>NW_028297160.1:9847833-10172833 GCF_055798465.1 Pogonomyrmex barbatus
CAATCGCGGAAACTTGTGCGACGCGATCGCGGAAAGCACAAGGGAACGCGATTAACGCGCGGCGCGGCGCGGCGCGGCGTGGCGCGGCGTGGCGCGGCGTGGCGCGGCGCGACGCGACGCGCATTAAACCTTCGAGAGGCGTCGTCCTCGTCCTTCGTTCTACCGGCACGGGGCGTGCTGAGGCCGAGCGGACACTGAGCATACTCTGGGACTCAGCGGGCCCCCGTGTCTGCGGGAAACGGGACGAGAGGGGAACACGCTGGGGCCCGCAAGCGCGAGTGCCGGCCGTGCGAGGAAGGAGGAGCGAGCGAGCGAGCGAGCGAGCGGGCGAACGAACGAGCGAGCGAGCGAGCGTGCGAGAGTCGCGTCGGTGCGTGTAACTCTCCGGCATTACCAATACGCGCGCAAACTCCCCTCCTCGCTCATCGCGAAGAGTCCGCTTCTCTCTTTCTCTATCTTTCGCTCCTCTCGATATATTTATATTCGTTTCTAATACGTGTGGCGTGTTGGGGCCCGACGCCTCTCGCCGCCGTGGGCCTCACCGTCGGAATACGCGGGGCCCGGGTTCCGCGTATGCGTACCCCGCGACGGACCTCGGGCCCCCGAGGACTCTCCGCTTTGCTCTGCTTTGCTCAGCTCAGCTCAGCTCAGCTCAGCTCTGCTCTGCTCTGCTCCACTCCATTCCGCTTCGTTCTGTTCCCTCGCGCGAGCGGCGACTTCTGCAATGACGTCGTCCTAAAAGCCACACGTTTCTCTACGCCGCATGCGAAGCCGTGATGTCTCTCGCTCGTTTCTTTCGCCACAATTAAATACCGGCCGACCGCTAAAAAAACGAAAATAAAGAGGAGATGGAATGTCTCTGAATGGCTGACGAGACAGGCCGCATTACGATCCTTAAACTACCACGGATGAGAAGACTCGTTTCGTGAGAGAAGATAGAAGACTAATTGCTTTGCAGGTACTTTGTACTAAAGGGGAACTGATAATCAGATTTCTTGGTTTCAGTTTTCACTGCTTGAATAAAGAGAGGGAGATACAGGTCGCGAGCACAGCAAGAAATCGGAGTAAACGCAGAAGATCCACTTTGGATATGACTTCGCGTTTAAAGCGGATTTCACGTTTATGAACGCGGCTTATTCTCGAAGAATCCTCAGATATGCATATATACGCAAAATCCGTTTCACTCAGCCTCCAGAATGAAGAAAGGGGAACGGAGCTTAACTTCAAAAATGCAAGGACTTCAGAATACTATTTTTTTTTAAACCAGTGCCAGATCAGAAACGGTGAGAGATAGATTAACTCTCGTCGATCGTGTTCAGATACGGACCCAAGCTATTTCGTGGAGGCTTCCGCTTGATTCACCGTTCCGATATCGCCGGCTAGTTGTACCTTTCTTAGAGATATCAACAAATAGAGATAGAATTTGAAAAGTCGGACCACCCAAATCGAGAACCCCGTTTCTCTTTGTGTGCATGTCCGTTAAGTTATCAACTTCTACTTACACATAAGCAAGTCACCCATTTCAAGACAGCGTCTCATATTCATCTTTTACGCTTAGAATACGTCTATCTCCGAATTAACATGTTAATTAAGCGATGTATAATACATGAGCGGCGTGCATTCGTTTATTTCATTTCTCTTCATTTCCTGGAAAATCCTATCTTTCCGAATTATTCCGGGATTATCTACTGTGATTTAAACAAGATTAACTGTGAAAAACAGTAAATTCTGTGGCAAGAAACCAAGTATTACGCTCGCACTTACGAGTCACCGGTACTCTTCATCGGTGATTTCAAAAACGCTCCTTCGCGTGTCGCAGCGAATAAAGAAAATTAATAAACGATAATATACAGCACAAATATTCTTGTTTATACAGCAAATGCGCCGTTTGCTGATTCCTTCCTCGGCGTTGTCGCGTAACTGTAATCGCGTTTCATCCATTACGGTACGGTTTCTTACTCGCCGCCGTAACGTTCCTATTCTCACGGAGCTTCCCTAAAACAACAAAGTATCCCGCCTACCCATTTTCCACATGCCCGATACGATCACGTGACCGCTCAAAGTAGACCACGACGTTAACATAATCGACTCGCAGTCACGTCGGGCGTCGGATTACCGCGATTCGACTTGAATCTTTGTCCGTAATAGAGGCGTCCACAGCACGCGGCTGAAAAACCGAGATGTTCTCGTCGGATTGTTGCTCACGTGCAATTTGGTCCATTCGTGAGGGATGTAACACGACGATTTATTCGTACGTGCGCGACACGCCTCCTCCGCGAGACTCATTCCGATCGGGTTCTCCCTCCCCCCCCCCCCTCCCCCAAACGGACCTCCCTTAAATAGACCTTAAGGTTTTTCCCGGAGGTTTTGCCGGAGATGCGATTTCGGGACGAGAAGCGGAGTCCCGACCGCAAAAACTGTCACACACGCGAAACGAGGCGAGGCGAGGTGTGAGGATTTCGCTCAATGGATGTGGCAGCGGCCGCGCAAAAACCGCCGGCGGAAAATGCCGCTCGGCGTTAAGTAAGACTCATAAGGGAGGAGCGGTGATATTCGAGCGAGCGCAAACCGTGCCGTGTCTTATTGCGGATTATTCGATTAACTTTACGCTCCGTTCCGACGAGGCTCGGCCGCCGACGATCCGGTAGTAGTAATCCCCCGGTGCGGGATCATCGGATCTCGTTCCGATTAAAATGCGTACAAAATTTATGCCCATATTGGTGACTTTCCCGTGAGGTTCCCGTGAGACGTGATCCCGGGGTCAATAAAAGTTCGGGAATGTAATTTAATTTCTAAACTTAATTGAATTAAATTAAATCGGAAAGTTTACTCTCGCGTCTGTCATCGCCCGAATCGATTTTATGAACGTTTCCGAGACGTATAAAAAAAGATAATGATCCTGATGCTGGACAAAGAGTTTCTCATCAGCTCACTCTTCTTCCCCCCCCGCCGGGGTATACTTAGCACATCGTTTCACATTCCCGCGGCGACGCGACGGATTTCTCCGCGGCCATCTCTCGCGGCAAATCTCTAATCGTAAAAAAAGAATTTAACGACTCGTTAATGACCATCGTCCACGGCGGGACGATTTCCCGCGGATCAATAAATTTTTACGAGCCAAGGCGAGAAGCGTCTCTCTTAAGCGCTCCTATATACTCCTTTCCCGCTCTTTTTTTCCTCTCTCCCCTCCCCCCCTCCCCCCTCTCCCCCTCGACAGATATCCACAATAAACCGATACAAGCGAATTCCGCCGCGGCGGTATTTTTCTCGCGGGATCGATTTCCTGCGCGGTTAATTTCGCGCCAGCCCGCCGCCCTTCGACCCGACAGGCAAATGCGATATCCGGTAACCGCCGCCGTTCATCCAGCGCCGCCTCCCGTGTGTAAAACTACATTGTGGCGATCGGCATACTTACTTCTTGCGGCCGGCGCGCAGATAGAAATTGCTATTACTTCTCTTAGAGCGAGAAGCGGCCGAGGTAATCGTCGTGTGCGCTATGGTACCTTCGACTGGTACCGCAACCGCGGCGTGGCCAATGTCGCACGGACGGAATTACCCCGGCTGTTTTACCGTACCATATCGTGCCCGTACCGCGGTGGACCCCTCGGGGTTCTCAAACCGCGGAATTTTTGCGCGACCGGCAACAACCGGCGCGAATCGACGGACGCGCAAACGCGGCCGGCCGCCACTTCCACGGCGCGACTTCCGACTGCGCCTGCGTCTTAATCGACTATTACATGTCTCATATATGTTGCTTTCATTAGTTTTATTATATTGTGAAAGATACACTTGTATACGTCGCCGATACACCGCATTAAAATTATCGGGATAATAAAACAACAATTTGGATGCGATAAAACTTAAGACACCGGCCTCGATGGACGTGGAGTCCAAAGTTCATATTTCAATCGAGCAGACCGAGAGAAACAAAGGTTGTAGAAGAGAGCTGAAGGTCTCAAGGATGCGAGAGTCAAGAGTAATTCAACGAGGTAAAAGCCAGAGACACGCGAGGATCCTGGCGTGCGAAGGACGCCCTACGTTTTGTTTTTTCACGGAACGGCGTCGTCGCACAGAGTTTGAGTACCCCTGCATCTAGGTGCATCCTGCTCGTGCACGCGAATAGCTCGGCCTGTACGATCGTACACGCCGCTTACAACGCGTTCATCAACGTCGGCGATCAAATGAATTTTCGCTTACACAGACTGATGTATCGCTTGTATTTAGCGTCATCGCCTCGAACGACTATATCCGTTTGGGCATTACATTGAGTCGTGCCGTTCTGAAAACGCCTGGTTCGTAATACGCTCCTTGCATACGTGAATCGCCAATTTGGCTTTGTCCTTTGACCCCTTTGTCCTTTTTACCTCTCGCGAAATTCGACACCGACAGCTTCTGTGGGTGGAATCAATGGTATTTCACGTATTTATTTTCATGGCGTCTCTTTATCGTGATATTTTTGAAAATAAGTAAATTTTTGTCCTCTTTCTCTCCGTTGCGTTTGTTAGAATTGAGTTTGAATTAAGCCGACACTTCTGAACAAGTGGGAATATGAACACATATTTGCTACGCTGCGAGCCGTCCGCCCATCACCTGTTTCGCTAGCATGCAGGTGTTCCGTGAAAGTTAGTCTACTAGAGTCATTCTGCATTGTGTACCCTAGAATAGCAATAGTTATTTCTAGTAATTTTTTTTTCTGCATTGTTCCAATAATACACAAAAGCTCATGAAATTAATGTCATGTGAATTGCATTTCTGCAAACATCCTTTTCTTTTACATTCGTAAACTATCAAAAAAAAAAAAAAAATTTAGAAACTTAATGCAACAATTTCCAATTCATCATTCCTTTCCTGTGCAATCCCAAAATCTCTCTTTCTTCTATTTTTTTTGTTTTTTTTTTTGCGGAAATTAAAATTTTGTATTTCGTTCATCCGGTCTCAGCGTGAATGAGCGAGCGCCGATCGAAGTTCACGTTACTCGTTTCCCGCGACGACAGACAGGGCGACGGACGGAATCGGGCTTCTTCGGGGAGGTGCAGGTGCATCGCGGCGATGCGGTAGAGCGAGAAGAGCGGAGGCACCGGACGCGTCGCGCGTGCGCCTCTGCTCGCTTTCTTTCTTTCCCGCGCTTCTGGAAGCGAGAACCGGCGCGGTGCGGCGGTGCGGCGGCGTGGCAAAGAGGATGACGACGTCGCTGCTTCGCTCCCCCGTTTCCCACGACGGCTCATTACGGCTTCCCGACCTGCCGCGCCTGCCGTGGCATTCCCGAACGGAACGCACCGTTCGCGGATAGAGAATCCCCCTCCCCCTCTCCCCCCGCGCCCCGCGCACGACTTCTCTCCTTCGTTAAGTACTTGGGCCAACACGTTCCGTGGAACGGGACCGAGGAAGGAGGCCCGTTTCAATATTTGTACTGGAAACGTACGCGCGCAGGGGCGAATACCGTGACTCACGTACGCGCGACTCTTCACGTGTTTTCCCGGGTCCAAAGGACGCAAAGCAGCGTCCCCCGGCGAGGCTGCCCGGGGGGACCGCTACCGGCAATCGGTTTCGCCTTATATGACAAGACGCTCGTCGAGTCCGTCCGGTGCGTGAGGTGTCCGCCGGAAAAGGCGGTGGCGGTATCCCGACGCGGCGAGTAATTTGCATCTGATTTCTTTTTAGCGGATAGTCACTTAACTCGTGACTAATTGGCTAAATTATTTAACATACCGAGTATCGCGCGGCTGGAGGAAGGGGGGGGGCTTAGTGTGGGGTAGCGGCCTCGGATGCGGGTTTTTATTCGGAGCGAGTTTACGTCGAGATTCAAACGAGGAGCGAGAGGATGGGGGGAGGGGGGGGGGGGAGCGAGCTGCTTGTTGGAGTGTAACTTTTCGTCGGGAGAACTATGCAGGAGGAATGCGCGCTTAAACGCGAACGGATTCCAGTTTGTTCGAACGGCCGCCGTGTATGTCTTTAAAATGATAACAGATTTTAAATTAACAACGAATCCTGCGTCGTCGTCGCCGTCGTCGTCATAACTCTTCTCGTGTATCTCCGTTCGAAAAGTTATTAAGTATTATTAATGGCATATCGCGCGTACAACGACAATTATTTCTTTCCTCGAGGACGCGACGTATAAGACAAGTGTCTTAATTAGCGGACGGTAAGACCAATTGAGATAGCCGGGAGAATAATTTTCACGCCGCGCCAAATCGCGCGGCTACAAGTAGCGTTAATTGGTAAAGTATATTCATAAATATAATTGTTATAAATATAATTTGTTTCCCGAGATCAAAGCCGAGGGCTCCCCGGAGGACCGCCCCCTGTCTCTGCGTGTCTCTGCGTGAGCGAGACGATTTTCTCGGCGGACATCTGTCGACGTGCGCGCACGATACTTCTCTATAATTCTCATTATACCGCATTCTCCGGGTTAGTCCGGCGTAAATCCATGGCGGGCGAGATTTATGGTGCGGTACCGGCGCCGACCGCCGCCGTCAAAAGAGGATTCCCTCCTCCTTTTTTTTTCCGATCTCGTGAAGCGATCCCGCTACTTGGAGGTGGGCTGCGCGGTGGTTGCCCCCCCCCTCCCCGAGGGCGAATTACAAGATTACGCGATCCGGACGAGAGCGCTCGTCCGCGTGTATCATCATCACTGAAAATAGGCATGTCCGGACTCCCCGGATTGGATTAGAAAACCGCCGGGGTAACTAACGCTATACGGCGGTCGCGTAAAATTAGTCTTTTGCCCTTATATCGCGGATGCGTTTACGCGATGCAGCTTACCGCGACCGAGCGTTTCCGACGAATATAATTGTCGGAGCTGCGACCACGCCCCACGCGGGGAGAGATGCCTGCGTTATTAGAGGATCTTCCGTTTAACTCGCGCGTATAGATTTTCTCATTGCTACCTTGCGAAGCGCAGCGGTACGGCCACGCGATTGCGATGCGATGCGATGCGATGCGTAATCGTCGGACCGGATGCTCGTCGAGAAACGAGGGCGGAGCGGCGATCTCTAAGATTCGATGCCAATCAATGAAGCGTGCGCGAAACGTTTAACTGGAAGCCTAAACTGTACGAGAAGCGATTTCTCCAATCATATGCTGCTCAATCGGGAAGCATAAGAAGTAGAAAAAATTCCCCGTTCAATTGAAAAATACACCGATTTCTCTCTCTTCTCTTCAATTATCGAATTCCTTTATGAATGCGGGGATAATCTCTTTCAATCAGAATTTATTTAATTCACTATTTCGAAAACGAAAATTATGAAATGAGGAAGTTCAAGCTCGTTAAAGTCTTTCGTCCTAAACTTTAAATAACGTCACGATCAGTGGCTTCCTGAATCATAACCACCGAAGCGAAAATATGAATACTACATCAAGGAAGTGACGCGTTTGGAAAGGCTAAACCGAGAATTTGGACGCGGCCAAAACAAAAATGTTTAATCACGAGAATTCGTCTTGGCGATTATCTATTTATATGTGGCGCAAAAAAATAACTTACGTAGGATAAATGAACACTCCCTGCAATATCATTATAGCCATAGTGTGCGTCCACGAGATCGAAAGATTTCTTTTTTGTGTGCGGAGCAGCAACTTCGAATTCCCAATTATACGATATGGGATTCCGTGAGGTCCACCACCGTATCGTCGCATCGCCCAATCTTACGACTCCGGTAATTTACGTTAACGACGATGGCCACGGAGCGATCCGCCATTAACCGGTAGAATTCTAGTCTCTACAGTAAACGTCCGAAAGAGCAACGCTAATATTCCCTCATTCGCGATAAATTAATTCCTGGAAGATTCCGGTATATCGCGAGGGTACATCGTTTTTCAGAAACTACTAAACGTGTAACGAACTATAAGAGCCCTATAAAACTAAAAGATAACTGCAGGATTGTATCGATAGAGGATACTTTATATCGGAATAAAAAATCTTAAGAATGTAATATATATATATATATATATATATTGATTTGAGAAAGCCGGAGCACCACCCAGACTCCGATCTCACAATCAGCCGGTCTCTTCATCGCCATTCATCGCAACGCGACAAATAGTGGCCGCAGGAATTTCCAGTCACGGAAGACACAAAGCATTCCGTGAAGAATCGCCCGTCAACCGCCCGAGGTGACCGGCGTTCCGCGCCGATCGAAAAGCGCGCTTTTTCGATCGGCGCGGAACCGCGGCGTCGCCCGCGTCCAACCGGAATTCTAATCTCGACCACGGGGACCACGGTCGGCCGGCCGACGGACGGAACTCGTTCGATGCCGGAGGAGGTTCCGCGAATCGCATTCACGCGAGTGCGAAGGGATAAGGCAATCCCCCGGCAGGGGAATTATGCAGATTGCAGGTTGGAATCCATCTCCATCGGCTCGTCCGAACGTACGTGAGTTCATTCGCGCGGCGATGCACGATGTTGCGCACGGTTTATGCGGACGGCGGCTCCGCTACGGGTTATACGGCTTCTCACTTCGTTCCTTCCTTCGTTCGTTCGTAATACATTCGTCCATGTATTTCGTTTGCCCGTCTCCGGTCGACGGAGTCGACCTTCCGCGGTTCGCGCGCTTTAATCCACGCTTGCGCGACGCCGATCGCACACGCGTGCACGCTTCGCGTGCGAGCCTCGGCATTACACCCCGGCATTTACGACTTGATAAATGAGCGAATTAATCGCCGTTATTAACGGTAAAATTACCGTCTCCTAATCGTATCGCATTAATATGCCTCGCGCCTTCATACTTTGGCCTCTGTGTGCCTCTCGATTCAAACCTCTCCGAAATTAAAAAAAAAAAGAAAAAAAAAAAGAAAAATTAAAGTTATGATTTATGAAACCTAATATTTTTCTTATTCAAAATCAGAAACAAGGAAATTCTTCTAAGCTCTAAAATATCCAGAAAAACAATTGATTAATCCAAAAAAATTATCGCTTACGTGTTAATAGTATTGATAATCCCTCCTGAAAAAAAATCCTGGATCGCCCATGAATTTATATACATACAGCGTGTATAATTCGAGATGTGCATCGGGATAACAGCGTATATAGCGAATTAGTTGAAGAGGGAATCGCGCGAGGGTGGAAAGGATAGAAAGGAAGACGCGAGACGTTTTCCTCTCGCGATGCAGAAACGACGGAAATTTCGCGTCCACGGTCTCTTCCTCGCGGCGTCAGGATGCTCCTCCTCTATTTTCATTCCTGAAAGATCGCCCCCGGCCCTGCTCGCGCGCGATCCGGTTTACCTATCTCGTCCAATAAACATCGGTCCGTCTCTCGATGGAAAGTTCTGACCGGGTCTCCCCTTGCGTGCCACCACGGCGGTCCATCGACGTGATGCGGCGTCGCTTGACCGTGAAAAGCGCGGCGCGCGCGAGCCGCGAAAATAAAAGCGCGCCGGCGAGTACCGTTCGCGATCTCGTTCCCGTCCAGTGTCGGTCTTGAAAATGTCGGAAGGAATTATACGTACATCTTGTCGTACGTATGACAGTACACCGCTAGACAATTCCCACCAGACAATCTGACGATACTTATGAGGGTTATTGGGTTCGACTGGATCCTAGCTTAATTTTACGCGGAACACAAACGGTGATCGATTACGTGGAGATCCATACGAAATTACACATTCTTATAAAATGCAAATTTTTTATAAAATTTTTCATCCATTTATCCATTTATTTAGATGCACCGTCTCGATCCTCTAAATAATTTTATTTTATTTTCTCCGCCTGATTAACTCTGATTCCCTATAACGCTGTTAATTAGCAAGGCGGATCAAGGTAGGTAAATTGATAAAAAGTAAAATTAATTCTACCGAGAGAATCTGAAGAGATTGAAATGTCGATTGCGCTTCATGGCCGAGACGCCATCTACGTCTCGGGAATCCCACATTTTCCAGGCGCAAACAACGGCGCCAACGATAACTCGTATCTCGGGGATGATCATCGCGATCATGGGAGAGAGAACTCGTGCGAGAGGTTCAGGTAGTAGCGACGGGCCGGCTGCTGCCTGGGCCGGCTCCTCGGCAGGCCCCGCGGGGAAGGTACGAGAGGAGGGGTGGAGGGGAGAGGACAGGAGAGAGGATCGCAACTGAGAGAACGAGTCGGTCGCGGCTATAATTTAGAGAATAATATACTCTCCGGAGGCATGCATAAAGCTTCCCGTCTCCCCGGGAAACCTCGAGACAGGCCGAGACGGAAAGACAGAGAGAGAGAGAGAGAGAGAGAGAGAGAGAGAGAGAGAGAGACGGAGAGAGAAAAAAGCCGCTGCGCGTATTAAATCAAAAATACAATTTGCCCGCCGTTAATTCCTCCGCCCGATTAACCGGATGTTAGCGATAGCGACGGCGGCGGCGACGACGATGGCGGCGGATTCTCCAACGAGGACAATGAGGACAAAATGTCCTTTGACGCAAAACGTCCCTCTCCCCCTCCGGAATTTCGCATCGACCCGCCTTCGAGACGTCAGAGAATGTAACTCTTATTCACGCGCGGACTCGGAACCCGCGGAGAGAGAGAGAGAGAGAGAGAGAGAGAGAGAGAGAGAGAGAGAGATCGCGTCGCTCGGCAATTCAGGCAGCAAACCGGGGCTCCGACTCGACCGTAGCTCGGCTCGGCTGTACCCTGCGGGAAAGAGGGGAACGAAAAAGAGGGAAGGAGGGAAGAAAGAGAGAAAGAGAGAAAGAGAAGTGGAAGAGGGACCCGAGCTGTAATTTAGAGAAAAACGTTCGCCGGAGAAGCCGCGGGGCCCTACTTTTCGTGCTGCTCGCCGACCCGCCTACCTGGCCTCTATTACGCGCGCCGGATCAGAAACAACCTGCGCGTCCATCGAGTTGGAGCAACAGCAACGGCAGCAACAGCAGCAGCGGCAGCGGCAACGGCAACGGCAGCCTACATCTCCCTTCCTTGTCCCCCACCCGGACAACCACCCTCTCGTGTTTTCTCGCGCCGGGCCCTATTCCCTCCTCTCTCTTTCTCGGGGCCCCGCGGGCCCTCGTTCCATCTTCCTCGTTCGAGCTGCTCCCTCCGATTGTGCCGGCAAGCGTTGCGCTGCCGCGTGCGTGAGTTGACTGCACTTAGAACGTGCCGTGCGGCGGAGAGAAATCCAATCAATCTGCGATTACCTGCGCGCGGGCAATAAGGGGATGACGAGCGACGCGAGGGGCGAGTTCCCACCTCGCGCCTGCACTTCACAGGTATTCGGGGACGAGGGAACGGGGGAAGGGGGGGGGTCGCGGATTAACGCCTGCTGGAAATTACATTTTATTTGCTCGCCCCATCGATCTCGAACCACCAATAATCGCGTTTTGTCGGCTCATTGCTAGAGAGATGGATCATTATTTTATATCATTTGATACACCGATGGCCGTCGGCAATCAGCAAATATCGCGGTTTATATTCTCGCCACAAAATGAAATCCTATTTCAAAGAGGGTAAAGTCGCGAGGTAAAATATTCTTTTTCAGTAAAATAATATATAAAATGAAAAATGTTTGCACATACAAAAGATTGATATCTTCTTCCCTTGCTATTCGTCGATCGATGATTGAAAACTAATTAAAATTTTTAAAATATATAAATCCGGTTGCATTATATTTTGCTTTTTTTTCTGAGTATTCTATTACAAAAACATGTCGGCTACTTATTTACGGCATTTGTTCGTTTGAACTCTGAGATAAATAATTACTCGTGTTTCCGAAGAGCGACCGCTCGAGTCGAAATAAAAGGGAAGAGGAAATGGAATCCTCGCCGTCCGTAAAATCAAGCTGTTTATGGTCGTTAAACCTCGCCGTAATTCGTTTAATTGAAACGCCGAACCCATTGTCGAAACGCCATCGCGTATCGACAATGGGTTCGGCGTTTGCGCGGTCTCTCGTCCGATATCCCGTTGAAAAAAATTATTGCATCGCCGCGAATTAATATCGGGCCGAACATCGGAGCT
The DNA here is from genome assembly GCF_055798465.1 of Pogonomyrmex barbatus. Taxonomy (NCBI): domain Eukaryota; kingdom Metazoa; phylum Arthropoda; class Insecta; order Hymenoptera; family Formicidae; genus Pogonomyrmex; species Pogonomyrmex barbatus. Next base: position 9,859,747 of record NW_028297160.1, read on the forward strand.
AATGAAACGAGCTCGGCGCGTTCTCTCGATATATAGGATGCGCTACATTGAGCGCCGATTAATGGCTGAAATTCCATAAAACGAAAGCGAGAATCGCGTGCACGGTGATCGGGAGGAGCGGAGGAATCCGTCTCTCCTTCGGTGGAAAAGAGCCGGGATTCGCGGCCACTTTAAGGCTCCGGCATCTTTTTCTCCACCCGCGAGATTTACCGAGAAGACCGAGAAGGAAGCAAGAGCGGTTCGTTAATCCCGCCAGGAAAAGGAAATAGATGCTGTTTGCCGCTTGTTCCCGTAGGATCCTACGGAACGCTCGTTTCACCGAGGCTTAATTACGAAACTCAAAAGAGTAATAATTTTCGAGACGTGTAAGCCACGTGTTTGTTCTACGGGAATTTATTTATTATTGGTTAATGATTACCTCAGTCGTGAGCACGATAAACGCCGCCCGCGGGGTGGGGAAAGGGGATTATGCAAGAAATCTCGAGTTGGATATTCTTTAACGATCTCGCTACGACCTCGCTTCTTCGCTGATTGAGTTCTTTCCTTCGGGTCCCCTGCTCGCCGCGGGTGCATTTGTCGGCAAAAAAAGGTAGAGTGCTCCTAATGAACTGAGTTCTAGGTACTCCTAGTTGCAGGAGCTCTTAATGATGGACTACCTCGATGGCTACCTCGATGGCTACCGATACACGGATCGTGCGAGATATTCTTTATCGTTAGATCTTCAACTTCAGAATTTCTCGGATGATAGATCTTTCAGGATCGTCAACTTTTCAGCTCTTAAATCGTTAAGATTTTTTTCAAGATATTATCTTTAGATCGTTTTTCTTCTTTTCGACGTACATAACATTGACAATCAAAAATTTTCAAAGAGTAAATTTTAATTTTTATTTATCGTTGTAAAAACTGATAATATCGATGCTCTCTTATTACAATCTTTGCAGTATATTTGTTTTATATTAGTTAGAATTAAATTATATCATTGCGTGTATTTTATAATTTTAAATCTCTTGACATATTTTATAGGAAATGTTGAATAATAGATTTAATACTTTAGATAAATAAAATAAAAAATTTCTCAAGTCTGAAATAAGCAAAAAGGAACGCGTGATATTAATGTTTCGTTCAGCTATCAAAAGTTGACGTGATATTCCAACCGTTTCCCCACAAAAAGAGGTGTTCGAATTCAGAATGAAGATGTAGCCGAACAACAAAGATAGCGGCGCAGCATACGAAAATACCAGTCCGACGATGAATACATTCGTGTCAGGGAAGAGACAGAGGAGATAAAAGAAAACGAATACTCGGGGCTTGCTGCGCGGGAGGGACTCTCGTCGTCGACGAGATGTAGTAGGAGCGGGTTACCTTTGAAGATCGGTATCGTCGCCGATGACAAAAGTTCGTCCCGTCTTTCATTCCGCACCTATCTCAACCGTGGACTTTCACCGTCGGATAATAGATGTTACTCGAGTAAAATCTGTCTCCTTCTTCATAAAAATTATAATGCATGTCTGTGACAAGCATGCACGTTATCGTACAGCTTTTTTTTTTTATCATAAATACAAATACAATAATTTTCTTATAATAAATTATTCTTGCTGCATAAATATCTTCACGCGTAAATATAAGATAATCCGACGATAATTTCACGTATTTACGAACATTGTTCGTTTGAAATTCTATCAATTTTTCAATAAAAGATAATGATCAGAAATAGAATATTTCTGAGACTTCTTCTTTTTTCCCTTGATTGCCTTCCGATTTTTAAATTAATCTACACCGAGATAACTGCAGGCGCAATTACAGCCAGCGATTAAAACGCAAGCAAACGAGAAGCGAGCTCGGGATTAATCCGCCATCAGTAAAGAAAGCCGCAAGACAGAAACCTTTTTAACAAAAGAATCCGATGATATCGCACGCTTGATTCCGCGCGCGGACAGGTATATATGTTTTATAATCACGCGAGGCTATTACATCGCGCTCCTTCGCGCATCCGCCTACATCGTAACAATCATAATAATACGTGACTTTCGGCGATGAGTTACGCCGCGGAGAAGCGGCTTCCCGAGGCGGGCGCAGGCGGGCTCAGGCGGGCTCAGGCGGGTGCGGTAAATCCGTCATGGGGCCGTGACAGATTCACCTTTGTCGGAGGGCGGAGAGTAAAGACGAAGAAAGCCAGCGGCGGGGGGGGGGCGACGAAGAGGGGGAAGACGAGAGCGGGAAGAACGGGGCGCGAAAATGTCTCGACATCTGCTACCTCCCTCGCCCGTTGGAAATTATTAATCCCGTCAAAAGTACTAAATCATATCTCTCACGGAGAGGCTCGTGCCTCCGAGGAGCGTTTCGAGGAGAGCGAGGGGGGCAAAGGGAATACGACGACGACGACGACGACGACGACGACGACGACGACGACGGCGACGACGACGACGGCGGCGCGGGCAGCGAAGGCGACCTTGTGATTTAGGGTCGTAGAAACCCTTCTCTCCTTCGCGAGAGAACGCGCGCGGACTCCGGTGATATTTATGGCTCCGGAAAGTATTTCGTTTGAGAGTAGAGATTCCTCGGGGAGGGCAATCGCGCGGGACGTGAGCGAATTTTTCATCGGGACATCGCAATGACGAGAGCGTTAACTCGGACGCTTGTTTATGTCTTAATTCATCCCTCGCCCGGAGGGGGCGACCCCGGCCCGAGGAATAGCGCTTAATATCCATCGTTTATATCTTAATCTGGTTACCGGGTTCCCGGACGAGCCCCCAAAATTGTCGCTCCGCCATTATCTCTTACACACACACACACGAATCGAAAAATTCGATCCCGGACGAGCCCCCAAAATTGTCGCGTTCGCGGCGTTAATTCCCGTGATCGCGATACTCGGCGGAGCGCTCTCGGAAAGGAAGAACACTGTTTTAAGAAAGACTCGCTCTTTATTAAACCAACGGTACAGAAACGCGTCCGGCCACCGCAGAATCCGGCCGTCAAATCTATAAAACAGTCGGAGAACGACGCGTTGCCAAGGGCCGATCCTCTATTCGAACTCTTATCGATTGATATTGATTATTTCTTAGCAGCGCCTCCGGACGCCTCCGGGTGGCATCTCGCTTTTATGATAAAACCGTCCCGAAAATGGAGACACGCGAGGGGCAAATTCCGCGAAAGATGGGGAGAGGAAGGGGGGCGGGTGTGTGTAACGGACAACGGGTTACATGACTAACCGTCGTGTTGTCGCGATAAGATCCGCCGTGTTCGCCGCGCGCAGCAATGCGTGTCAGGAGGATAAGCTTTATCCCGTTTGATGAGGACGTTGAGTGATGACTTGACAGAAACTCCTACGACGACATTGTGCCGCGCGTCGCGGAAATGACACGTGACATTTGATCGGTATCCCGCCGAGAGACAGGTTTCTGGATTTCTTAAAAAAATTAAATACCTTAACCGTGACTTTTGGATGCGCGAGGCGATAAATTGATAATGAAGGAATATCGCGTTACATCATCCTTCCCACGACGCCTCGTAGAAGCGCGGAGGCGGAGATAAACGAGAACGGAACGGAAAAAGGGACGACTTCTGTAATTTGTTCGTTATGCGAGATCGCGAATGCCTCCGTGCCCTTTTGTTTTACAGATCGTCCCCTTTCGGCGCGAATCCACCGGGGACCGGGAGGGCCGGCAGTTCGTCGGCGGCGGGAGCCTGCGGGAACCGGCGGAGGCATTTCCCAGACAGTCGGGGGGCGCGTTAAAGCAGGTAGAGAAATGCACGAGAAAATATCACGCTTAATGAATCGCCCCCGTACACTGACCTCATCTCGCGCGGTAATGGAATTTCAAAACACGCGAAGCGCGCCTCTCCGTCGCATGTCCTCGACGTCACGCCTTGTCACCCCTATTGCGGTCACCTTCCACAGCCATCTTCCTGTCACCGTCGCGTCGAATTGCATTTTTCATTCCCCCCTTGATTACGGCGATTACATCACGTTTAATGAATCCGCCGGAGTGTCGAATCTTTTGCCACCAATTTATTCATATTTCAAATACAATTATTATAACGTTAGAAATTTTAGACAACTTTGCTCCAGTAACGTCTCATAATATCTGTTGTGCGATTTATATAAAATTAATATAATAAACTTTAATAAAATATTAATATTCGTATTAAATATTTCTCATCTGTATATTTAAGAGAGTATTTAAAGGATAAACTGTTATAGTTTCTATGGAAAGTGCAAAATACATAAAATATTTCTTATTAATATTACCAAGCCATTAATATATATTATTATAGTAACACAATGCGCGACATAATACGTCCGGCGTATGCATTACTCACTACGCTAACGTACTAATAAATATATATTATCCTACACTTCAATCATCTCGGCTAGTCCGGGAGGTCCGGGGGGGAAAATTTCGCAACGATTTCACATCTCATGAACATCAGGCGATATTTCAAACAACGTCATCAAGTATGATCGAGGATGCGCGTGGCGAGGCCCTCTCGCCCGTTCGGAACGTGCTAATCAAAGTCGCGCGTAGGATTAACTTAATAGCGATTTAATCGAAAAGCGGAAACGGCCGTTTAACTCCAGATCGGGCCGGACTCGATCGGGCCGGACTCGGGCGTGCGTCCATCTTATCATGTTAAACAGTTTCCTTAATCGAAGTCCGCGTTACGGGCTAATTACAGTTGTTGTCGGCTGCCTGGCGCGGCTAAAATTATTATCGCACACGAAACACGGGCGCGTGTGATCTGTCGTCGTCGACGACGGCGGCAACGTAATAACGGTACACGACGAAACGCGCCCGTAATTTTTAACGCGGACCGGGAGAGGCGCGTTAAATTACGAAGCGTCCTCCTCGAGGCGCTCCGCACCCGGCAGCGGCAATAATATCGCACTTTACGACATCCCCGGGGGAGAGGAGAGCAGGCAAATCGAAGCGACTCCGAATGACCTGGAATCCGGGAGACACTACCGGGACGGCTCTCGCTATTCCCCGTACGATACCCATAAGGAAACAGTCTACATATCCTGTTACCCGCTCGCGATTCCGCATCGATATGTACCTCGCGTAATAATTTACGGTAACTACGTGAATGTTACTTTTTTACCAAGCGAAATGAGATCTTTAGAGGCATCCCAAGGAAATCGAAGATAAATAAAATGATCGTTTAAAGGAACGAGATACCTCATATATAATCTTTTTAGTTTAATGCAGAGTACAGTTATAATTTATACATTTATGAATTAATATACGTTTTTTTTTTTTTTTTTGTAAGAAACGCGTTACTTAGGTTAGAGTGAAAATAAACTTGATAATTTGTATTTTTTGTACATTATATTCTTACGGACGATTCTTATCCACGGAGTGGATTGTCGATGCTTCACGACGAGCCTTTTCAAAGTCGGGCCATCTCTGTAAGCCGGTCACGCTTGAAGCAGAGATGTCCGTGGTTTCATAAATTCAGGCCAACCTATGGCCGACCCATGTCTTGAATCGCTGCGATTCCACAAGCAATATAATCGTGTATTCCTTTAAGTTTAAAAATATCCTCCTTTGTCCCCTCCTCCCTCCCTACTCCCGATATTTCTGTCGTATTCAAGACTTTTCCACAAAGTGAAGCCTTTCTAACGCTATTTAATATAATTTGTTCGTTCAAAATAAAAAGCTGTAAAATATATTATACAACTAATTTATCGTAATTTCCATGATGCACAACACACGCGCCTGTCAGTCTCGACAGCTCGATCTTCGCAACCCGGTCACGTCCGCCTGAAAATCCATGGCATTTTCGTAACCGTCCTTCCGCTGACGGCTCGTTTATGATTGGTACGACTCCCAGGACGATCGTTGAAACGAGAGCGGAGTGCCGGAAGCCCCCCCCTCCCTTCCCCCCCGCACCCCCTCGTCGCGCGACGTCCGCTCCAAAGGCGCGCCGCCGCCCGTTTCACGCCGCGCGCTTAATTCGGTAGCGCCATGAGATATATTAATTAACGATGGACCCCGGACTTGCAAGCCAATTTAGAAACAAGCGCCTTGTTTGCATATACCGGTCGGGGTTCGCGCGCGAGCTACCCCTCGGTACGCGCAATCGACTCGATATAAATAGCTTTCGGGCACGAGAGACGCCAGGGAGGAGGCTATAGAGGCGTTTCGCACGTTAGAGCCCTCCGTTGAGTGTTTAACGAAGAATTTCGCCGTTGGTAGAATCGGCACCGACGGCTCTCTCTTTCACTCGCCCTTCTCGCTCTTCTCTCTCTCTCTCTCTCTCTCTCTCTCTCTCTCTCTCTCTCTCTCTCGCCTCCCAGCCACTCGAGGAGCGCCTCACCGTCGGAACGCAGGCCCGAGATGCCGTCCTTAAATGCCGCGTCCGCACTTTCGGGCAACTTCGACTTCGCAAACAACGTCAGGTTTTCAGCACCCGTCGGTCGAAACTCTGGTTCCGTGTAATGAACCTTGGAGAATTCGAGAGAGAGATGAATGAACTCTCAAGATCGATTCTCTCGAAGCGACGGAAGAAGCCCCGACGGTGGTTTACGTTAAATGGACCGTGAAAAAATTTCGCGAATAAGAAATTCGCCTCCGCAAAATATCGGAATGCAATTTTTCATCGGTGTATTTTAAATACACGCCGTGAAATACCATTTGGAGAACTTTGACGTTTCAATATCGCAACGCCGACTCGTAATTACATTGTATAAATTAAACGATCGCACTCCTCAGAAGATATTTAACGCAATTAGCATAAAGCAGAGAATGGAACAAAGTTACCTCGCGCTGGTAATACTGCACACGATGCGATGCGATGCGATGCGATGCGATAAAGGATTACGGATTGCCCACGATAAACTTTTGTTGCTCCCATCTTTTAGCCGAGCTAATAAGCCCCCGATAGCGGCTTATAATAGCCCCCGATGGGCGCAAATGCAAATAATTTCACTCCCTCGTATCTCACGGCTCTTAGGCTTCGAGCGGGAAAAGTAAGGTAACCCACAGCCGTCTCCTCGTTTCTTTCTCTTTACGTAACGCAAAACCGCAAGTCGGACTCGCAATTATCGGTCAACCGCTGCAGGGTCGTACTTTTGCGAAATTGTCCGTGAAAATTTTTAAATCGCGTCGACGGGAGCGACCCGGACGCGGACCCGGGGAATTCGTGACGCGCGAGCAGTCCCTACGCTTTTGCAGTTAGCGATGCAATTAGCGACCGTATCTCATGCATTCAACTAGAGAGAAGTCGCCCGGAGACCTCGCGGAATTTCTGACGTAGTGCGCGTCCGACGTAGCGACGGAATTATAATCGCCGACCGAGCGGGCATATTAATTGCCCTCGAGCAAGATTTTTTTAAAAGTTCGAGCCCGAGCCCCGACCCGTTTAGCCGTACCCACGTCGCAATTAAATTTCAATATGCGTAATTATATCCGATGTAGCCAGCACAGCATCCGTCCTGCGCAACGTGTACGAGAATAATTTGGTAAATGTTACATAATTACAGGGCAGTGCCGGAACATTTAACCCCGTCGCTTTCACTGGCCATTTATACGACGACATAATACCTTTGTGCAACGTCACGTCGAATTATAGAACTCGATTGGCAGAGATTACAGATCACGCTGTAAGATCACAAGTATAGATACGTGAATATTGTAAGATCGTATCGAATATGTAAATGTCATGTAAACGTTCGAAAAATGTTTTTACACAACTGCAAAAAAATTGATTCAAAGGCTGTATCATTATTATTATTATTATTATTATTATTATTATTATTATTATTATTATTATTATTATTATTATTATTATTATTATTATTATTATTATTATTATTATTATTATTATTATTATTATTAGGAGTACAAATATCGTAATTTACTCAAGCTGATTTATTGCGTTTGTTGAACTTCATCGCACTCTTTTAAATAAATATACTCGTAGATTAAGAATGATGTGATAAAGAACAAATTTCCTGTTCAGATTTATGCGTTACGATCGAGGCGTGTCAAATCGCCGTTGCAATTCATTAGTCATTCATAGATGCGATGATCTAGAAGGATATTCGCATTTTAAGAACAGATGATCAAATGCCTGTGATTACTATACTACGTTCCTTGAAAAATTACTTTCGATCTCAATCGCATGAATGTCCCGATAACATCGTTTTAGGCAAGGTAAATATTTGATGGAATCGAACTCGGAATTCTGATATGATTGAGAATAACAAATCTACCATCGTATAAATACAATATTGAAATGGAAATAATGATTTAATTATATTAATTTATTTAACAACTATAAAAAATATTTAAACTGAAATTTAAATTAAAGGTATTTATCAAGACTGATAAAAAAATAAATAAGGTTTAAATTAATTTTAATGGCTCCTTTATTATAACGTTTTATAATCGTTTTTTTCTTAAACATAGAGAGGATAATTATCATCATAAAAATATCAATCAGGAGAGAGAGAGAGAGAGAGAAGGAGAGAGAGAGAGAGAGAGAGAGAGAGAGAGAGAGATATGATTATCCAATCTTCTTATGTTTCATATTTTTCTGAAAATTCCAAAAATAAATTAGCGAGACTACTGGAATGTATTTTTCTATATATTATTCTAAAATATTTATTATTCTATTTATTATTCTCATTTATTATTCTAAAATAAAATATAGAATATATTTTTATGGTGTTTTTTTGAATTCAACAAAAAAATGTAATATAATAAAGAAAGGAAAAAATACAAAATATTAAAAAAAATAAATAAAAAAATAACATTTATGCACACATAAGTACTCACCAGTTGGATAAGAAATTATCCCACTTCATCCCATTAAATACATATTATCCAGCATTACATATTTTAAAATGACAAGGGTTAGGATTTTGAGTAATTTCTTCAGTAGTTTCAATGATTTGAGTGGTTTCAGTGATTGCTTCACTTTCATTTTCTTGAGTTTTCACATACGATATGGATAACAATGATAAAATCATTATTAAAAAAAGAATATATATACCGAAACGCTTTGATTCCATATTTGCAGAAAAACTCGCCGTATAATAGAAATCCTTAGTAGAGTTTTAACAACAGTTTTACAAAATCTTTGGAATTATACCGACACGTAATGTCGTTCAAAACGATTCTGACTAACATCTGGCATACCGTTAATCTTTTATTCTTAGCTTTTGCGTTGCTTGCACTCCTTAGTATTTTTGCATCTAAAGTGAGATGGACGTATGCATTAGAAGAAGAAAAGAACGAGAATCGCGCGTGTAGGATGTGCAAGCAACGCGGACAAATCTCTTGTCAAAATTGTAAACGAGAACTATGTGATGGATGCAATGGATTAAAAAAAAAGATATTAAATATGACGTAAATTAATTATATTTAAACGTGACACTTACATATTTTAAAGTTTAAGTTTTTGCAAAACACATATTTTAATATTATTATTTATTACTATTGTATGTACGTGTGTATATTTTCATATTATTTTGTATCCAAAAATATTTCTTTAAAAAAAAAAAAATTTTAAACATAGCAAATTATCAAAACATAAAAATTAGTATTAATATATGATCGTGAACATAAAGGCAAAAGTAAAGTTCTTACTTCATAGTTATTTATATAGAGTTATTTATATATAAGTCTTAATTATGTATAAACAATGTAATAGATCTGATCACGGATAATAAACAAAAAATAATGTAACTAAAACACAAATTAAGATAGATAGTATTAATATATATAGCAAATATCATAGTAAAACTATAATATTTATGCAAATTAACTGCACACGTGAAACGCGTCGTCAAAATTCTCTTGCACGTCGTAATTTAAAAAAAATATCATCTTATTTAATTTTAATTCGAAAGTTGTAGTATAATTATGAAACTTGTTGTAGTATAATTATGAAACTTTCTACAGAAATTTTCTATAGAATCAGATATGCGTTATGATCGAAGTGTGTCAAATTATCGTTGCAATTCATTAATCATTCATAAATGCGATAATCTAAAGAATATTCGTGATTTAAAAAAATCATTTTATATATATATATATATATATATATATATTTAATTTTATATATATATATATATATATATATATATATATATTTACATATCGTCTTTTATCTAAAAATTCCTAAATTTTAAAACTTTGTAGCAAATTAAAACAAATTAAATCAAAACAAAACAATAATATTAATGTTCGATCATGAGGATAAAGGCGATGAGGATAAAAATAAGTCATATTTGAAGATTATTTATGTATAAACTTTGCAATATTTATTCAAACTCACTGCAAATAAAACGCATTATAAAAATTTTTTTGCACATAGAAATTTAAGAAATATCATTTTCTTAATTTTAATTTAATTATATTAATATTGATATTAGTATTGTACAATTATGAAACTTTCGGAAGTTATGCAACCTATTGGACATAGACTCTGAAGTTACAACGGTTGCATTGCATCAGGCGTTTCAGCTCACAAAGTGGAAACACTGTTTCATTTATGATTATTATGAATCCGACTCTGACATTTTCGGAGATAATTTATTTGCAAAAAATGTTTAAGTATTCAACTTTGTATATTGTGTAATAATATAAATAATTTAAATATAGCTTTTTTATATTCTGATGTTTAATTTATTTTTCTAATTCTTCGGCTTTGTCAATTAATCACTGTTTAATATGAGTTTTGTTGTCAATCAGAACTTATTTTTGTAATGTGAAAATACATGTAAATTGTATTTAAAAATTAAAAATCTGGTTAAGTCGATTGAGGTTTAGTCTTCAAAATATATAGATTTTATTTCTCGTCCATTAAACCACCATGGCTCCCTCTCAGATCTGTTTAGTTCTCCAAATAGAATTTTCATTGAAAAGCTTGGAGGAAATCGAACGCGGCGATTCGGATAAAGCACTTTAAATCTTATCGATGTTCTTCGACGGCGACAAGAATAAGATGAAACCAGGAGAGGGACACTGATTCGGTTAAGCAATTAAATTTGGTTACCCCGACCTGGTAGGGGGTACGTCCCAGAGGAAGATTTTTTCCTTGGGGAACGATACTGGGTCTGCGGAATCATGGGTAGATTCGCCCTTGCAAACAGGATATGCGGGGGACAAGTTGCGGCGTTATCTGAAATTTAGGGCGCAGCCAGGGCGGAAATTGAGCCAAGGCCGTGGCTGGGCTTTCCCGCTTTACGCGGGATATATGTCGCAGCGTCATAAATTCAAGAGCTTTCGTTCGAATCACGGTAAGCTCTTTCACTTTCTCTCTCTTTCCGTCTATCCTTCTCGCGCGTTGCGCGAAAATCGAGTGAAAGCCGCTCGTATCTCGTTAAACTCGGACTACCCCTTTAGTTAAATGCTTTAACGTAATAATATTTCATGTGCAGGTTTTCATATCAAAATAAATCAGTCATATATAAAAAGATATTGAATATAAGCTACTTTATAGATTATTATTTTACGGCAGATTCTGCATTAACTTTTTCATGTTCATATATATATATATAAATTGTAATTTAAACTACATAAAATCCTAAAAAAAATTTTAATTTTGAAATAAAATTGTTAAAAGTTCTTTTGCTAAAAATTATTTTATGTATTAATTGATTTTATTTTATACAACATATTTTATATAGCTACGGGAATAAATTGTTCCGTCGTATGGATACAAAAATATCTCCCTAAAATTTAATTTAAAAAAAAAATGTAACGCTTACTGCGACTAATATTTCCAAGGATTTTTCCAATATTTTTTCAACCTATAACCTATAATTATCGTCATTTTATATAAAGTTTATAGACTTCTTGTTGAATCTTGCTCGCCATCGAATACAAGTGCGACTAAACATAAACGTTTCGCGGCAAGTGGTATTTAGGTACGGGGAGGAAGCAATCTCGCTAGTAAAGTACGTATAAAGCGTAGTACCGGCATACGCGTCCGGCTCTCCGAAGCTCGAACGAACGATCTGTCTCGCCGCGAATGCGCGGGGGAGACAGAGAGAGATAGAGGAGCAATGCGGTTCGGTTTACAGCTCGAGGGCCCGGTCGCGAGGGCCGTAATATAGGGGCTCGAGCATTTAGCTTATCGCGACCGACTATCTACCGGTGGCATACGCCCGCGTTGGGGGCGCTTTTCCACCCCTGCGGGCGAGCTGCGTAAACGCGGCTGTGGAGAAGCGGGAGGGGGCGGCGGCGAATCCTTAAATCAGGCCGCAGCCTCCGGCGCGACGGGATGCGACGCGACGCGACGCAGGCTGCCATCGTGGCGCAACCATCGTGTTCATGTTAACATCGGGACTTTCGGGCCGAGGCGTTATCGCGTTACCGCCAACTGCCGGCCGTGAACGAGCGACCGTAGATAAGACTGACGAGGAATTAGGAGGAGTTTAGCCACCCCGCGACGCGACAATCCGCGAGAGATCGAACCCCGCGCGGTTGACATTAACCGCGTCTTTGTTCCGTTCACCGGCGCGCGCCAGCTGCCGAGGATTCCGGGATCCGGTGATTCAGCGAGATGAAATCTGTGGCCCCGAAGGCGCGTTACGTTAAGCCGCGCGCCTGTCTTCGGGAGGAAGTGCAATTACACAAGTTTATCATGGCCGCCCGAAGATAAGCCTTTATTTTAATAGGAAATCTCCCCATTAGGTACGATTAACGGCGGCTCACGTCTCATTACGCGGAATATAGGGTGTAATAAAATTGGCATGATGGGGGCTGTCCCGAGGAGCGCGGCCGAGTATAATTCCCCCCCCCGCTGTTATTATCAATATCTTTATTCGCGTGTATGACGCGTTTTACGTATCTGTCGTGGATTCAATCCGCGATCGAATGAGGTGGAGTCGGCCCGTCGTAGCCCGGAGATACGTGACGTCGTGTCATTAAATTGCTTACTTTTACGCAAGGTGCAATTACATAACTTGTCGTTGTCACTCGTTGTCGCTCGAGGATAACATCTCGCTTTAATAGAATGTTTTCTCGTGAAGGAGAAAGAGTGGTAAGGTATAATAAAACGTAATACCTACCTTACTCAATATTTTATAAGTACCTTTTTATAAGTACCTTTAAAAATGTCCCCGGTGTCTCGCAGATCCTCCCATAACGACGACGGTGTTCCTCGACCGCGCGATATTTTTACAAGTTAAATAACATTTGCGACGAGCCGAGAGCCGCAGTTATCTCGGCCTACATGTTGCCACGTAACAAATCACGCTGACGTCGTTCGTGGCGACATCGTTAATCTTCGAATCTCCCAAACGAGCGCGCGCGCGCGCGCGCGCGCACTGTTTAACGTGCAAGCAGTAATTATGACCGAATTTCCCGTAAGAGGGAAAGTGGAGAGGAAGAGCGAAAGAACTGACGTGGCTTTTACGCTCGTCTAATAAGAAACATCGATCTGTTTTCCTACTCACTTTGTTCCCCGCCCACGAGGTGTCCCGGTTTAATTGAAATCGGAATTGACACCGTGATATCATCGTTTTATCGGGGGAGGAAGGACATCGGGTTTTACGATCAGTCACGTGATGAGTATCCCGAGATGATCCAAACTCTCTTTCTTCCCGTCTTTTGACGAACGCGAGAGGAGAGGAGCATTTTATGCCGACGAAAAGGTTGAACAACGGCACAGTGATTTCCTTCGCGCCACCCTTAACTCATTCGATGATGGGACCGAGGCTGTTCGTTCATTCCGCTCGTATTCTCGGCCCCCGCTCCCCCGCCGTACGGACATCTCGGCCACCCCTCGGGGCACTGAAAGGCAGCTGCTTACGGCGCGCGTAAAATACGAGCAGCAAAGTATTACGAGCGCCACGCTCCCGCAGCCGATCGATCGGGAGAGCGGGAGAAAAGGGGGAAGAGAGAAAGAGCGCGTCGTTATTTACGCCGGATTGAATACGTGACATCGGATGGAAGTGATGGAACGCATTAACGGACGAAGATCCAAAGGGGGGGGGGGGATGGAGGGGATCGTTGTAAGTGAGGCACTTCATTCAGCGATGTTGTTAGCGAGACCACCGTGTTAAGCACGAATTAAAAAGAGGCCGGCGAATAAACTTAATGAAGATTTTATACGATGCAGGCCGTAAATGCCATGCTTATCGGCTATTCAGCTATTCAATCAAGTTGCATTTGAAGCACCGTGTACACATTAAAAAGATGATTAATAAAGGTGAAATGGAATTAATGATATTATTATTATTAACTAAGATAACGCTCGTGATAAATAAATGACAGGGCAGGCCATGTCGCATTAGCCGAATAATAAACACACACTTTGAGCTATCAATATAAAAATGCATATTTAACAATTGTCTTTTAGTCCGAAGTTATTTAATGAAGTCATCACAAGTTTAAGTAGAATTACATTAATATTCTGCAAAACATAAAATAATTTTTTTTATTTAGATATTTTCATGATTTTTATGATAAAAATTTAAACAAATAATATAATGTAGTGTGAAAAAATACAATAAGGACTTTGAATGACTCAGAATTTTGATTTTGATTTTGAAAAAAATCGCTGCAAATAACGAATTATGCGATAGGTCTAATTATGCAATCTTAATTTGCGGCTCAAACTAATCGTTATTTTTTTTCAAGTTCTCACGTCAATCAAACGTTCTCAAAAATTTTGCTCGGCTAGATTCTTCGTGAAAAAAATTTTCTTATTGCTGCAACACCAAAATGATCTCCAAATCTGCAACTAATAAATACAAGGCGGGCGTTCAAGGGAAAAAAGATGGAGGATAACGTCAACGCGGATCGAATACGGGGCTGATGGGCACAGATAGGAAAAAATGGCAATAAAGTCGGATTTAATAGAGAGTGTTCTTGTGCGAGCTCGCCGTGTCGATGCTGCGTGTAACCCCGAGACCTGACGTCGGCATATTGCATTATCGCCCGACTTATGGGATTCCATATTCAATATGATAGCGGGGCCAGGGAGGTCGGAGGGCGGCCGAACGATCTCGGAACGATCTCCGAAGGTGGGAGCGTATTTCAAACCCGACGGGTTCTTACGACTCGGAAAGGACCGGGCGACGGGCTCTACTCGCGAGAAGTATAGTATACTATATTACATCGAGCGATATGACCCATACGTCAGTTCACCCCGGAGAACTTTTAAAGTGAGAGCTTATACCGCGCCGCGTCGAAACGCACCCCTCCGAGGTGCCTTTTCCATTTCGCGACCATTTCGACCGCCACCCGATTTCCGGAACGACAATGGAGAGTCGCCATTAATAATGGGTAAATATATTCCACGTTTTTTAAATTAACATACACTTAACATACACGGCGGAATTTTATCTTTATTTTTCTACCATTAAATAAGTATCGTGACTGTTAGATCCAGTCGAAAAACAAAATGCACGAAAGCTGCGAAAAGTGCAGGATCTTGTAATTCGTGCTTATATAAAACCTGTTATTTTTCAACCTGTTACCATGAGATTTATCGCTAAGGCGTGATAAGTTTTAAAGAAGAAAGTCACGTTTAAAGAAACCACAATTGCAAGGAAAATATGCGACTTTTAATGCGTATCGCATAATAAATGATGTTTGCGGCGTCAGAGAAAAAAAATGAAACAAATCGGATAGGAATCTGGGACGGTATGTTATGAAGACAGGAAAAGAAAAATGAAGTAGATCTCGTGAGACTCGGAGGGATAGAAGTGCCTCCGACTTGTAGTCGACGCCTACGGCAAACCACTTCGACAGCTTCATGCACCGCGGTTTGCCTGCGCGTAGGAGCAACTTTCCATAATATACAAGGTGTCCTAAAAATTCGAGCAGGTACTACTATACCATTTTCAATAAAATCTGCAGCGATTTTTTCATCAAAATTCTAAGTCATTCAAAGTCCTTATTATATCTTTTCACACTACATTATATTATTTGTTTAAATTTTTATTATAAAAATCATGAAAATATCTAAATAAAAAAAATTATTTTATGTTTTGCAGAATATTAATGTAATTCTTTCACCAAACTTGTGATGACTTCATTAAATAACTTCGGACTAAAAGACAATTGTTAAATATGCATTTTTATATTGATAGCTCAAAGTGTGTGTGTTTATTATTCGGCTAATGCGACATGGCCTGCCCTGTCATTTATTAAATAATCTACGTATAAAAGGCCGTTTTGCCGTTCATAATCAGACGCTTATTGTAACCTACATATTTATCGATGCCACCGTATGCCGGCGCAAATAAATAATGCTGACGACGGGAAGAAACAGATGCAAGCAAGGGAGGAAACAGACCCGGCGCAGCGTCGAACTGGCTTATCTTCGCACCCTTGATACGTAACTCCCAATCTCTTTGGTTTTTCGATATCACGTATACACGTCTCAATGTATATATCAATTATTTATTTATCTAATTTATATTAACAATTGTTTAAATATGTTAAAATATGTTAAAATATCAGCAATACCCTTCGGTCGTTTCTGTTTTATCTTTGCGGTAAATATTAATCTCGATAAGAAATAAATTATATACGATTTCCCCCTTCGATCGATAATCTTTTTCTCAGTTTTGTTTATCTCGAATCTTTTTACGAGTTTCTTTTCTGTTCTTAAAAAAAATTTCCCCCTCAGGGGTGGATATTTGCTAAATGATCACGTCTTGGTCCAAATACTTGTCGAAATTATACGAGATACGTGCGTACGGCTCTGAAAGAACGTCGATGAAGGCGTGCGCGTGGTATGGTGAAGGTGGAACAGGGGATGGAGACACTGTAGGGTTCCCATCCCGCGCGTTATGGTCAACGCGCTCGCTATAATAAAACTATTCCTGTTCGTGGCTTACGCAACGGGCAGGGGGAGGGAGGGGAGGAAGGTCCGAATCCCGTAGGATATAAATGCCGTTCGGGGTGTTTCCTTCTTCCTCGGACCGTGGTCGGCGTGGTCCGCCACTCCCCCCCCCCCTCCCTATACACCTCTGCGTAGATTCAATCACGACCCCTCCGACTGTACCGACGAAACTCGCGTCTCGAATACCAAGCGGACCTTCTCTTCCCGCAGCCTTCCTACCAGCCTCTGCCCGCCCCTGGCATTAGAGCGTCCCGTCTTTTTTGATCGTGACGAGAATCGCGTTCCCCGCTCGGGAATTCACCTTGCGCCCGTTCGCCAGCGCCACGATCTCGACGACGACGACGACGACGACGACGACGACGGACGAATTTCCTCGCTCGTTTTTGTCGGATTCGGTTAAACGTCGGTGAGACCGCTTCAGAATCCGCGCGTCTCGAAGATCGAAGACGGAGAAAAAACTTTTCTACGTCGAATATAATGGTCACGCGAAACGTGATCGTGACGCATAATTCAGATCACAGACGTAAAAGCGACTTGATCGATTTTAATAAAATCGTATTGAATCAACTTTCGCTCTGTCGTTAAATTTTCCATTGGATATACAGAAAACAAATTTAAGATTTTTCGTAAGCAAACGATAAACGATATCTTTTTAAACAAATATTTTTCTGCTAAACAGCTCGGCTGATTCGAGCAATTAACATTTGACTAAAATCTTCATTATCTAACATTTGACTAAATCTAAATATTCCGCGAGAAGGACGTATCCTCAAGTATTATCCTCACTTTGGCAAGATATATTTTATTTCCAGAGAGAACAATTAACATAAATCAAGGCAGTCTATCGGGAGTTATTAAACTAAAATCCAGGAGAAAAGCAGCGTCGAAAACTGGCGCTTCTACTTATTTAGGGGGGAGGAACAAAACCATTCGTTTCACGCACACGTTCACGTTCCCACACAGAAAACACGCACGCACGAACGAAGAGCAGTACCGATCGATTTTGCGCTTCGCTTTATCTCCTCTCTGCCTCGGTCGGTCCTCATATTGTTCCTGCGGCTTTTTCGCCACGACTTAGCGGAGCCGTAGATCCAATAAGACGTTTTTCCCGCGAAGTTTCGGCCCGCGACCGCTCAAGTTTCGATGGGACTTTATCGTCTGAATACCAAGTACCTGGGCTCACGCCCGGGGGAAGACCGAGACAAGGAGATCAGCGAGATCAGCGGGTCCCTAGGGATAGCGGTTAGAAAAGAAAGCGACCCGCGTTCGCGCACGCAATTTTGACAACACCAAGAAGTTTTATTGATAGCAAAACCACACACGTGGCACACGTTCTCAGACTCGAACGATATAATCGTATTTGCAAGAGATGCACGTTGGATGGGCGTTCGCGAAATTTTTCATCGATCAACGAAGTTTGTGTAGAAAATTCTTAAAGGCAGAAGGGCAGAAAAATAAAATAATTAAATACATTTTCAGGAATTTTAATTCGCTAACTCGTTTAGGATTTCATATCTATGCATCTTGCGTGTCTGATAATTACGGGATTAAAAGTTAAATGTACGATAAAGCACAACGGATAGAACAACTGATAATAAACTGCCGCATTTCATCATCGGGGAACATCATAAAAAGTTCTTAGAGTGTTCCTAGAAATCGCGAACTCTGAATCCTGCGAGGCGAAAGGATTACGCGCGAAGCGGCGTAAATTAATAGCTCGTTTTGACTTCATCTAAAGTTAAATTAAGATGGATTATCGAAATAATGGCGGGGGCCGCGACGGTGTACGCGGTAACGAAGGGTCTGTGTGCAAACGAGTTAATGCGCATTATTCTCAACCATGAGAGAACGCAAAATCTACGAACGCGCGCGAGCGGGACATTAGTTTGCCCGCTCGCAGGATTACCGGTAGCTGTATCTCGTCCTTAATCCTGATTTAGGGATTCCGAGGCGCGTCTCCACGGCTTCTGGAGAGCCTGTAAACGTATCGGTACAGTCACCGCTAGGAGACGATTTAAATTATCGAGGACGTGCTAAAGGAACGTTTTACGTTTCTTTGTTTGATTCGCGAGATAATTAAGGAGACTTCATAAGGCAACTGCAACCTGCTTCGTACGTACGTAATATTATTAACTTATACATTCACAGATTTATTTACGAGAACATAAACTATAGTATATGTAAACTATAGAAATATATATGGGTGTATGTGATATGTAAATGCAGCCATTTTGAGAATTGATTTGTGAACGTAGGAGCGGCGTCGCGCGCGGACTCGTAGATAAGCGTGTGTTCTTAGATACACGCGGACAGTTTTGAGTACACGGATTGGCTTATCTGCGAACATCTAGATTTCCGAGAGCGTGGTTATCTGGAAATTTATAGATGTTGGGACCCCGTGTACGGCTACGAACTCTTCACAGCTCGCGGCGTGTTCGTGACTGCGTGTGTCCTATACGCGTGTAATCCCGCGTACTGCCGCATACAGATTTATGAATCCGCATTTATACGCGTATACAATATCTGTACTCTTTGCGATAAGGTGAATAAATAATTAGCGAAAGCGAACCGCGGGGAAGCCGTGAACAAATTTTCGCAACTCCCGGACCCGGGACTTCGCAGCCGAGAGGGCGGTTTTGCGAGAGCCAATTAAGGCGAATCGGGTATTTCGAGTTGCCTTTGACGAGGGCAGGGTAATCGAAACCGACGAGTCTGACGAGGACCATGAAAAGACAAACTGGCTCGACGGGACATCTTACGGGATTTCGAGACCGCGTTAGTATCAGGTGCTTCAGAACTCCCACGCAGTTCGCGATTTACGATCGGCGTACGGCATGTGCCTCGCAATAACGCCCCTTGAAATTCCGAACTGCGAGTTTAGGGTCGTTTGACGTATAAACGCGCATTCAAGCGGCGAAAAAGCGGTAAACAATGCCGGCATTTTCGCAAGAGCATAACTATTGCGGAGATAAGTGTCGGAAATCTGAAATTTTTTTAGAATTCTCATAAAAAAATTCTTTTGTTAAAAATACATTTCGTCAACATTTTTATTGATATATCTGATTATTACACTGATTTTTTTATCTTTATACAGATTTTTTTATCTTTATACTTTTCAGCTTAAAAGTCTTCCCTAACACGTTAGTATCGATCGTATCCGAATGAATCAACGATGAATAAATGGCACTTATGGCGCTCCGCCATAAGTGCCAAAGTGGAAGAGCATAAAAAAATCACGCGCAACACAGGATTAAATTCGGAACTATTTCAAGTATACGTCACAATGGTGATATTTATAGGAGGTATATTGCGGAAATTCGAGATTGAAATTCGAAGTCACATCCAACGCCTTTCAAGGAAGCAAAGGGGGAGAAAGACGGCGCTTTGTATCGCCATTTCGGGTTCGCGAAAAAATTTACCTGACGTTCGCGAATCCGATGCGGATGTGTCGCACGTTTATCATCCGCCATCGTAGCTGCTCGCCGATGGTGTAGTAGGGTCCTTGCGAGAAACGACGCATCCTTTCCACGCGTCGGCTCCTCTTCCTTCCGATACCTCGTAGCGTCCGATCGAAGCCTCAGAGAAACCAACGCGAACGACAACGCGAGGGCGACGCGCGCCATGATCCAAGGGTTGCAACCCCCCCCCCACCACCCTCCGACTCCGTGCCCGCGTCACGGCGACACTTCCACGCGTACCAATATTATTGTTGTCGAGTGATATAGGAGCGTCAGGACGCGTTTGATGAACATCGCGATCGAGTTTGCGTTATGTCGAGAGGACCGGCTCCCCGATCCAGCCGCGATCGGCTATGACGTGTGCGGATTTGCGGATGCGTGAATCGTAGATGCGTAGATTTATTGGTGACGCGGGCCGCAGACGCGTAAATCCATCGCCGCGTCTGTATTACAACGGCGTGCCGACGCCTCGACCGTAATTTATTGAATTTCACATGCGATCGCGTGGATACGTGCGAATTCGCCGATCAAAATTCGTCCTTTCGAGACGCGCGTTTTCGGCAACGCGAGACGCGAGTCACGCTCAAATTTCGCGCGGATTTTTCAAATGTGCGACGAACCGAAACGAGAATCGCACGCTTCGCGACTTTTCCGCGCGTTGTGTATTTCTGGTGGTCCTTTCTTTCTTTTTCATTCCCGTTTCCGAGACGCACGATCAGCGAGGCGAACGGGTAAGCGTCGAGCGAAATACTAGCGTCGGCCGATATCGGGGGTGCAGTCGTAAGGGCGCGCCCCTCGTTACGAGCCCCCTATAAGCTAGAGCCTGCTCGCGCGTGTGTATGCACGCGCGTGTATATACGTACTCGATACCATGTCCACGAAGGGCTCCTCCCGCCCTGCCGTTGCCCGTGTTACGGCCACAGCTCGTTCTCCCTGCCGCAGCTATGACTAATAAGAACTAGAAGACCGTGTCACACGATACGGATGCGTCACACGTTAAACGATGCGTCGGCCGACGTGTCTCATTGGGGTGGCCCCAAAGACAATTCTCTACGACCCGTTCTCTAAAACCCGTAAAATCTAAAAGAGTCTCAGCTCAGAAATTTTCTCCTTATCGATTTATTTAAATAAACTAAAAATAACAAAAAATCCAGCTTGCGTTCTAGCGATAAATAAATTTAAGTTAATGGATGGTTAAATAGTTTGATAATTTTTCTATTGTTGAATCTCGTACATTTTAATTATTTACATAATGGTTATGACGTAAATACCATTCACGTCGATGACATATGAATGAATAAAAGTGTCGATTACTATTTTAAAAATCCCTACGAACGCATAAACGACGCGACTGACTGTCTGGACGTCGCGACGCTCGTTGAATGCGAAATATAAATCCAACGCGGCGTAATTTCTCACGAGCTGGGCGCGAGCTGCGTACGCACCGGAGTGTCTCCGGTGTTGAAACACGCGGTATCGCAATCGGCGTTGCAGTAACCTCAGCAACATCGGGCGCAACCCCATTCGACTTTCACCCTTTATCCCTTTCCACGGCGCTTAGATGGGCTATCCCGCCCCCTCTCGCCCCAGCGCGTTCTTCTCTCGCAGGCGTGCGAGCGACACCATCGCGCGCGTCGCGTTTTTATCGCGCGCGCCATATGCACGGCATATATATTCTAACCCCCGAGACGGTTAGTACATCAAATTTTCTTCTACTGGAGGAGAGAAGAGGGCCCCATGTGTCGCGCGAACATCCGGATGTATGTAAAACGCGAATCGAGATTCGCGTCGCGTCCCACGACGCTCTCGCGAACGATCCGGAGGAAAAAAACTGTCGCGATTCGATCCCACCGAGATTGCCTCTCGTTCCGCGAAAACGACGAGGGGTATCGCAGCTATGCTATGATAATTTGCATTTTCAAAGAATACACCTTGTACCTTTTCTAGGTACCCCGCAGAATCTCTATAATAACGCGCTACCGATCTATTCTTCCGGTATTCTCTCAAAGCGAAATAAAACAATAAAAAAAAAAAAAAAAAATAATATCCAGGTTCGATTTAAGCAGGGATGATATTTTTCGCAATGAGAAATTTTCGAAAGGGGGTAATTAATTTTCAAAAAAATTTGATCAAACAGATTAAACTGCCGCATTTTCAAGTCAAAAAAGTAACGACGCGTAGTTGGCAATATAAAGCGATGGTTTCGAATTTATAGATATAAATTCAACAATAAAAGATTATTAGACTTCTAGTCTACTTTCTCCGATTTCTCTGATTCTTTGAAAAATAATATCAGTCATCTATTTTTTTGTCGCGTAGAAAAGAAAAATGTTAATTATGACCTAGACGGTACTTCGTTCCTCGGATTTACTTGCTCGCCCACCGAATATCAAAGTTACTTTACGCGAGTATTAAAGTTATGTTACGAGGCTACAAGAACTTCGCATTTTATGGCAATTACGTATATTACAGCACATGCGTGTCGCATAATTCCTCCGCCGTGTGGCTCCAAGCGTCACGCTCGCCCCTCGTGAAGTTTCGGCGACGTTCTCTTTTTTTTTTTCGCCAAACATCCAGAAACGTCAGCGAAATGTTCAAACACAATGAATCGCGGGAAAAACGGATGACGTGGGACGATGCGATAAGCGTGAAAAAGTGAGGCGACCGACAGACGAACGTCGATTTGTAAATGGTGTTGCAGGTGGATCTCTCCTCGTCGCATTTTCTGGAATTAGCAGCTGCGACGGAAGAGAGAAAGGGAGAGACGAGCTAGACAGATCGATGGCTATTCTGTCCAAACGCGATTATCACGAGAACTCCTGGAAACTCGACATGAAAGTACAGACAGAACGACGTCATGGATGGGGCCAAATAAATAAATCATCTGAATGTTACCTTGCATTATAATTTCAAGATAAAAGTTTTCAGATAATGCGAAAAGATTCGATTGTAAAAAAAAAAAGTGAAAGGTATTTCTTTCACAAAGATGCCCAAGAAGAAAAATATATAAGAAAAATTGGCTACTCACTAAAAACTGGCTAGTTTTTATTTTTTTTTGAATTTACTGGAACTTTTGAATTTATAGTAACTGTTCAATAACTAATCAGAAAATTTTTATTAGATTATTATTGGTCAGCAACTGGCCAATAAATGCTAGCCAGTTTCTAGCCAATAAAACTTAATTCTGATTAACATTTTCGAGTTAGTAACTAGTCAGAAATTAGCCAGATTATGCTGATCAGTAAATATTAACTAATTTCTATCGAGTAAAATAGATTTTTCTGGTTGCTATTTTCTGACCAATAATTAGTCCAACCAATAATAGCCAGCAATCACGGAAAAAAAGCTTCAAAGTAAATGATATCTTTTTTATAAGTGACTAAAGAAAAAGTTAAAAGTTAACAGCTAAATTTAATAGAGAGTTAAAGTATACGTTCGAATAAAAGAAACGCGAGGTGACACTGTAAAATCAGAAAAGAGAAATAATTACAAAAAAATCAATGTCTATCAGAAGGTGGCGAGGAACGCGAAAGAAAGATAATAAGTAAGGGTGAGGGGGAGAAGAGGGAAGAGCAAACATTCCGCTGGATTGTGGAAACAAGACAGAGATCGGGCTCGTGGAAAATGAGGTAACGAGAAGAGGAAATTCGTCGGACGAAGGGAAGGTCCGAGGAGAAGATCCGACGAGGGGTCGGGCGAAAGGGCAGAGGGCTGGAAGAAAAATCACATCAAATATTTGTTCCCGCGCGGCGTCGGACCGGTGTCGTCGAGAAAAATCGGCGAAATCAAGGGAAACTCTCGCCGGTGACAGCGAGAGAATCTTATTCGAGGCGAACGGACGAGGGGAGAACACTCTCGTCCGATCTTACGATTTCGTTATTTTGCCGCAGCCCTCAGCGACATACGAAATCTAAGGTATCCCTTGATGTCGCGTGTTGGCGATCAAACGCGTCACGGATTCGTGCACAAATTTCAGCGTTTGCCAAACTCAAACAACCGCCGACCGGGCCGATTAAAATCGACCGAAGTCGCCCAAGGCGCTGGTCGAGTCAATTCTCCTGCGTTGTATGATTTTCCACCCCGACGTGATTCGCTCCAGGATGAAAAATATTTCAGAAATATTTCTGAATTTTCGTATGTATGTGTATATTTTACGTTTCCCATTTACAATTCGCGTTCAGTTTACACAAATATCGCGACACAAAAGACATACAACGATAGACGAGCAAAATTACAAAAGCTGCAAAATACACGCGTCTACATTAATCTTGCTTCGCGTGCTTTTATATCATTCTCTGCCAAAATCCAACTATCTAGGGATCTATATACAACCTGTTAGAGAGTACGTCGTCCCGTACTCGTCATAGTTAATCCGGAATACGTCATAGATAATCTCGTTCCCGTAGATTGGCGTGACTAAATCAGAGTATATAACGCGTAAAGCCTATTGCAGTATCCATAATGAAAAGATTAAAAGAGCAGATTTTTCGAATTTTTTTTCACAAGGAAAGATCAAACCTATAATTATGAAAATATTGTTTTTTAATTTTCATAATATGATGAGATTTAAAAGAGGAATGTTTTCTAGTTAAAATTCATCATTCAGAGGATCTATGATCACATCTTTTAACTTAAACATGATTGATTTCGCAATCAATCCTTTTTTATTATATATCGCGCGATAAGAAAAAAACTTGAAATTTTATTCCGAGGTGAACGCAAGGAGGGTTTCTCTTACGACTTCTCGTTCGACTTCGCATCTCGGGGTGTCCTGCGTCCCGGCGAAGGGGCACTCGTCGCGTATCGCGGTCGCGCGCCTCTATTTTTGAACGTCGCCGACGACGTCGGATATTTTTAAGGTTTCCGTTCCGCGACTCGCGTCGCAAATCCGCGCCGTCTCGAGGAGGGATCTCCTTCTGCGGTGTAGATCCGCGCGCGGTAAAGGCCGACAGTTGACACGTCGCGTTGTCGGGACGCAATATTTTTGCGACGATTTCTCGCCGTCTCGCCTCCCGAGACTTCCTTTCATCGTCGTGACTTATGGCGCGACGCCGTCAACTAGCATCGGGAAAACGGACGATTCCTCCATTCGCCGCTTTTACGACCGAGTGCTGTGCTTTAATTGAACCGTGCCGGTGTACTCCTGCGAGTCGTTCCGCGACGAGCAGGCTCGTTATTACACTTGCATATTAATCCCCGGCGCCGCGTTCGAGGACTACTACGCGCAGCTGCCAGAGGAAGTGTCTCGGCTCGATGTCGATCGTAGATTTAATCTTCGAGCCATTCCGAAGTGACTTTTTGCGCGGATGCACGGATAACTCAAGGTCTCGTTAGGTCGTCCGACCGCCACAATAAATTATGAAACTGATTAGTATTAATAGTATACGACATGATGAATTATTGAGAGGTTATAATTCAACTCGTTATAATTCAAGCCCCCTTCGATTTTACTTTGCAACAAATTTCCCCGCGGCTTAATCAACTATGCAAATCATTAGCCTATCAATGAATAGGCAAATTTCACATCTTTGCGTCTTACATGTATCACTATTCGCCCCTTACATTAATTTCATAATGTTATGGATAATAGCAGTTTGTCAAAGTAGATTGAGAATTTTATAACACGTTAAATTAACATCATAATTTAGACGAACGTCATAATCGTAATATAACTCCTGCGTAAGAATGTCGGTATTTATCAATTTTGGATTCTCTTTCCTTTTATATATTTTTATATAATTATAAATAAATAAATATGTCGTAGATATGTCGTCATCGTCGAGAATCGCAATGTTCCGCAATTTGGCACTGTGTCGCGTTCGCTGAAAGTTGGCCGTGAAAAAAATGGCAACAAAGTTCCAGTCATCGTTGAGTTGGGCGCTTTACGATCTCGCATGAAAAACGAAACAACATTAAATCAAGCTTTTATCTGAGACGAGTGGGGCAAATGTGCGAGCTGCCGTAAATTCCGTTTCTCCGCGCGCGTAAACGCAAATGAAATTCGCTCCGCGCGTATCCGCGCGCTCTCGATAACTCTCCGCATGCGATAATCGCAAAAGCGTTTTCTCGACCTATCCCTCATCTGGAATGTGCGTGCGGGCAAATGTGCATTATTCTCACTTTTAACACCGTGCACTATTGTGTTCCCGCAAATTACATTCCTAATCTGCTTATCGCGAGTTACGCCAGTCATTAGATAAGACTTATTAATTCTCTATATAAATTTTAAATTTGCAGGAACATTTCTTGAATTTGTTTGTCTCGAAATTATAAAAAAGAGAACCGTCGTATGTTTTATAATTTATTAAAGAAATATTTTTTTATAATTTAAATAAATAATTTTATATTTAATATTATTTATGTTCCTCGCGCTTTTAACTTTTAATTTTTATATATTATTTATAAATTTTTTCATCTTTTTTTTAATCTTACTTTTACTTTTTAGTTTTCTCCTTATTACAGAAATCAATTCTGCTGCGTAAGTCAGCTCGGTCAGCGCGAAAATCGTCCCACGAGTAACTTGTTCGGAGAGTATAGAGCGACGAATACATAACTAACATCCGGCTGTAAATTTCCGTGAAGCCGTAACTGTTTTAGGAGCGTGGTAAAGGGAAGGGCTTGGTTGTGCGTAAATGGATCGAAACGGCGGCTCTCGGTTTCGCGGCACGGACGCTCGCTCGTCAACGAAGTGTGTAATGAAATCTGCACGATATTCTACCGGCGGCCGCCGGTGTCGCGCACACAAGCACACACATACCGCCGGTAGTAAAGGAGTTAAAATCTAAGCGGCCTGGTGTTAAATAATCCTTTATCTTTCGCGTGCGCGAGCGATGGTTGCCGGCACGCGTCGTGCCGAGACATAAACCGTGGCAGTCAAAGTTCGAGAGCATGCCGGGACCGTGGCAGTGTTTATTGACCCCTTCAGAAAACAGATACGCGCTATATATAACGCATCACCATGCATTAGCACTTTTCGAAGAACCTCCTGCCATCATTCATATTAAAAGACTTCGTATTTTAGTAAGTTCGTAACAGGGTTAAGATACACGATTTTTGCGACTTAGCATTGTAATATTACTTAATAGTCCAATCCAAAGTTTATTTCTGGAAAAAGCGACGTACTGTTCGACGAACTATCGGCTTGGCCGTTTCTTCTAAAGACATGTTTGGACGAACGGAGTGAATCGAGAGTAACGGTTGGGAGACTATTTTCGGTTTGCATCGATATTCCACGCGAGTAAATGAAACGATCGACGCGTGCGCTTTCAACAGAATTCTATATCAAGCGTATCAATTTTATTTGACGCGTGAACAAAGATTTTGTTATATTTAGAAGCAATTTATATATTTGTTTTTTTTTTACTGGTCTAAAATCCACTTAGTATGTATATTCAAATCTATAAGGTTTCCATTTTCCATAACCTGGATTTGTTATTTTCAACTTGCCCCAATTTTTTTACTTATGGATGTCAGAAGACATTAAATGTAAAAGAAGAAGATAGCGAAAGAAAAAAAAACTGTTCAAATCTATTAATAATTACTAATAATTCTTCGTATGTATAATTTTTTGTAACTAAACTTTGATAACAAAAAAAAAATTAAACTATAACTTTTTAACTTTTTCTTTATTCAGGCAAAAAACTGGTTAGAATATTCCGAGTTTTACTGGCCAGAAACTGGCTAGCATTTACTAGTTAGTTTCTGATTAGTTTCTGGCTACTTTCTGACTAGTTGCTGAGCAGTATTATTTAATAAAAATTTTCTAAGTTACTAAAAATTTTCTTAATTACTGGATAGTAACTGTCCAGTAAATTCAGTAAAAAAAGAATAAAAACTAGCAAAACAGTTTCTAGTGAAAAACCAGTTTTTCTTAAATATGTTTCTACTTGGGATGTTAAACTTATACGCGTTAAATTTTAATATATTTGCGGTTAATTCTATTTTCGCAGCCTTGCCAAGTTAAGAGCAGATCTCTAGATCCAGCGTCGAGGATCCTAATAAAGCCGAAAGGTGATCCGAGGCGACATGCGGCGTGGCGTATCTCGCTTGGCAAAGTGTATTCGCTGTTGAGGGAATTAACGGCTTGACAGCGGACGAAGGGCTGCAGCTAATGGGGTCTGACGTTGACGAATCTCCAGGTTACGAAGTCGTCAACCGCGACTGGCCTCTCGCACCGCCGGGAAAGTTCGCATCGGCCGAGTTCGCGCCTAGTGGTTTCATCGGGATAATCCGTACTACTAATTTTCAGTGAACGAGATAGCTCAAAAGTTAAGGCACTCATTATCTCGTCTCGCGGTGACTGTGACCGGCGCTCCCCTTTCGATCGATGATGCGAAATAAAACTTAAAATATTTTATGTGTAATAGTACATTTTTTTTTTAAATCAAGCAAATTTTTATACCCCTATTAAAGAGTTTAATAAATAAAATGATCGGAGAGCATAAAAGATTTCTGACTTGTTTTCCACTTGGAACTAGTTTTAGCGAATTTACGACTTTAGTGGCGCCGAAACTCTCGGAACAGAACCGATGACGTAAACACATGCAATCGCAATTTTATGGATGACCATTCTCTCCTTTTTGTCAAATAATTCTCAACGCTCGAATCCAACGAAGGATCGGACAATGTCGGAGTCTGTCGATCTACGATTAGCTCCGTGACATTCTCCTCGTAGCGACGAGTGTTTTGCCGCCGCTTCAACGGCTTTCACGATAGCCGCTGGTTCACGCGGACTCTCGGATATCGCTCGGATGCGTCCATGGAAGACAAATTCCAGCCCAGCTTCCGAAAAGAGGGATTCTTATCGGCGACCTCATCTGGAGGAGCCTCATCCAGACTCGCCACGGACACGTGATTTGGAGATCTCCTCGAATCTCCTTCCTGGGCCGGGTGCCTTTATCTCTTCCCGCCGCTTACCCGAAAGGGATTACTTTCCCATTAGGATCTTGTCTTTCAGGGACAAATAGTCGAAATTCGAGGCGACTGCTATCGGCGAAACGGCAATTTTTTTCTGGGTAAAAGTTCTTATCAGTGCCTCGGCAGAACTGCCACGCCTCCGTTCCCTCCGCGATTCTTAATCTGGATCTCACCGCTATTCGAACTCTTCTTCCACGACGATCGATTTTATCGCTATTCTGAGTTAGTATTTGTTCAAACAAAATTTTTTTTTTTTAATAAAACGACAATCGTGTATCTCAAAAAGTTCATAAAGAAAAATATAGAAATAATTGGAAGTTGCAATAATTATGAATAAACTCATCTTTTTCCAACAATTACATGTCAGAAATGTAAAGGATTAATAAAGCGGATTATATAATTTCACAATAAAATAGCACGTACAAGAGTTTCATTTTCATTTTCTTCCCATTATTTCCAAGTATCACTGAACTACTCTCAAACTATATATTGTATGAACAATGTATAATTAAAATTTGTTTCCCGACGAATAAATCAGTGAACAGATTTTTTTTCATCCGAGAATCTTCATCGTAACGACGAACGCGCGTTACTCTTAATCTCGCTACGCGAAAGTGGAGATATGAGGCTAATTAAAACTTGCGACAGGCTCAAAAGAGCGTAATCAGGAAGTATACGAGTGCGTTTCTTCAGATGCACTCTGATTATATTTAAAAAGAGTAGCGGAAGAGCATCGACTAATTGGTGCTTCTCGAAAGACTGCCATTCTCGGTGGATTTTCTCTCCGAGCAGTTTCGCTTTTACCCCTTCCTGGGCGAGCGATCTAAACAAATCTCTTCAATGCGTGGTGCAAATCACGGATTTCATAACCCTTTTAGTATCCACGCGACATATATCACAGATTGTTTTTGAATAATTCATGTGTTTGAACACCATTATATGTGCGCGAAAGATATAATCGTCGAATAAAATAAAAGAACTTCTATCTTTAAATTTACCAGAATTAAAATTGAAATTATTTAATTTATTTTAAAAATTAACAAAATTAGTAAAAAAATTTTTAAACTCGTTTATTTGACAGTATACAATTTAAAAATCTCAAAGCCCAAATCAAGCTTAAGTTGCTAAAAAAAATTTTTTTAATTTCTATAATTAATTCACGCATGTAATACTGAAAAAGTACACAGATTCCGATTAATTAAATTACCTTTCACTCCATATAGTTCCGCTGGGTTCCCCGACTTCCGCCGTCCTCTCTCGTTGACGATCGCCGCACGTGAATGTCACATTATTTTCACGCAAAATTTAATATGCCAAAAGTTAATCGGCCACGCTTCGAAAAATCGCGAACAATCAATCGCGATCCGATCTGAGCTCGCTCGGGGGAGCTCGCTTAAATCATTATTCGCCGGGGGACCTCGGGGAGGGGGGAGGGGCGCGAAAGGGTCGTACTTACTCGCGGAGTGGCGCGCGGCCAGTGTCAGGTCGCGACGTGGGAATGAGATGCGAGATGCGCCACCGACACGGTACGCGACACGACGGTACGTGGCACGCGCCCACGACTGGGCGCAAGGCATTCCGACGCACGGTGGGTCCGTGCACGAAATCCCGAGCTCGGCCGCGCTCGGCGCCGCTCGCGAGTGTTCGACTGCGGAGCACGTGGCCGCTCTCGCGCGTCGTCTGTCGCCCGCCGTCCTCTCGCCCACCGCCGCACCTGTCGCCACCCCCGGAGCGGACCGGACTCCCGTCCCGACTCCCACGTGAACGATTGCGTAAACATCGGGGGGACGACAGAGAGATCGTGAACCCTCGGAGGAAAGGAAACGCAGATGATTCCGAGATATCTTAGAAAAAAAAGGCACGAGGTAGAAATCTAAATGAAATGACCATCATCGATCATTCGTGTACGAAGATACAAGGCACGAGATACGAGATACGAGATACTATCTCGAAAATGGATTATCTCGGATTTTATAATATATTCTTCTTTCCTTCGTATATATCCGAGATTCCGAGGAAGAGAAGCGTAATTTGTTGACCTACCAACAAATAACACGATTTCGAGTGAGGAGGCCGCGTTTAACGTACATTTACTGACATTGATGTATGGAATTAACATTTTTATTTGTTCGTAATCGTCATGTGTTCAAGGCTGATGATCTATAGAACCCATCAGAGGCATGTTTGCTTTATTGAATTTCTGCCTGACGATGACGCGACGGATCCTGTTACATATGTGTATTACACTTGACAGAGGTACTCCGAACGGTCCAGTCGTAAAGCATCGGACGCGCAACACGACAGACGGTGCGCTTTTTTCCAGATTAGCTAGACGCATACATCAATGTCAAATGGAAACGGACGCGTCGCGGGGTAACGACGTAATCCTGAGACAGATCGTCGCGCATCCGTTATTCCGGAATAACGGAGCGGGTTCTCGAAGAATGATAAATCGCGCAGAAATACGGTTTCGGATCGATTTTCCCTCGCGAGTTACGAACAAAGCCACTCACGGACAATATGAATCCGCAAAGTAAAACGTTTCTTCAGCTGCGCGATGCTTTTTTAATTGTGCGATTGTAGGGGAGGGGGGGAGGATATATTTTCTAATAGCTACCCTCACTAAACTCGTACGCTTTTTTGGCAGCAAATGAAGCGAGTTGAGTCGTTTCTCGATTATTCAAGACACACGGTACCGAATAATGGCTATTGGGCGGTTATACAAAGGCTAAGAGGGTAGTTTGGCTTATGGATATCAGTACAGGCGTTTGCGGGACCCCCCCTAGAAGCTCGCCGCATTAGTATTCGCCGCGGATACACGCTCGCCTGATGAGCTCACCCTGTCGTATCATCCCTTGTTCCACCAACGACGAAGACTGCCACGTCTTCTTGAGACATGACGTCGGTTCAAATAAGAAAAGTCGTAAAAAAATTCTTGACGTTCTTTAAAAACATCTAAATAAAGGAGAAGAGGAAAAAAAATTTCTTTATGTAGGACTTCGATCGAAAATGACTGAATTTATCGTAAATTGTAAACGTTGACGTCACCATAATTTTAAATTAATAATTATTTAATAACGTGTTTACATAATAATAGATACAATAAGTTAAAATATACGAATTCAAATTAAAAAGTCAATATTTATATTAAAAATATTGACTTTTTAAGACGTGAACGTTTACATTACCACCTCCAATGAGTTGAACAGTCAAATAAAATCTTAATTCAAACAAAGAGCTTTGCATACGAAATCTCATGGTGGATATTTCATTTATCATTAAAGTCCAACCGGACGCGCGGATAAATGAAAGCAACGTGAAAAAGCCAATCGTTTCATCAGCGACCCGCCGATGGCGGAAAAACGGAGAACGGGGGGAGCCAGCAACGGACGGGAAATAAGGGTTGCAAGACGAGACGAGACGCGACGGATCGCTGGGCTTTGCATAAATTTCCGCGCGGTTCGTCCGCGCAAATCTAGAGTTTATCTGCCGGAGAGTTCCTCCCCGATGAGCGATTCCCATGTAAACGACATCCGGTATACTGCCCTTTGGCGACCGGTCGTAAAAGCGAGGGTGGCACCTGCTGCAAGCAGGCCCTTCCGCCCCCTAATTCTCTCGTTCGGTCGATCCGTTCCTTCTCTTCCTCGAAGGCTCCGCCAGCGACGACGCCGGGCCGCGCGCGTCTCCCTTTCCTCCCCCCCCCCCCAAAATCCACCCCGACGTTCTCCGTTGAGTGCGCGCGGATGGCGACGATTTCGCAGGCGAAATCGTGCAAGGGTATAGGAACGACCGCAAATTCTATTTGCCCTGATGGAGAGAGCGTATGCTTCTGTCGAGGGGGGTCGCCAACAGCAACTGCGTCCCGCGTTGCTCCTGCGAGCACGGCAACCATGCGTGCGGCCGTGCGCGATGCATTGCCACTCTCCACGGAGAGACGTACATACACTCTCCCTTCGTTTTGCGCGTTGTGCGCGTTTCTCAGAGTGGCCGAATGAACTTAATTTCCGTAAGAGATACGTTCGCCTATCGTCGATTTAATCTGATCGTACGAGTCTTCCCGAGAGTTCCCCTAAGAGAGAGAACAATATGTAACGTGTAACGCATAAACTTTGTACTCTGTATCGCTTTATCTCTAAAGAATTTTAATACAATATTAAGTACAGATATTAACGAATATTAACAAACAGAAACTATCAATAAAAAAAAAAAATCTTTCAAGAATTTTGCAGATTTCGAGAATTTTGCATTAACGACTAGCCAGTTCTAGAAAAATAAAAATATATAATATATCTAAGATACCTAAGATATAAATTTGTAATATATTGTATATAATATATAGAAAGATAATGATATTTGTTTAAATCATTTTTCATTAAAAATTCGATAGCACAAACTTGTATAAAATTCGCAAATATCACGCGTTAGACATAAACAACAAATAATAATAACAAATGCAAATTTTACATAAATATATTGACTTACGCGTTAGCCACCCCTGAAAAAAATCCCTTCACACATTGTATACACACATACACACACACACGTTCTAATGGTCTCGCGGTATTCCCCCCTCCCGCCGTAAATCCTCATACGAGAGTGCGTACTCCCCCGTGGTTCCTCGATGCAAGACATCCGGGAAATAACGTGTATCGAGTACTTGACGGTAAACAACGGCGCAATGATAAAAATGGGGCCGCGCACCCTTCCCACTGGGAGATAAAAATTGAGTTACGGCTCGTAAGGCTAGTCGCGATGTACCTTCCTCCTCCTACCTTTCCGCGAACATATTAATCGTCGCTTACACCGCGGTAATCGCGCGGTCGTCATTAACGAGCCGGCAATTAACGTCAACAAAGACTTTATATTCGCCGGCGTAATGGTCCTCTCTTGAGACTTGACAAAAGACGCGGATTAGAAAGGATTCATCTGTCGTGCCGGAAACGCGGTTTTACGTCGGATATTCCTCGAGGTAAATTATAAACGCACCAACGAAATGCAGACATCCGGTATAACGGTGAGACTTAACAATCTTAACTATCCTGCGCTTTTGCGTGCCGTTTATACGACGACATAAAATATAAGATTAACAGCTTGTCTGTCATTGTTATGTAGTTTGCCTATCGCGCGCGTTACATAAAATAATACGACTTTCGTGATATCGCATACAGGTGCTTGATATCGCGGTTGTTTGATACCGCGCGTATCTAACGTTTTTATCGTTCGAGCAAAATTAGCAAAATTAGCGCTTTCCTGAATTGGTTTACACTCATCAAGAGCACTTTTCGGAAAATTTGAAAAAACTCTTAGCGATCCATCTTTTCATGAAAAATGTTTATCGATAAACAGTAAACTTCGTTCGGTTCGTTCGGAAATCGTACCGTAAGGGATGTCGCGATTCACTTTGAGAAACGAACGATAATAAAGATCCGCGACGTATTGACTCCCATTAATAATCCGATTTCGACATCCGGATGACAGGAGCAACCTTTCCCAGCGGGGCAGCAATTTCGTTCGATAAAGCTGAAAGCTTCAGCGACGAAAGGCGGCATCGCGGCTAACGCGGTGAGAGCGCGTTTCTATCGACGGCACGCTGCGAAGGAAGGAAGGAAGCGGCTAAGAAAGGGTTAAGGGGACAAGGGTGTGAATACGCGCGATTCATCAGTACGGATTTGTCTGTGTGTATTGAAGATTATGCGCACCCCGCGGACTCGGGCCGCGTGCGTCCTCGTTAAGGAACGATATGCGACGGCCGTCATTTCTCCGATGCGTCGTCAGGAGAGAAGTCCCATAATCACACGTCCCCTTAACGACATGCATTTTTAACCCCTCGAATTGAACGTCGCAACACCTTTCTCATCGCGTCACGTCAGAGGATCTGCGTCGTCACCTTACGAAATAGTCGAGGGATCGAGGTCCCGGGCTGGGAACGTGACGAAGAAAACGAATCGACTTCCGGACGCTCAGCCTGATATTTTCATTCAGAGAAACAGGGTGTTTTTTTTTTCTATTTTAAGAATAACAAAAAAGAAAAATCTCGATATTAATCCGAAAAATTATGACTTGGAAAAATTCCAGCTTGACATTCGATTTTTATAGATCACAAAATTCTTCGAGGAGGAAGAATTTTTCCGCCGTTACATAAATATTATATGAAAATCGAGTGTCACGGTGGAATTTGAACAAACGATTTCTTTAACTGCCTTTTTATGCCGAAATAAGAATCTCAGCTGCGAATCGATTCACCGAGGACGAATTTATCGCAATTGCATTTTGACGTTGTTTTCGTTGCGAGATTCCGGCAGATCGACTCTCGTTTGCGAGGGATCAACTTTTTTGCGAGGTTTTTAACTTTTTTTTTCCCTCGCCGCGCAGCGCCATGCGCATCTCTTTGGGATGAAAGGGCCGAAATCATTAGTCGGTGAGCTCGCTAGCGGCGCTTATTTACGCCACCGTTTTATTGTACATCCCAGTAAATGGAATTTCTCGATAAAAATGCAAACGCCGGCAATTATACAAGTTGTTCGATATCGGCGGCGAACTTGCAAAGGGGCTCCGGGTCGCGCGCAAAATCCCAAGGGTCTTCTCGAAAGAACATCGTCGCGTTGTCTCGTAAATTCATGCTCGAAATTGCGGTAGTTTATCCGGTTTATTTCGGATTCCATAACCCCGCGATTTATTTTCGTTTTTTCCTTTCTGTAAAGCTGCAACGATCACGAAAAAACATAACAATGTTTTGAGACAGCTGATTTATCATCGTGTTCGAATAGCACAAATAAGTAACGACGACTGTAATTTTATTTATTTATTTATTTATTTATTTTTACCAATAAATATAATTTATTAATAAATTAAATTTTAAATTAAATTTTTTATTTATTTTACCAATAAATATAATTTATTAATAAATTCAAATAAATTTGTCGCTTCGAAGAAAAGACAATGGAATAACTAGGTGAATTGCTGCTTGATTTGGTCCCCATTGACTTTCCACATGCAGGACGCAAGGTTCGATCGGGGGTGATGTGAGCCAAGGCTACGGAAAGCGAGAGCGAGGGAATAAAGAAAACAAGCGACTTTCGCCCCCTCGATTCTCGATGGCGTGACGCATCAGTATGCTAGAATCGCGCCGACCGTTCGTCTCGCGGGACAGGAATTCAAACCATTCCGATCGAATTTTCCGCCGGTTCACGGAGCGAGAATTTACGATGACTCGCCCTACCTCGAAAACCCGTACGAGAGCCTCCTCGACCTTCGTCCCTTCGCCTTGCGACACCGCTTAATTGCCACCGAAACAATAAGGAGTCGCGAAAACTTTCTGGCCGATGTTCAATTTGGCAAACGGGAACGATCGCGCGGTTTCGCCGAATCGTAGAGGGAGGATTTGATGCGGCAAATTTAATTGTGTAATAAATTTAAAATACAATCGATACGCGCGTGTTGTTGTGCTGAGCGATGAAATTATTTGAATATATGAAAATTTCTCTAAGTAGTTGCGTTATTTACACAGAAGAAAGAGAAAAAGAGAGAAATAAACAAATCGGATTGAATTAATTATGATGAGCAGTCATACTTCAATGCTCGAAGTTTACCGTACGGATAATTGCACGCAACAACACTGTAACAAAATAAAGTTTGCAATCTTTAAATCCCGTCACGTCGAACGCGCGTCGTATTCAGAGCCACTTGAAAAAAACGTTAAAAGCTTAGTCGACGCGTCATTCTGGCACTACCACAGTTGATTACGTGGACGTTAAACGTCGATGATAAATCCGTCCGTCCATTTACTTATTTGCTTATCTATCCATCAGCGTGACTACCTTTTTTTTTCCTCTCGAACCACCCCTCACTTCACTGGTATATTACTTTTAATTGAATTCCCGCGATGAAATTTCATCCCGACACTGTTCTCCTTTTCTCTCTTCTTTCTCTTTCTCTCTTTTCCGTCTTGCTCGTTTCCCTTATTGTATTTAGTCGAGAGACCATTTCGCAGCCATCCTTTCTCTCGGCTCGACTCACCCTCCGCGCCCCTTCTCGTCTACGCCTCTGCTAGTCAGCTTCTTTTCAGACAATCGTACCTTCATGCACACGCGCCAGAGGCTTTTTGAATAAAACGCAGTCGAGCGAAGTCACGATGAAGAAGCGCGACACGTTTCCGAAACAGATCGGCTATACGCTACAACCCTCATTTTACTTGGAAGCATATCTACGTGCATAGAATGCAGCCACGTTGCAGGCTGAAGAGTGCACCCCAACATTTGCCCGATTGTTTGCACTTTCAACGTCGTCACGTGCAACGCGCGCGATTCATATTAAATAAGTGACACGAGACATATTACACCTTGCTTTTGCATCGATTTATCTTTTACTTGTGTGCTTCGCGAATGAAAACATGAAAAAAATAAAATTTTCTCTTATTATTAAATTATCATACATATCGCACATGCCCAAGTAGAAAACAAGCTTTGATATTTAAACTTAAAGTTTAAATTTAACATATTTTTATGATCGTGGTTAAAAATAAATATATGTTTTCTATACGTTTTCGATAAAAATTCTATACGTAAAAAATATAAACAATAAATATTATTTAAAAATTATAGAAAATACTTTTATATTGACGAACAATCACTAAAATATATTTAAAAAAAAACCTTCCTACGTTACATTGATTGCTCGTTGCTATGCCATTAGGAATTCGAAGTGGTTTTACCCATTCGCACGCTTAGACTAATCAAGCGATCACAATAAGTAATTGTTACTGCTGCGGCGTCAGTGGGCGACGTCGACGACGATAATAACGACAGGTGCGATTAACGATCGTTTGACGCGAGTTTGGGGCTAAACCGACCGCTAATTAAATTAATTTCAAGATATACCTCTCGTCTCTCCGCCCACCTTTCTCCGCTTAAAGTCGCCCACAGACGCCGCGTAATACGTGATAGGAAAACGTGGAGAGCAAAAGAACTGGATCTCTCAATCTTAGATTGCCGATCGATGAGTGATTAACGACGGAGTGACGTACATCCGCATTTAAGTAGTACAGATATTATCGCGGATACAAGCATTTCGAGTATATTCACATTTAAAAGTTAATCCTTACCGCGATATTCTCGTACGCATAGTTAAGGATTTTAAAAACTTTTGAGTTTCTTAACACACACATAATTAAATATATATATATTTAGATAATAAGATTTTATTTAATTTTCTTGGGCAATAAACAACTTTATTCTGTTCCGTTAGATATAATAAATTTTTTTATATATAGAATAGATTTTATGTTTATATTATTCTACTTTTCAAAATGTAACAAATGTTTATAGTTCAATACAGCTCAAATTTCAAAATAAATTTGAATTAGATAAATTAATTATTTAATGAGAGAAAGTGGGGAATGATTTGTTTAAATATATATCCAAGTAGAAAAATATATCAGAAAAACTCGCTAGAAACTGGCTAGTTTTTATTCTTTTGAATAGAAGAAAACTTTACTGGACAGTAATTATCCAACTGAGAAAATTATTGTTAGATAATATTCAGTCAGCAACTAGCCGAGCAAAATGCTAATCAGAATATTCCAAGTTTCACTGGTCAGAAACATTGGCTAGCATTTACCGGCTAGTTTCTGATTTGTTTTCTACTTGGGTAGAATTTCAAAATTTTATTCTCGTGCGTCTCTCGGACCTACGAAATTGCAAGAGTGGAGAGTAGGTTATTAACACCGTGACTCTCGCGTGAAGTATACTAAAGGTCAGTCAATCGCCAAGGAGAAGGAGAATCTCCGCCTTCTCCAGTGATGGGATCGAGGAAATTGGCCACGTAGGCCGACG
The DNA here is from genome assembly GCF_055798465.1 of Pogonomyrmex barbatus. NCBI lineage: Eukaryota > Metazoa > Arthropoda > Insecta > Hymenoptera > Formicidae > Pogonomyrmex > Pogonomyrmex barbatus. The sequence goes on from NW_028297160.1 coordinate 9,898,763, forward strand.
AGATCTCACTGGGCCTGGCCCCAACGCCTTTCAATTAACGCCTTTCCCGTTTCCCGTGCGATACGCTTCTCCCTTTCTTTGTTCGCGATGAATCCTTCAGGGAGGAGGAGGAGGAGGCGAGACGGGAGGAAGAAGAAGGGACACCCGGGGGAGAAGAGAAAAGTCTTTATCGCGAAGAGCGAGAGCGCCTTGACTTCACCGTGGAAACGGTGACGGTGAAGAAGCGGTAAAGGGAGGGTGCAGGTGGGTGAACAGGGTGGTATAGGGCGACGGGGGAGGGGAGAGGAGGAGTAAGTAGGATCGGTCGGAGGATGGCGTGTTATGGGGTTTTCACGGGTGGTGCTCGCGGGAATTTGCATACAGAGCATCTGTCACCAGCCCCTTAGCCCGACTTCGGCCATTCTCGACTTGGAATATCTCCCGGCGCGGATCTACGGGATAATGGGGACCATTCTTATGGTAAATCGTACGATGGGGTAGTGGGGGAGGAAGAGAAAGGGGGTGAAGGTTGCCTGTGATTCGGCGTCGCGCGAGCTATGGAACCACCTTAAGAAACTGCCGCGCAAAATAGCGGCACCGCAATCGTGACGTATCGCCCGGATTTAAGGAACGATCGTCGTGCCAACGTACAGTCGATCTTCTCGGCTCGTCGTTGCGTTCATTTGAAATTTACAGAAAAAACGAGCAGTAGAAATAAGTTAGTTTACGAAATTTGAAAAAAAAAAAAAAATAGCTTAAATACAACTGTACAGACACGTTAAATTTATAAACTACTAGACGAAATAGACTGTATCCCAAAAGTTAAAAATTCGAAATTTAGGAAGAATTTATCTGGCGAAAAACACACTCTTGGAGAAAATGCGGCGGATTAGTTTTAACAACGGTTTCGATATAAAACTTTAAAACGATGCAAATATTTATTGTACCGTTTTATAAGCTTTCGATTAATTATCTTATTATAGAGCGCACTTAAGCTCGCGGGCTTGCGAGTTGCTCGAGGAGAGATGTCTACTTGAGCAAGACGGCAAGAAAGATTTAACGATACCGTCGAGTACGTCCCGCTTGAATTAATCGACATCAACGCCGTGGTAATTAGATACCGCTATTAACTGCGACTCTCGCCCCGCGATCCACCTCCACATCCATGGTTCTTCTACTATCTCGCATCAACCATCGTCCATGTTAATGCACGTAATAAATGCCAGAGTAAATTTAAATACCGCGCACGAGTATACCTAGTTAAGCCCCCTCTCCCCCCCCCTCCCTCCGTCCAAATTTCATTACACATACATGACAGGCAAAAAACGCAATTTGCATAGCACGAATTTTCGTCGCGTCGTAGAGCCTAAAATCATATTCATATTATATTTTCATATTTATCTCTCTAAAGATGTATCATCGGATCATTATGGAAATGTATAAGATACGTATATACGTTGGAAAGTGATGAGTACATATAATTGCATAATATTAACAACAATTAACTTTAGTCACTTTATTGATTATCAGAAATTTTTTAACTACGAAACACACGTACATGGCAGTTCTGGTAATTGTCACATTACGCTTTGACGACGGCAAATCTATTTTTACTTTCTTCATTATCTCCGACTTAATAATCTATTTTCGAAATATATACATTGCGAAATTAAATTTCCGTTAGCAGTGGAATAATTAAAATGAAGGGAGAGAAAGAGAAAGAGAGAGAGAGACACTGGTGCAACGAATCTCCGCCAGCTTGTCGAGCTCGTCGTCGACCTCGATCCCTGCGTCGACCCCATCGTCCCCGTTCCACGGATCCTGAAAATGGCTTTCCGAGCACGAATCGCGCAACACATTGAAATTCACCGCGGAATCTCGCTTTCCATCTCTATCGCCGTCAACCGAGAAGAGAGCCACCCGCGCTTTGATCCGCGGAGCCATCCCTCGCTCTTCCTCGCACCTACCTCCTCACGCAGGGAGTCAGCCACCTATCTCGAGCCCCCTCTTCCCCTTACCCCCTCCCGCCGTTCTATTTTACTCTCGAGGCACATCCGCCTTCGCGTCCGCCGCGACGCCCTTTAATTTAGCACCGGGTCTCATCCCTCGGTATCCCTATCTCATCTGTCTGCCTCTCGCGAGCGATCGATTCGCACGCACGTGCCCGCTCACCCTCTCAACTCCCCCCCCTCCCCCCTCCCCGGATTGTTGCGCGTGTTTTTTGCATCTCGCGAAACACCGGTATTTATGGGAGGCCACACACCGTAGTTTCAATCACTCTTGCACTTGTTATCGCCGCGTTCCGCCCCCTCCATCTTTATCCCGTCTGCTTGTCTCGGACATGATCGATTTACACGCGCACGTCTACTTTCCTCCCTCTCCCTCCCGTCTCTATCTTATACATAGTTTAGATGTATCAGTGAGTGATTGATCACCAATGAGTAAATGTTCATTAATTAGTATACAAGATTCCCACCGGATAATATTTTAGTAATAGATTCGTCGTTCGGTTATAATCTAAATCTCTTCTGAATAAAAATAAGTTAGATATGTGTAATCTAACGTATAATGTACCTGTACAGATTAAGTTTGTGAAATAAATCTTATTTTTTGTTTGTTAATCTATTTGTTAATATTCGAAAAATTATGATAAATGATTATTTTTCAATATTTTTGCTAAAAAGTATTAAAAAATATAATTGAGAATTTTTTTCTCTTTCTCTGGAGATAATTTATACAGAAAGAGATTATATTAAATTAAGATAATTTTATTTTAACATATTTTATCACATTCTCTTCATAAAAAAAAAATTCATATTTATCTCATTTATTAATGTTAAATAATGCATTTCTTGGAGACAATAGTATATTCAATAGCGATATTTCTTTTTCTTTTTGTACAAACTTCAAAGAAACTTGGGCTCTAAATATGAATAAATATTCTTTCTCCTTTGAACGTTTAGGTTTAGGTTTTGTACTTTGCGCGCGGCATAGGCTTGCGTTTGCAAAGGTTTGCCAAATTTTGATGGGTTCTCGTTCGACGGTTTTGCCAAACAAAGGGCTTCATTGTGAAGACCCTGGCAGACGAATGGAATTTCGACGCGCTGAAACTATATTAACCCTTTGCTTTGGGTGGAATGCTATAAGCCTTGACGAGACATACTATTGTACATTTTTTTTTGGTCATGTCAGTATATATATATATATATATATATATATATATATATATATATATATGTCTAGACAATCGGACGCAAAGTACTGTAAATTGAAACAGTCGTTTGAAGAAATGTTATAAACCAAAAGAAAACCCAAAAATTTAAGAAGATATTATAATATCGTAAATACGTAATATTTTATTAAATAAATTAAAAGTGCTTAAATATCACAGATAAATTAGAAAAAAAAATTATATCTCACGGGGAAAATCATCGTAATTAAAATAATTCATATCATTCTTCAAATAACTGATTCAATTTATTTTTGATTGTAACTCATGCCTTTGTATAAACTTCAGATAAGGTATGATTTTTTTTTAAATATATAAATACAATTAAAAAAATTAATGTGGATCTCTTTTACTATCTTTGCGAAGCAACATTTTTCTTGTGGTCCCTAATGATTTAGAGAGACGAAGGAAACACGCGCTTTGAATTTTATCAAGGCCCAAAACCATTAAATATGGATGTCAAGAGGGCTCGCCGACATTTCCACAAAGGTTTTAAGTCGGCTTCGATTCCATTAACGTCTCCATTTCCCGATATCGCTTTCCTCCGATGAAAAAGATCCAAACTCGATGATTGCAACATCTATTTTCTCCGAAGGAAAAGAATCCGAATAGATACTCTCAACGTCTCAGTATAACTTTAAAATTCGATAAAAGTTCAAGGAGAGATACAAATGTACTTAAAAAGATTTTAGTCGTCAAAATTGAAGCGCCTCGCAATTAAGAAACAATTTTACTCCACAAGAAATTTAAAATACCATAAGTTTATCATATTATATATTAATCACAGAAATTTACATATAATTCAGAATCTGAAAAATTACACCAATCAATCGAAAATTAAAAAAACATTTATCGCAAATATGATTATACTTTCCTGTACCGCACAGATTTCATTAACGTTTTTCATTAACGTTTCTGCATAACGCATCCGAAAACTGATATTAAAAAAACATTTCTAATTTGTATTAAAAATCTGCTTGTTATTTCAAGAAATAAGATCGCTCCCTCCATCGCTCGTTCGTATCTTGGCAGTTATTTACATACGGCGTGAACGAACGCACCCCAATCTCCGTCCCGAAGAATACCGAAAGTTTTTGGCCGAATCGAAGCGAATCCGACGTTATTATCGAATTATCGCGGCTAAAGTCATAATCGTTGGCCGCGCGGAACGTGGCGCGTTGCCATAATACGCGGGGACGAGTTTAACGCGAGTTTGACGGGAAAAGTCGGATCGACCCTCCCTTCGGTCCGTGAGGAAAAGGGGGCTCCCCGCACCCTCGCTCCCGGAGACGGAGAGAGCTCCCGACCCTTCGTGAGCGCAAGAAGGGCGCTGGGGGCCCGCTCTTGTGGAGAAGGGTGAAAAATTGCAGCGACTTATTAAACGGAAAACTTGGCCGCCCCCGGGACGGCACGGGACGAGACAGCCGAGACCCGGCCGTGTTGCCCCGCCATGATATATGTATGCCCATCGGGTAAGAAAGTTTTGACGAGCACGAGCGACTGCCGGCTGCGTTATTATTGGCGATAAATTGTCGAAGCGCGCCGCTCTCTCTCTCGGCCGCTCGATCCGAAAAAAAAAAAAAAAAAATGAATGAACGAACGAATCCGCGAGGTCGCGCGCGAACAGAAACGACGGAGCAACGTAACTCTCGCCGCGATTCAAAGCGCTACAGGATAGTCTCGAAATTATCGGATGTTTCTTAATCATAGATTATTAGAGACTGGACGATAGCCAGAGATATATATAATTTACGATTAAGAGAATTATTTAACGCCGTAAATTAAAATCATTTCCTGAATTAAGCCTCACAAGCGCGAATGGATAAAAAAGTCTCATTTCCCAGAGCTCCTGACGAAGCTCGTTGTAAAGCTACTTAAATTGTGCTGGCAAGATCGTATTAGTAAATAAAAACTCAACTCAATTTTGTCAATCTTACGTTAAAAACAAATCCCAAATTAATTGTATTAATAATATTACATTCAATATTAACATCATGAAATGTTTTCTATTGAATTTCTAGCTACCGTTGTAAGTGGCATTTTTAAACGACAGGTGGCTTTTTTACATTTCAAAGTGCGGGTTATCTATGGTATTTTTCCGGTATTATCGCATCCCAGAAGGATCGAAAGAGTGCCGTAAAAAGAATTTGAAACCGCATTACGACTTGAAAATTGTCCGAGAACGGTCGTCTTGACATGAAACGGCCCGTCTCGACCTCACAACGAGAATGTCGTCTCGTATCTAAGCCGGCATCTCTGTGCGGATGAGTAGTTCTCGTTCCTCCCCTCTCAGCTCAGATCCGATATCCTGTACTAGTCTCAAAGGATATTTTATATTATCGGCATAAGAATAAGTTGAAAAATAATCGGCGTCAAATCGAGAGTCTCATTCGATCATTTATCGACCGCTGCACCGATTAACATATAATAATAAATAATGATAATTATTATCTTGTCGTATGTTCGACGAACAGCTTCCATGCGTCTCGCGAGGAAAATTATATCGCGCCGATCCTAACTCTTTCACGTTAGAACGTCACAGTTTAGTCATTTCCGCCTATAATCGAGTACATAATATTCTTTCGGTCAATTTGTTGACCGACATCGACTTGCGGCATCGGTCCCTGATCGATCGATCCCCGGGTTTCAATCCGCGGATAAATCGGTCCCTAGACGATTCGACGTCGTCCCAGGGAATGTCGTTCTATATCATAACCGGCATCTCTCTCTCTCTCTCTCTCCGCGGATTGTAACCGCTTCTTCGTGCTCGGTAACGTTTCGCTTGTTCTTCCCTGCGTTCCTCCTGGAGGTGCGCGCGCGGCTTCCCGGATAATTCGAGGCGATAAGCTCGTCGCCGATGAGAGGGTTTATCGTTAGGGGGTTTTCCCCAAGCCACACCGCGCCGACGACAGGGTGCGACAACCAACCCCTAGATTCTTTTCGCCCTCCCTCCCTCCCCCCTCTCTCTCTCTCTCTCTCTATCTTTCTCTCTTCCCTTCTCGTTTCCCTTCCTCCATGATTTTCTCTCCGTAACGGAGATTCAAAGCGGAAAACGGAGGGCTGGGCCTAAGTAAGAAGCTACCTGAAAGAGGAGGATCAGCGGGGGACGAGATTTAAGCCGGTGACTCGTAAATCGCAGCGATTCGTATCCCCGCTTCGCGTCTTCCTCGTCGAGAGTCGATTCCCTCGGACGATCGATCGGCTAGGACAAGTCCAGGGGGCCGGGATGAAAACGAACGAGCCGGGCATATGGGAGGGAACGGCCGATTAAGGGGTGAAAGAGGAGGAGAGGACATAGGCAGTCTTGAGTGCGTTTATTTACCGCGTGGGCATGAGCGCGAGCTGAGAAGAGCGTATTATGCGGACAGTTATTGGCCGCATCGGGCTATCACGCGGCACGCGGGAAAAAATTCAAATCAAGCGTGGCGGCGGATTTACGAGCCGTTCGCACGTTTTTCCGACGCGACGAAACGATCCTTCCATGGGAGACGCGCGATCCTGCCGTAAATCGATGCCTGCCGGAACCTCGTCGAAGGCCACGAGACGAACGATCCTTGGCCAACTTTTTTGGGCGGATAATTGCGAAAGTGCGTGGCGAGTGACGGTCCTCAAAAGCGATTTTTTTTGCTGTTCCATGTCCCTGATTCCGGCCATATTTTACACAAAATTAAAAAGTTAAAGTTTGTTTATCATAGATTTGCATCGAACAGGCATTTTTAGCATTTAGCACAAAGAGTTGAAATTATCTATTTTAATATTTAATATTTTTTTCTTTCTTGGAAGAAATTATTTAATTTCTTTCTAATAGGAGCACGGACAAAGGATTGAGACAACTGCCGATCTAAATTGTAGTCACGATTTAAAAGTTATTTAGTAAAAATTTATAAAAATTATTCTCGATCACACGGTGCTGCGATTGATTTAACGCTCATTTCCCGGATACGACGTTCCTGGGAATCGGAATTCTCGAAGTCGTGCGATCTCAGGAGCGAAATTGTTCCAGGCCGATACAGGATCGGTCGCTTGACCGGCTACGTTTTTTGCCCGACGAGTCGTCCCTATGGACGGCTATATCAAGCGAGAGAGAGAGAGAGAGAGAGAGGGAGAGGGAGAGAGCATTGCTTCAACAAAAAGATAAAATGCGAATAATCTAAGCGTCGATTCATCCCGCACCATCGATGCCATCACGTATCGATCGAAAGCTGCATTTTCTTTCGGAACGCTCAAAGGTTAAATTAATTCATTCGATCGAGTCTTCGTAAAAAAAAGAAAAAATTCTTCGGAAGAAAAAACGTACAATCTTACATCGCGACAGAAAAGAAATATCGAGATTAATTTGTTTACGGCTAAGATAAATGTTAAGAATGCTAATGAATCAAATTTTATCTAATCGCAGTCATTTAGTGTTTACGATGTCTAAATTTAGATTCTTAAAGAAAGATCTTTGGACGATGTATCAGGAATGTATGGGACAAATGTATTCCATTTGTCCGATTCAAATGTGTTCTGTCATCAAACTCGGAATATATTAGCTCTTTAAGAAACACGGGTTTGTACTAATGTACATATTATATAATATTTCCGATTTGGATTATCGATTTATCACATTGAAGAGCTAAAGAAAATTACAGATTTATAAACAGAATAGAAAAAAAAAGAGAGAATAGAAGAATTTCAGTTACATATAAAATAAATCTAATGTTCCTGTGAATATTTTTCTAATAAAAGAAGACAAATATCAGCGATTTAATCATTGATGTTACAACCTACGTGGTGTTTAGAGCATTGAAGATCAGATTAATTATGCTTCATTACTCCGCACCGCATCTCTCACGTGCGGCTAAGAAGAAGCGAAGGGCTCGTAAATTTTCGAAATTAAACGGCCGTCGAAGCGCTGGAAATTAGAAGACAGACGGCCGAGGAGAGAAGCGTGAAGGTCCGGGGTCTTGCGAAGTTCCGAAGGACCCTTCGTCCTTCGGGAGTGTCTTGGAGGAGAAGACAGCGGCGGGTAGTCCCTAACGAACTTATCCCGAAGGCTGAGTGCCGCCTCCGGCGCGCCTGGAGACGTATACGCGCGTTTCCGCTTCATAGGCGTACTTCATTTCCGTTACCTTTAGATATAGATATCCCGAAGAATAAAAAAAAAAAAATATATATATATATATATATATATATATATATATAAAGGTAAAAAAACAACACATACAAACTTGTCTAATTGCGAATACAAAAATAAAGGCATTATAAAAAGGTGATAAAATATAGATGTAAGAAACCGTAAAAAAAAATGATAAAACCAAATATAAATTCGCTTTAAAAAAACTAACATGTGTACACATATTTTTACAAATAGCTACACGGAAAGAAATAAAATTTCCCGAATACAGAGAGAAATAGGTGCAAAGCTTGGATGAAACGTGCTGCGCCTATGGCGAGGTACTTTCGCACGGCGCGTGAAAGAGGAAGAAAAAAAAAAGGGTAGCGGAGAAACGTGGACTCCCGTGGAAAGAAATTCACTTTCCGCTTCGAATCAGTCGAACTCGCCATCCCTTTGCTCCCGCGCGCACCCTTCTTCCCCCTCGAGTTAAAGTCGAAGAAAAACCGACGGGAATTCGTATGACGTTGAAGTACGACAGAAGAGGAAAGGGGTGTCGCAGGGCGGAACGAAGGGAAAGTGTATCCATCGCCGGGAAACGGGAGCGGAAGCGAGGTTCCTATCCAGAAAGAGTGGAAAAGGATCGACGATCGGATCTGAGGATCTGAGGTGCGCGGGGAGGATAACGCGAGATTCGCGCACGCGACCGATGATTTCGCCCGCGAGTGAAGGCCTCCGGCCATAGGAAGGACGAGGCGTAACATCGAGAAATGATTTCGCACGCCGAAGGCCGTAGATTACGATCCATCCTATCCTCTCACTATCCGTTTCGATCGCGCGAGCGATTATCCTTACGGATAAATCGCTGGGACGGCTTGATGCTTCATTCATATCCGAATTAATGCGAATTTATATGCGCGCATATACCGTACGCCCGATACAGAATGAGTCTCCGTGCGTAATTTTATTTCGCCATAACTCTCGATTCTCCGGAATTATCTTTCTCGAAAAAATTCGATTATTACTCGTTATTTTTTTAAAATAGCCTCGATGCGAATATGAATTTCATCTGCCGTCCGTAAAATATCGTTTTTTTCTTTAAACATCACACTGACGACGGATTCTTCTTTCCTTTTTTTACATTTGAAAAAGTCAATTGGCCTGAATAATCGTACTCTCTCTTTTTTCAGAGGTCGTAAAATTAACGCGACGCATATGAACGACCGCGTAGCCTTTTTAAGCGCGACTAATAAAACGTGATGCATTATCGCGCCGGGGGAATGTCGTTATCGCTCAATCTTAACAAACGCGCGCGTGCGAACTCGTACACGTCGGCTAAATCGTCGCCTCTGCGTTTCCACCGGCTTAATCGCCGCCTTACGTCGCTCATAATTAATACGGCACAATAACACACATCGACGCCATCCGTGACTCATCCGCGCCGCTTCCTCTGCTCCCTCATCCTCCTCCTCCTCCTCCTCCTCCTCCTCCTCCTCCTCCTCCTCCTCCTCCACCTGTTCCTCCTCTCGACAAACGACTTTCCTCTCTTGACCGGTACCATTCATCTAGCCCGATGAGACCGTTCGCAACGAGTCGTTCGTATTGCGTGCGCCGTTTCGCGAAACGATGCTGCAATCGGCATCGCGGTAATAGGCACTTTAATTCCACGGCAAGGACAAAAAAGGAGGCACGATTCCCGCGCTAAATGCTCACGCGAACAGATTTATCCGCATTCTACCGACACTGAGAATGCGCCCCGTGTGTTCCCCATAAAACAGTTCGAGATGTAGAGCCCGGTGCTCTCGGAGGGATGCGGTGGGACGAGGGAGACCGACCTCCGAGAAAAGGCACTTCACTTTGTAAGTCGGAGCATTTACCGCGCTCCGGAGGAAGCGCGGTCCGCGTTTTAATACGTGCAAGGCGTGCGCTCGAGAGAGCGGGCGAGAGAAACGCTGGGATTGTTGTAATGACCAGGATCAGGGTAATTTACCGTAAAAAGTGGCCTTTTCCGCCGATTCTCCGGCCAAGATTTCAGGGTACGATAACACTTTCGCCTGCTAATTTCGGGTGAACCATCAAAATTTATGTACAGCGGAAGAGAGCGTTATTATTGTTATTGTGGAAAATAATTAAATATACACCTAGCTTAGAGAAAGTTTAGTATTAACCGTGTCGTAAAGGTTTTCTTATAAATAAAACAAACAAATACGTATTTGTGACAATGAGGCGACTTTCGGTGTGCAAAGCAAGAGGTGGCTACCGAAGCGAGACGGAAAATGCAAGAAGCGCGAAAAGTAACGCGACCGAAATGGAATCGCGATGCCACTATCCTTCTTCCAGACGACTTTTCCCTCGCGATGGTCACGGCTCGGTCGCCACCCTCAAAATTATCCCGACGTAAAAAACGAGCTTCGAAAGAGAGCCGAATGCAGGGAGCAGAATGCGATCGAGGGGCGAGTTTTTGAAACTTTTCTAAATCTCTCTGGGCGTAATGCCTTCAAATATAAAGACAAGTCTTTAAAACAACGGGCTTTTCCTTAAAACCACTCCCTTCAGATTTTCTTCAGATCTTCCATAACGAATCTTTTATACGAGGAAAAAAGAAAAGACATTACTTTATTATCGCTCGTCGTGTTGTAGACAGCGTGGAAAGTAGCAAAAAAAACTTTCACGATCGGAAACGATCGTTGGGCAAACTGAATTCCGAATGAAATTGACTTCCAGCCGGATGTGCAGCGGCTTTTTCATCGATTGATAATTTTCATAGCGTATCGCGGCGCGCCTTTCTTCGTAAACGTATGCCTGCGGAATGCGTAAGAAGAATGGGTACAGGCGAAGCGACCGTCGAGCTCTCTATCCAGCGCACATTCATCGTTGTAAGACCGCGATGCGCATCCAGCGTTCGAGCTGCAGTCCCGTAAAAATGAACAACGGAGTCTGCCAAGGGCAGACTCGTCCTTTGGATTATCGCGGTATCCCGCCACTCGCCACTATTGTAGCACACGAGCGATATAATCTCATTACAATAAGTTCTATAAGACTCGCAAAATTTAATTTAATCCTACGTCTTGCGTTTTCCAATAAAAACTTGAATTTGAACTGAATTTCAGCGTATCAATCACCATAGCGTAGCGTTTCATTATAACAAATTATTTTTAACGTCACACGTAATTTGCACAAAAAAAAAAATCTATGTAGTGAAAATGTGATTTTATTATATATCTCTTTGCCTTTCGGTATTGATATCTTAAGATACAAATTCATGTCATTCAGAGGGAAAGTGACAAAAAGATTGAAAATTTAATTAAGCTCCACGATCGCGATGTACAATATAATATATGCCTCTCACACATATAGCGAGCGAGCGAGCGAGGATATTTAATCTCCGATCCAATCTCAGACACATACGCGACGTTGCATATGATTTCGCCGATAAGGCGAAAATTGGATCGGGCGTCGTCGTCGGGGGGGGGGGGGGAATAGGCGGCCGCGATTTTCGATTTTCTCTCCGCTCTCTCTCTCTCGAAGGAAGCTCGAGAAGTCCGCTCGCGTAGCGGCCGGATATGAAGCTCGTTACCGGCGCGCGGCGGAGATCCGTCCGCTTCTCCGTAAATCCGTCTTCGATCATCCTCGCGGTATATATACGCGCGCGCGCGCGCGCATAATACGAGACGCCCGCCCCCGGCCCGATCCTGCAGCGCGAGCGAATCCTCCGTGCGTGACCGACGTATAGAGTTACGCGCTGCGCGGTCCCGCATTCCTAGGTACACACATGAAATTCGATATCGTTTGCGCGCGAAGAGACCGAGGACCTCGCGCGCGGGCCAGGCGGCGGGCGAGACGAGAAGACGGAAGAAAAAGAGGTATAAGGCCGTCGCGATCGATCGTTATCGTGCACCACGTACGGCCGCACTTGTCGATCCCTCGTGCGCCTTCGTACGCGGCAAAAAGAACCAGAGCGAAAGTCTACCTCCTCGCTGCGTTCCTTTTCTCATCCTCCTTCCTCCCTCCCCGATTCCCGAGCCAGCATCTCCGATCTTCGCAGCCGATTTTTTGACGCGATGCGTTCCTCAATCCTCCATTCTCCCTGTTCACTTAGCGCGTCACGTTCCATCCTGTCCGATAATTTTTATCCGCACTCCCCGATGCAGAAATGAGACATTGGATTATGCAAGAAGGCTTAACCAACGCATACGCCGGTTGAGGAAGGTATCGCATGTCGGTCGTTTTATTTTCAAGAATGGTAATTTATATGAAGTATCGTAAATGATTAATGATAAAATGATCTTGATAGGAAAAAATTTGTGTAGTTCAATTATATATTTTGTTTTAACAAGAAATTCAATTTTTCTTTTCGTAAATTAATAATCAATATTAATATCATAATATCGCAAAACAACAAAATATCAGTTTTCATTTTATTTTTCATATGATTTTCTTTCTCAAAAATTTATCAAGAAAATAAAAATAGAAATTTATATAATGACATAGAGCACGTGGGATGTGTGCAGTAACAAAAAGTAGAAAATCGAGACTTAGATTAAATTAAGGTGGCCAAGGGAGATTTGGAAAATGTGGACAAATGACAAGGAACACGCGTACGCAGGCTTATCCGAGCTGAAAATTGGAGCTATCAAGAGAAATCGCGCGGCTCTTTTCCGATATCTCCTTTTCACGATCGTGGTAAATTGGAGCGCGTTAATGAAAAGGCAGAAGGTTAGGCGGCCGCGGGAAGGAATCCGACTGATCGATCTCGTCGCCGCTTTTTTCCCATGCGAATAACAATTCACGCGATGGTGTGTTTCGCACGATAATCCGCTTAACGTGAGCCGTGAGCACTCAAAAGTGAAAGCCGACCTGATTGCGTCGTGGTTGCACGTCGTGACGCGACGCATACGACAGCGTTCATCGGGGGGGCCCAAAATCGACCGGTTTTTTTTCTGTCGAACGACGAGATGTGCTTCTTACACATCATGTGCGTGCATCGAAGCGGTGCATTCGACGGTGCACCGAGTGCAGTTTCTGCTTTCGGCAAAGCGGAAGCACGCGGCGACAGGTCACGGCGCCCCAGGTACATCGCGCTCTACTTTCAGCTCGCCACTCGACTTTCGAGAGAAAAACAAGCAGCTTGAATTTATGTCACGGAACGCGGTTGATGTCTGCGACAACGTAACAACCGTAATTTCGTAAAATGCAAGAAAGCAGCCGCTTCGGCGCGCTCGTTTGCAGGACGGGACGTTTATTATCGCAGTACTACCGCAGTAGTGAAACAAGCGACATTTAAGTGTTCTCCCGATAGTGCTTCTTCCGATCCGCAGAAAATTTTCAGTCAAGATGGAAGATTAACGATGTAACGGGAACAGGCTTTCTTTCAAATGGCGATAATGAATTTCCGTTATCTTATTATATATGTTTATTAGCGTAATGAGAAAATTTTAGTGCAAGAGAACAAAAACGACATCGACGACTGTCAAAACATGAGGCGCAATGAATCATCTTTCTCCGCACCTTTCAACCACCCGACATTTGAGAAAAACTAAAATAAGCTCTCGCGGCAAAACAGCAGCGAACTTTATGGCCCATAGATCACTAAGCAGACGGAGCGGAATGAGATACGTTCATTTTCATCAGACCGCCGGCGTGTACCCGCACGAGTCTAGGATTACCGGAAATGATATTCGGATCGTTTTCCTTATTAGATAACAGCCGGAAACTCGCTAGCAAGATCGAGTTTTTTTTTCATCAAGCGTGATCTTTGCCAATTACGCGAACTGACGCGGTCATCTCTCGAGTGCTCCTCAACGTGAAATTTATCATCAATTGGAGGCATTATTATATATTATTCAGGAGGGTCGGAGGTACGGCCGCAAAAGGGATAATCCCTTTTCCATTGTGCGGTAGCTTAAACTCGTCGACCTTCCGAGCGCGAGTATTCAAAGCGTGGGACGCGTGGGCGCGGAAAATTGTGCGGATGCATATGGCGACGTTAAGCCGCCAATTATACGTCGGGCTTAATCGCCACGACCGAGCTAAACGGCCCGCGATTTTTGTGCCTTTACGCGCCGCCGGCCTGCCGATATCTCCGCAATTGCCGCGGATCTCGTTCGTCGATATTTTATAATTTCGCGTCCCCTCGGGCGTGCGTCGACGGCCGAAACGCGTGGGACGTCGGGAGTAGTCGGACGGGATGGAGAAGCACGGCGTGAAAAAAATTTTTATCGTCTTTCTTGCCTCGCGAGACTTGTCACTTCATCGGGAGAGATCACAGATTGCACGCGCACGGTACGGAATGAGACCAAAGAGAGACCAGAGAAATCTATGGGTGTGTGCACTTGAGTGAATCGAATAAAAACGAAAAACGTCTAAAATCTGAAAATAAATATGTAAATACAGAATGATAATATTAGATATCTTTCCCTTTTGAACGTTTTTTTCTTTTTGGCTTTTTGGATGATCGATGATTCAAAGGAAAGCCGTGCGCGTAATGCTTACGCAAAAAATTCGCAGTACGTGAAATATTACACGATCTGAAATATTAAAAGTTAGAAGTTAGAAGATATAAAAGTTGCGAGGTATAACGGAACGAACGGGGAATTGCGAATGAACGGACGGATGTGTGTAAGACTCTGAAAGAAGAGAAAAGAGAAGCCTGTAGACGCGTAAAAGCAAAATATGATTATTCGGAAAGGGAATAGACGAGACGGGTAAAGCTCGTTCCGGCACCGTTAAGCCTATAACGTCGGTGTTTTATTAGATTATTCCGCGTTCTCGACGATGGGCCGCACAATGGTCGTTTTCGCGGCTAAGACCGGACGAACGTGCGCGACAGCAATCCGAATGAGACGTCGTGCGGACAGAAGCGCGGCCGTTCCACGAAGCCGTTCCACGTATCCAGCGTCGTTATACCCACCGTAGGATGGGGTTTCTACTCTCTAACTCTCTCTCTCTCTCTCTCTCTCTCTCTCTCTCTCTCTCTCTGTCTCCTCTCTCCGCGATGTGCGTCCGACAGTGACGCGGGAGGAGGACAAAAGCCGCAAGCGCGAAAAAGCCGCAACGCGTGAAAGCCGGCCGCGGGGCGGCAGGAGGCGCGGAACGGCGGAGATATGATGTACTGCGCTAATAACCGAACCCACCGCCGGCTGCGGCGGATCCTAACGATGTTTTAAGCCGTAATTAATTTACTGCCCGACCCCTTACCTAGCCACGCTGGCGATCCAGCCGGCGTGCGGCCCTTAAATCCCCCCCCCCCCTCCTCCCGTACGCGCGCGGACGGTCAATATCCGGCGAGCGCGGCCCCCACGATTCTTCTTCCGCCGGCGTGTGCGACACGCGGACACGAAATGCCGCGTCATCGCGTATATATATACGCGAATAATGCCAACGTCCGACCGGAGTGTCCGGTGCTGCTATCCGGACGGCCGTGTACAATTTTAAATTCAGATTTTCCGTCGACCGATCGGATGGCATGCGGCGCGCCCGCTATCACGGCGAAACATCTATCTACGTTCTAGCTGACGTACAACGTTATACTCCGCTTAAGCGTGGTCGACGTCAATCTCGACGTAGTCGCGCGCAAAGTCCCCAGTCGATACCGATGATGACTAATGCAGCGACTAATGCAATCCTTCATCATTTCGAAATATCCCGCGATTGTTCCCGCGCGCGATTCACGATATTTTACACGGAATATCGATCGAGCCGCTTGAGAATTTTCCCACCCGAGTGGAAAATCCATCCGCTCAAATTCGCACGAAACTCCGATCTCCGTTCGATTCGAGATAATAACGCCGATCGTCCGTGAAGCGTGTTGTCGACACGCGGTCACGAATTTCTCGTGAATCGCGCTACCTGTTGTCGTACCGGCACGGCAACGATACGCGCCGCACGTGAACGCGCGATCATCTCCGCGGGATATCTAAATAGCGATCGATTCGCGCACGGTCGGTAGGTACGTAGGTAGGTAGGTAGATAGGTAGGTAGGCAGATAGGTACACACATTCGCAGCGCGAGTCCGCGTGTGGGCGTGAGCCACCGCGTGGCTTTTTTTTCCTTCCTCTCCCCGCGGTCGGTCTTTTCTCACGGCACAGGCCGTCTCGCTCGCTCGCGCGCGCGCGCACGCGCGCGCGCGCGCACACAATCGCATACGTCGATCCGGTCCATGTGCGTGCCGCGGTAGCGATCGGGAGTCAAATAGGCATCGGGAGATGCGCTTTCGTTTCCCCTCCTCCCTCTCTCTGGCGGGTGTGGAATCGTAACGAGATCAACGCCGGCTGTTAATGGACGGAATTACTTGCGTGCGGTGGCTGGCTGCGGCATTTGCGGCTTCGGCTGTTGACGCTCGAATGCGCCTCGAGAATGATCGCCGCGGACGCGTTTCAACGCGCGGTAGCATTCCACGGTTTTTTTTCTCCGCGGAGTGATATTGGATTATTTTTGCGTAGGGCGAATAGGGGGGGGGGAGGGAGGGAAGAAAGGGTGGTAATTGCGATGGCGAGATATTTTTCAATGATAAACTCTCGTTAATAAATCAACAGCTCTTCAATAAGCTGGTCCGTGACAGCTACTTATTGTAAAAATCATTTCATAATCCCCGCCACGCACTTAAGTGGTGGGAACGGCTAGGATTAAACAGTGATTTGTTGAATATCGTATTGGGGAATCATTAAAAAATGAAAGTCGTCAATTACGTCGTTAGAAAATATTGCGATGTCACGTTTACTTCGCCGCCACAATAATCCCGACTGACCCTATTTCTTGATAATGATGCGGATACCGTTGGAAATAACGATTTTACGCAGTGCGCGACGCAGAGTAATCGTCGCGCGGATCCGAGATGATAGAGAAAGCTCTCTTGAATGTCACGACTTCTGATCTGTCATTATCACGGAATGCCTGGCCGGCTATACGAAGCTATTTAAAATCGTTTTTTTTTTTTTTTAAACTCATCGCGCGATTTACGCGAACTGTCGACCGAAGAAGAAAGCCACTCGTCGGAAAATAGAAGCCGCACTTCCGCGAGAGAATAAAGCCAGAAAACGAGGGCCTGGGCCCTCGTCGTCGGGGCTGTACACAAGCGATAGACGGTATCGTCGCCGAGACGAAATGGCCACTCCGTCGTAATTGCGACGTGGCCTACATCGAGATTGAGACTCTCTCCGCCGGGAATCGAAACGCCGCGCCGCCTCTCACCTCGCCAACATTTGGCAGCGAGAGAGAGCTTCCCGTTCCCTCGTCCCGTTACACAACGGGCCTTTTTTTCTCTCCGTGATGGGACGCACTTGTCCAAAGTACCTCGAGAATACGCGGTAGGTAGGTAGGTAGGTAGGTAGAGTCACCCTCCCCTCTCCCTCCTCAACCCCTGGCACGGTTCCCTTTTCCTGCCATTTCGCCCGGCAAACATCGCGGTCGTTGTCCCTAGTCTAGGACAGCCGGCGCCCGGCGTCTGGCGTCTCGGCGCCCGTTCTCCTGCCCGCCTCACCTCCCCTTCCCTTCCCGCGATTCGGTCCAGCCGTTCTCCAACCACCTATGTACCGTGCGCGCGCGCGCTGCGTCCAACGGGAAACGCGGGAGAATACCCGGCGTCGCGACGTCTGGCCGGTGAACGGCGACGAGACGCGACGAGAGATGTAAGGAGAAGATAGGAGAAGCGAGGAATAACTACCGGGTATTCGGCAAATAAATTGGCGCGCAGGTAGCAATCATCGAAACGAATGAAAAAAAAAAAAAAAGAAGAAGAAGAAGAAACAGATGTATAAAACCGTGTTTGGTCCAAGATCATTATCTGATATTCCTCATGATAGAGAATTTTATAATTAAGTGATTATTAAGTTTAATAAAAACTCGTGTACCAGATGACAGCTTAATAAGGATGAAAAAAAAAAAAGAATTTTATTGCTCTTAATGCATTCCTTTGCCGTAAAGAGACGGAGGCCGTTATGAAATTGTATCGATAATGGTCGTTTTATTTATTTATTTCGAAATTGTTTGGTGTCATCGAAGATTTTGATAAAAATTACAATTTTTTTAGAAACGGATGCGACGAGTGAGATCTCAAGGCGCGAAGGACGTCAGAATTTAACGCCGCACGTTTTAGAATCAAGTTCCTAAGTTATGTCGTTATACGCCTAACAGCAGTCGAAGGCAGTGTGAAGTTTAGATGAAGATAAGATAATCCCCGTTTCATTTCCGCGGGAATTTATGCATGAGACGTGACAGACAGTCAATTATGCACGCCCGATTTTCTGCACGTGTGTCAAGACGAAAGGGGGCGCGAATTGCGCTTACGTAGACAGATCAGAAATACGCGCGTTAGCACAAGCGCACGCTTTCAGCCCGTGCAAAAACTAGCAATGCCATATAAAAACGGGGGAAAAAAAAAAAAACGCAATTTCATCGGCATAACACGGACGGCATTCCTGAGGACTCGTATCCGGTATCCGTATCGTTATCGGTAGACGAGGCACGACTCGAGAGTACCCGTCGTCCCGCGGGCATTAAGGAAAAGGAATTAATCCTTTTATCCCGCGGAACTTCCGAATATATTTTTTGCCGGCCTCCTCTCGTCGCTCCTCGTCTCTAACGAGTGCAATTACCTTAATTGCGATCGCGCGGGCGCGCGGGTTGACGCACGGAAATTTGCATCGGCCCGGGCACTAAGGGCCTTCTAAAATCATCGTCGCTTCTTTCCATTCGATTTCGAGAGAGACAGAGATGTACAGATGTGGAACGGATAAAAAGAAAGAGATAGAGAGAGAAAAAAGGAGAAACTTTGACGTATACATATAGAATTACATTAAGCTCTATCAAAAGTTAACGGACATCGCTAAAACCCGCTCGCCTTTTCCGGCGATATCCGGCAGGTTCCACGACGGCACTCTCTCCTCTCGATTACCTGCAGCACATTCCGCCCCCCGTTCCCCCCCGCCGCGCCGTAGGGACCGCTCGCGATAACCTAACGAGTAGATCGAGTTCACAGCCGACACTTAAAGGGTTAACGGCCACGCGAAGATCGGCCGTTCCTGTTCTCCTGCTACGGAAGAAAGAGGAGCGAATACCTGAAGTTTTATATATTTTCGCTCTCTCGCATCCACGTCCGATCTTAAGTCGCTCGTTGTCGAACACGCCGGAGACTGGCTTCTGTCCTTCCCCTCCGCGCCGTTAAGCTAATGGCGCATAATTAATTATTACTTCTGAAATAACCGGATTCGGTTTCCTTTTATCGGTTTTACAGCCGGTTTAAAGCGGGCGAGGCAAAAACAATGATTATGCGGACTTTATAAAACGCATAGCTACGGGAATCGTTACTTGGATGAATATCGCTTATCTGGCCTATTGGCCAGATGAATCTGACGTTACTCATAAATTTCGCGAGATTTACAGAGGAGATAGTTATCAGTTTGATGAGAAAAATCTCTCCTGCAGATAATTTCTTATTTTATAGAAACGACTATTCTTATTACTAGATCTCATTACTGATTGTATACCGTTTAACTATTTATCAGATTTTCTACATATATTTTTTTCAACATATATTTTTACGTAGATAGAGTTTCAATACATATTCATTTATATCATAAATCTTATACAGGATTATCTATTAATTATATTAATATTAAATTAATATTAAATTAATATTAAATTTTTTACAATTGAAATTCAAATTAAGCTCCGCGTTCCTCTTAGTCTAAGAAGAATCCACATATCGATCGAAGAATTAAAATACAATATGTTTGTGTATGTATATATATATATATATATATATATATATATATATGTAGAGTATAATCGTAAGAATTAATGTTTCCATTTTAAGCAAACTCTGGGAAAGTTGTAAGATGATAATAGGCTGTGATAGATGGGCGCGGATGCCCCGTTACTCTGTCGCGCGATAAAATACGAAGTATTCATCGTATTATTTCAGACAGGCGCGGTCTAAAACCTGATCTATGGTTGATAGCGCGAAGCTCGATAACGCCCGAGCTCGATTATGGGATGTAAATCGCTGTTATCAAGCCGCGATCGCCATCGCTCGCGTCGCGTCGCGTGTGCGAATCGTTGTTGCGACTCGCATTATTACACGCTCGCGTGCATGCCGGGGCTATTCGCTAATAGCGGAACACAGGCTCCAGCACGAGGAAAAAGTACACGCTATACGACCCGTTTATTGAGTAAATCAGGCAGTCCGACATCTCGCGGACATCTCAAGTATAGTCCTCTTTATGTTCAAATAATTAATCTTTCGTTATAATAACAAATTGGATAATCTCCATCTGATTATAAATAGAATGATGCATTGAAAGGCTAACGGTCTTCATAAAAAGAGTATATCGTCAGTTAACGATTATTAAAAACTTGCTAATTACGAATGCGAATAAAATACGAATAAAATATTTTTTGAAAAATTAGAGCAACGAAAACTAAAAAAAATTTGAGTTGGGAAATAAATTTTTGGATTATAAGGGATCGGGAATTAAAATACAATGGTTAGCTGTAAAATGTAATGTAAAGTGTGGGAAACGGGAGGTGTGCGAGACTGAAAGTTTGCCTACAGCTGCAAATTACGCCGTTCCGTGATCGTGAGTGTGTGCAAAGCGAAATGAAAGGAAGCACACAGAGCTTTTCTATACAACTTGGACTCCAAACAGGCACTTGTAATTTTTTGTCGTTTCTCCCCTGTCCGTGGGCGACTGTTGAACGTATCCTCCCGCGTATCGAGAGGATTGGGAGGGAGGTGCTGGTGAAGGGAAGCGACAAAAGAAGGAAGAGAAGAAGGAGAAAGAGTGGCCAGTGGTCGGACGCACGAGGCACGTTTATGACGGGTCTGGCCTCTGAGTTACGATCTCAATACTGCAATAAGTGCTCTTAGCGGGGCCATGTTTTTTTTCTCTCTCTCTCTCTCCCTCTCTTTTTCTCCCTTTCCTCGTCGTCTGGACGCGATTTCCCCCCGCGACTCTTATCGTGAGGCTTTACGCTGGTACTTCCCGCGGGCTTCACGAGAAATATTATTTAATTAACGGGAAGCGACCGCCGGCATGGTCGAAGGAGGCCTGGATCTTCCTTCGCTCGTAAATAAAAACGGTACATTCGCGTGGTGGTTCTTCTCCATCTCCCTCCCCCCCCCTCTCTCTCTCTCTCTCTCTCTCTCTCTCTCTCTTCCTCACCCGGTAACCTTTGCGGCCCTTGCCGTCTTTCCTTCTCGCACCTCCTTCACTCTTTCTCGCCCTCAAGCGAGACCTTTCTCTCCCGTCGCCGACGACAGGAGAGAAAGAGACCTTTTCCCGCCGCAACGATATTTTCGGTAATCGCCGCGGCGTTTCTGAAGAGAGGCCGGGGGTAGAAGAGGCCTTTAAGCGCGACATTACTTCCGCTAGAAACGCGCCTTTTGGTCGATTAGCTTTGCGGTGAATTTAAGCCGTGCCCGAATCGGCCGTACCGAATTCGCCTACGAACGTCGTGCCGACGCTCTCTCGCCCCACGAGCCCGAAGAATTTCTTCCTTTAATTGTCCCCCAACCCCCGAGCGTCGGTGTAGGCGAAATATATACTGCACCTACTGGCGGACTACGGAGTAAGAAACCGGGTCTCGAACGACTCCGGAAAGTAATCTGCCTAATTACCCAGCAAGAGATTCATTCCGGAGGATCGACGGGAGGGTAGTCCCTTTTAGTCGTAAAACGACGACGAACCGCTTCTGTCTTTCTTTCTCTCTCTCTCTCTCTCTCTCCCCCCCCTTCGACGGACGGCGGCGAGAAGAGATGATTTTCTCGAATCGCGCGAAATTCGCACGCTCGACGGCAGCCGACGAGCGAAATTCCATTCGCGATAGTGAGGATAGTCGAGAAGACTGGATTAAAGACGCCGCCCGCAAACTTATTTAACACTCGGCTGCTGAAGAGCGAGCCGCGAATTAATTCTTCCCGCTTTGTCATTCGAATTGCTCACGATCTCTTCGTCCAACATATTCAGTCTCGTTTTTAAATACGCGATACATTTACAAAATTTATACTGATATTCACAATATATTTAGACTTTGAATTGATATTTCACTAAAGATGATGTCAAGATGATGTAAGATATGTTCAAGGTTTAAAGACATCGATTATCGTCCGTGCCTGTACGTCACGATGAAAAAATAATATACTTTATAATTCCATTAATATTTTCTTCGATAAAAACTATCGTTAGTCAGTCGGGTGTTAATCAATCGCATAGATTGAATCAAGCTAATTGTTCGCAGGAGATAATCACGTTTCGATGGATAACGCGACGACACGCGGAGCGGCACGCGCCGACTTGAGTCTCACTGGGCGAATGACACGTGGCAACGATCAGCTTGTGTACGAAGCTTGTTTCGGTTGTGAAATGTTCGTACCAAGGTCGCGCACCAGGCAGCCGTGCCATAACGAAATATTTGATGTATTACCAAAGGATATTTCGCTTCTTGTATTTTAAATCAACTTCGAGAAGCGAGCCGTTAATATAAGCGAACTGTCCTGCGTTTCGTTTTGTGAGTATCATGTAACCAACGATTGACATCGTTTTAAAAAAATGCTTAGAAGAATGATTTATGTTATTTTAGAAAATAAAAAATCGTTTTATAGAAACCTCTTAAATGTATAATAAAAAAATATTCAAGATAAAATATAATCGAAAATTAATTTTAACGTCTCTAGTTAGTCGGCCTGATTGATTCGTCGGATTTTTCGTCCGACAAAATCCGGCAACGCGATTAGTTTTTTGGATTGCTCCTAGCTAGATTACGTGCGAGTTACGTGGTTGTTCACGTTTCGGCCGGTGAACGAATAAGCGTGAAAAATATGGGGCCGTCTCTCGTTGCGGACGCCACAATGGGACATGAGGGCACGTATGTACAGGATATAGGACGTACATAGGACGTCATTCTGCCCTGACCACGAACCGGACTTTCTGCTTCCCTCCCAATCTCTTCTTTCCTTTCTCTCTCTTTTTCGCTACTTCTCTCTGTCACGCTCCACTCGTTCTTCCCGCTACTCCGCGCTGGGGTAATACCAACGACGAGGAGAAAATATTCATAATGCTGGATTAAGCGTGGGAGTACCCTCGGGTAGTTCTGCGCGACCGACCTGGGGTGGATAGCCAAACTAATCAAGCCCGCCCCATTTAATTCCTACCCTCGCCCCCCCCTCTCTCTCTCTCTCTCTCTCTCTCTCTCTCTCTCTCTCCTCTCTTTCTCATTTTCGTCTACGGTAACCGCGTGGCCAAGAATCGACTCTTTTGCTCCGTTTCTCCTTATTATCTTCCTCGCGCATCTTTCCTGTCCGCCCTTCGTTCCCGGTGCACGTTTCCCTCCCATCCCTTGCCTACCTCCTGCACTTCCCATCGAAGCCACGTATTCTCTTTCTTTTGATCTCTCTTGTTGCGCCTCCCGCGATCGCCTCTCTGTTTCTTCTCTCTCCTCTTCTATAATCATCATCCCTGTATCGCGTATTGAACAGCTGCGATATAACCGCGTAGCGCTACCCATGAGCAGAAGGGCTCCTCGTACGAGAGAGAGAAAGAGAGAGAGAGAGAGAGAGAGAGAGAGAGGGGGGGGCCATTAAATCCCCTCACGCCCATTATATCCGAGGTCACTCTCGATCCTAGGAGTCCGAGGCATAAATTTTTCCAAGTGCTCATTACCCGCCCGGCGTCATAACGAATGACGCGCGTAAAGCGCGCCGCAGCTTGATATACGCACCACGCGCGATAAAAATGCACGGTGCATATATATATATGTTCCCGTATTCGTCGCATTATTCTTTCGAGTCATTTGAGATGTTCGTTACGACGTTAACGACAAAAGCGGAGAAGAAGTTGGCCGATCTTCTAAAAAGGATCCTCGAGAGTTCTTTGAAACGTTGTACGCATTTTAAAAGATGCCTACAGTGTGTGCGGTATAAATGCGAGTGAAATATTCTATTTCAGTGATATTTTAAATATTTTTAAAGACATGAAAATATAAGAAATTTTTTTATTTTAATTCCATGCGATTTAATTCCATGTAATTTTTCTAGCGATTTATAAAAATAGAAGTTTAATTTTCTTATTGGAATCATAAATTGAAAAAAAAAAAAATTTATACAGGTGTCATGCGTTTAATATAATATGGCAATAGTACGTATATATAATGGATAATTGAAACATATCTCATTTGAACAAATTCATAGATAACGACCGGATTTCAAGTCCGATTCTCGCAGCTGGAGGTCCAAGTTCTTTATGCACTTTCTTACAAACGTCGTAGCTTTCAATTTATGAATTGAGCTACTTGTGTGAGTAAAGAAATGAAAAAAATATATCGAGTAATTTAATATCCAATTAATAATCAATCAAAAAGCGATCTCATAACTTGCACGGTGAAATGTTGATTAATCGTAAACATACGCAATGCCATGAACGCGAGCGAATGCTTTCACTATCGCATCTCTTTATCAAATGTACCGTCACACGTTATCGAAACCGGGACGAGCTTTATTGGAGTGCATTCCCAAGTTACCTACTAGCGTACTAGCTGTAATGGGATTGCCTGGCATTCGATTCAATCTTTATATGTCTTTAGACGTTACTTTGCATTTGTCGTAAATCATAGTATCAACTTATTTATTAATTTATTAATATCGTGTTTCACTTTCATAAAAAAAAAACGTTAATAGAACATTACATTTATTAATTGTTGCTACTTAATCCCTCGATTATCTCCACTCTATACTTAGAATAGATATAAGATACAAGAAAATAATATCATCGACCGGAAAATTATTTTATTCATGTCTTCATTTAAAGGATGTTAAATGAAGTATGAAATGTATCCGGTTCGTGAGCGATAAGCGAGGATTGATTATAGAGCTAGACGATATGTTATATTATTATAAAAACGCATAATGTCCATATAATATGTCTATATAATGTCAGATGCCTTCGAAAAAAATTAGTCATAGCTGTACGAAAGACCCGCCACGCTTCCGAATTACAGAAATGTCACGCGCGCTTTGAGAAGACCTTCAACATTTATTATATACAAATGCGATCTCTCTCTCTCACGCATAATTCTCGCAGGAAAACCGCGAGAATCCCATCATGAAATTTAATCTATCACACATTTTCTTAATCTCCCTTCGCGAGAATCCGATGTTTTGCAATTAACAACGTGTGTATAAATTGCATTCTGATGTTCGCCGTGCGCGTGATGGTTCTCGCGACTGGGCGAAAGAGGAAAAAAAAAAAGGAAGCAACATCCGACCGGCGTCCAGGATTAAGCATGCCCGTGTGTCCAGAACTCGCTCGTTCGGGCTTCGCAAAAATGTCGCGATCTCGCTCGCAAAGCTTGCTCCGGCAAGTGATTAACTCGCCCGACGACTCCGCGACTCTGCGAGACCGCAGAGCCACCAGCTCAGGCTCGATTAGATATGCCCCGGCGTCGGTGCGTTAATAATCCCGCGGTGTCCGGCAAAAATGATCGCGTGCTCGATATAAATGTCCTCGCCGAATAGGAGACCGGGGGGGGGGTATGGGGGAGAGAGGGGCGAGAGAGCGAAACGCGGAATGGAACGCGTGTCGAAAATTCGCCGGCCGGCGCTGCTTATCGCTCGCGCGCTTAGGGGTACGTTACGTACACTGGGGGGGTACGTTACATACATCAATCGCCGATCGGCATGCCCTGGCGGCATGGCCCGCGCATTAAAACGATGAGTCTGCGGGGACACAACGTGTACGGGACACGTGCGTGTGCGCATCGCCGGCGGTGCAGTCGGCGGAGTTAAAGCCGAACCAGACGCATTACTCAATGCATGGACGAAGGTTAGATCCCCTCTCAAAGGCCGCATACGGACGCAACGATCTCGATTTTTATCGAGGGTAGTCCTCCTTTTTCAACGACACCAGGGCGGTCCGGGTCCTGGGAGTCGCCGAGGATATTGAAAAACTAAATATGTGTGTTGCGAGTTTACAAAAATCTTGTATAGAAAATATTTCTTTCTGCGTTCAACGACAAAATAAATTTTCTGATTAAAATAAAACGGCGTGATATTTTCAAATCTTATGAAGTAATTTCTGTTTGTCGATTGATTTCATATAAATCTGATATAAAAATATTAAGATGCATAAAAGTCTCTTTCTATTTTTAATTTTTTACAAGCTATTTTTAAAGACATTCGACAAAATCACCAGTTCTTCATTTCCACCTAGAGCCTAGAAGTAATCAAGAACAAGATGTCCTCATTATAAATAGATATATATTTCCACAAAGAGATTAGATAATCTTATAAATCTAGATACAGTTTTAAAAAAGCTGCTTCTACATTCTCACATCCTTGAGCCCTCACCCTCCCGTAATCCCGAGTCTTAACGAGGACCGCATCGCTCGTTACGTTCATCTCGGCGGACGTTAGTACTATTGAAGGGCCGCCAGCGGCAATGACATTGGCGATGACAAAGTATTCGTCCGATGTTGTACGCGATACAAGCGTGTCGCGTCGGTCACAGTCCCCGCCGGGATCCCGCGATCGATCGTCAACTGGTGAAACGCGAAGTCCAATCAGGCGTGCCACCGCATGCCGCACACCAACGACGAACCGGTGTTACATGTTCCTCGAACCCCCCTCCCCATCCCCCGTTTTTTTTCTTACACGCGCGACACGCTCGGAGCCTTCGGAGCATTAACGTGTAACGTTCTACCGGTCGTGCTCTCTCATGTAGTTCTTCTCTCTCTCTCTCTCTCTCTCTCTCTCTCTCTCTCTCTCTCTCTCTCTCTCTCTCTCTCTCTTGAGAGAAGTTTTACGGTGAGAACGGGTATAAATCAACTCCGGATTGTGTGTACGTACGCGGGCCCCGCGCGGGATCAAAGCGGGATGCAAACGCGGGCGAAATTTACGACGCGCGGAGGCCGCTGGAGGAAGGAACTCCTCCGATCGCCATTCAAGAAAACGTCCCGCTCTTCACTGACGGCGAGAGAGATGTTTCCGGACGCCGGGCGATTAATCACTTTTCTCAACGGTCGCGATGTGGATCTCGAAAAATGATCCAGATATCGATAAGTCCCTTCGATCCCTTTCCGCTTGTCATCGGCCACTCGGAGTTTTGATATTCGATAGCTATCGTTTCCTCTCGTGCGCGCGAATATAGGACTCGTCACGAGATGTCTCGTTATTTTAACGAGTGTCGTAGCACGCGAGCCGCGTTTTGCCGCGAGGATCGCGTGCAAGTTGCAGGGTTAAGCGCAGTCCGCGCTGCCAATGATAAGTACAGCAAAGACACAGCTATAGTTAAGGGTCACTTAAATTGAATGGAATGCTTTCATTCATCCCGGATATGGAATGTTACATATGGAATTTCGTAAACACCGATGCGCCAATTTACGATGCATGTATTAACCAAACAAAAATTTTCATAAGAACCTCAGGCAAATTTATAATAATCAGTGTACGCTGAACACGCATTATAAAAGTAGTTATTCTATAATTATCATTCGAAAACAAATTACTAACAAATTTGTTTTTTTAAATGACAATTATGTATAAATCTGTATTTTAAATAGTTTTTAAAATACACGATTTTTTTATATACGAAAATTTATTTTATTTCAAAAACTATTTAAAAAATATAGATTTTTCTAATCTGACTTCACTTCGAAAGCAACAAAGACAAATTTCACGATTCGCACTAAAAATAATCTAACTAAAAATAACGTTAAAATGTTAATATATTCATTCGGTCGTGCGCCACAGCGCCACCTGACTAACCATTTCTCTCTACCGTCATTTATTGATGGCCAGCCCCGATATCGAAGGTAAAATATCAATGCCCAGAGGAGACTCGCTATCATCGGAAATGTATCTATATCGCAACGATAGACACGATGGTCCCGAGAACTTGGAAACGTGCACATGAACCGTCGGTCCGCAATATGCAGTAAAGCACGAATGCAACAATGCGATCTCCCTTCCTCCTCCATTTATGCGCGGGGGAGAGAAAGGTCCTTTTGGCTGGGGACCGGATATATATGGGGTGTCTCGTTAATCAAGAGAGCCGCGCTATCGGCCACGAGGTGTATGGGGAAGAGAATGGGGGAGGAGCGAGGGTGACCGGTGTTTAACGGTTGACAAACGACCGGCGAGGTACGCGACCGCGTAAACAACGTGCGTGTCGTGCGTGAAACCGCGTCGCCTGGGCCCGCGCGTGCGGAAGGAAAACGCGGGAGGGGCGCGGTGCCGTTTCGACAAAAACCGTAAATCTGCCTATTAAATTACGATTAACGATTCGCGGAAGGAGAGACGAAAACGCGCGGAACGAGCCACGAGCGCGACCAGAATGTGAGCAAAACGCGCACGTCCGTCGCGCGCTTGTCTTTTTACCTTTTCACGAGTCTTCCTTGCAACTGCACAATGCGCAAATGAAAATTTATTAACTCGCCGCCGGAAGTCGTGACAAAGCGATCCGCTAAAGTGATAATCGCGGTTAGGCGCGCGGAAAATTCGTACGAATTGCCTTCTTTTTCTTTTAAAGACACGACGACTAATTTCGAAGAATTTCTTTTTCAGATTTTCTTCCGTAAAAGTTCGATTGGATATCTCTTTTCGATCTCTTTGATCGCATTCTCAGGATAAAATTTCATTGATGTAAGATGCGTTTTTTTTTTTTTTAAATAAAAGAAAGAAATCTGTGTATTATTGATGCGCAGACCTAAAAATTAATCTTTCAACTTTAAGATCCTTAATTCATAAATTTTTGAGAGAGATTCTTAACATTATAGATTTTACATTTTTCAAATTCGCGGTTCATAAGTTTAAATCCGTTAACTCTTCAATTTTTTTCACTCTTTCAAATTGAGACATTCGAGTTATATCCTAACTCTTAATGGCCGCCATTAAAATGCATCAAACTGTCGCCATAATTGTTCAGTTTATCGATACTTCCCAGAGAATATCAAGATTCCTAGGATACCAGAGACTGATAATTTTGGAGCACTCGCAGCTCGCGTCGCTCGGGTCGCCGGTTGATCGTACGTATACATACGCACGAGCATCGTCAGATGCTCCCCCCATTCGCTTGATTAGAACATACTTTATTAACTTCGCCGGCACGCATACAGAGAAACTGTCCAGACAGCGAAGGGCGCATTGTATCATCAAAGTGACGCCGAGGGAAAGCATCCGGAAAGCGTATACCGTTAACGTAGCGCGCCCGCCCCCTTCGGCTTCTTCGCTTCTCTTCGATTTCCCTCGCTGTTATGCCCGAAATTCTTCCTCTCCTCGTCGGCAGTCGTGGAATGCCAGCTGTGCCGAGCTGAGAAACTCTAGCGACGACATTACGGTAACGGAAAGCGCCGGAATGCGTCGGCATGTGATAATGGAATGCGACACCTTTCATGTTATAGATACCGTGACGCTGAAATCTGATCGTTCGGTCCTTCGCATCGAGGACTTAATGCGAAAGAGTCGTGACTCGAAATTAACTACCGACGAGTCCAATCGGACGACGACGCTTCTTGATCTCCTTCGATTCTTCTCAAACAGCTTTTTTGTATCAAGCCAACCTTACAACTTGAAACGACAACGTTATAATAACATTATAAATTAAATATACAAATTTTTTTATTCATTTGAGCCTCTGTTAAAGACTCGTAAAAATAATCGATCAATTGCACAAGTTGCATTTTCTGCATTTTTTTTGCTTTAGTTCAAGCAGTTAAAGGGTTTATATTACGGCAACCGTGCGGATTTTAGATCGAAACCGAAGCTGCGGCGGCGACCGGCGTTCCCGAACGCGCCGGTCGAACGAACAAGAGAATGGAGGAAGGCAAGGGCCCGAAGGAAGAAGAATGTCGCTCCCTGTTGCGGCTCTCGCATGCGAGTTGGACAAAAACTTGAAGACCTTTGGTCCTGTCTTGACGTGCTCTCCGAGCGTAGCAGCGCGCGACTTCGTCTCCCTTCGCTCGCATTGCGGTGTTCCATTCTGCCGACAGAAGGATTCGGATCCCAATACGCGAGGTCGGGTATTTTCACTTGCCGATCGTGCCGATTCGATCGTGAACACGCGTGACCATTACAAGAAAGCCGATGTCGGAATAAATATCGGAATAAATCTCCTCGCACTTCGGATTCCCCGTTATTCGCATTCGCGATATCAAATGCCGAAGATTCCCGTCGTGATATTTCAAGGTGGCAAGATTATTCGCCAAACATCAAAGTTTCATTTCAACGGGATCAGTCAGTTAGCGATATTTTCAATAAAAAAAAAAAAGATAAAACTTTCGGGAAAATGTACAAATAAAGGTACACTAATATATATTTTTTAATATATACATAATAATGTTGAGATATTATCGTTTTTTTAAATCGCCAACTGATTCTTTCTTTAAAGATACTTAATGTCCAAAATTGAAAAAAAAGATGACGCCGCATCGAATCTCCTCTAAGCATAAAATTCTACTGAGCGACGTTGAAATTACATGTTCGCGTATCGCAGGCGAAGAATGACGATTTGCCGATGATCAGACCTGCCAAGTGAGCGAAGGGTTTAGATGAACCCACCACAGTCCATCATCGTGTCCGCGTGAGCGAAGTTTCCCGCTTTTAAAAGTTCGTTATACCGATGACTGAATGCGTATAAATGGTCTTCGCGCTAGTCGAATATCTCTTTTCGTTAATGAGCGGCCGGAGTTCGTTTATGCGGCCTGTAAAGTGATTTAAAGGATCTCGATGATGAATGCCTCGCGCATGGGAGAGAGAGAGAGAGAGAGAGAGAGAGAGAGAGAGAGAGAGAGACGACAGCCGTGTGTGAAAACATAAAAAAAGAAGACAGCCGTGTGTGAAGTTTTCCGGTAAATTCCACGGGACCATTTAGCCTACAGCCGCCCGTGTAAATTACCGTCGGTCGAACCCGACTCTTCCTACTAATTAAAAATGAAATGGTACGCGTAAACTGAATATTGTCGACCGGTGGGAGCCGAGGAGGATATCTCCTCGGCTCGGAAACGCACTTATCCCGAGATGATTTTTATGGCAACAGATCCGGCCGCTTTTTCTCGTTCTTCGGGGTTCCACCTCTCGCCTCGCCCCGCCAAGCCTCTTGCTGGCCCTGCGCGAGTCCCCCTCCCCCTCCCCTCGCATCGTGTCCTGCCTTTTACGGTACACCGCGACCGCTTCGGAAGCCGCTAATTAGGTCTACTCGCGTTCATCTGGAGGATATTTAACCGTGGCAGCGGTACGATCGTATTCAGAGGTAAAATCGAGCCCGCAGTCCAATGCAATCTCACCCCCCCCCTCCCTCTCCCTCCCTCAAAATCGCGATTAACAAAGTACTCTCACCTTTAATATTTACACGGCGCGCCTCGGTAACGCCTATAGCCAACTCCCATTTTATACGAGTCGGCGACGTTGTTCATCCGACAGGTGTTCTCCATGTGAGCTATAAGCCCACGCGCACCTGGTGCCTCAATATTCTGAGATGAGAGACTGCGTTTCTTATATGGCGAATATGGGCGTCGCAACGACATCGTTTGTTAAATAAAATAAAATACGATGCTCCTTGTGTAAAAATAGTTTTTATATATAATGTAAAAAAAAAAAAAGGCACGTTCATAACTTTTTATTTGTAGATATATAAATCAGTCTTATCGAGCGCCGATACGCGACGACGATAGAAACGCAGTCGTAAAAACTTTAACGACACTCCCATAAAACGACTTTGAAATATCTCTTTTTTACGTAAGATTTAGGATATCGTCACTTAGTCGATATATGAAAATGGACTGATGAAATAACGCATAAACTCGCAGTTAAGACAGGTGAGTCAGGCGGTTCTTTGAAACTTCCGCGTACCGTAATTTCACTTTCCCGCGCCATCGAGACGTCGACAATGATGAGACGCCACGGCATCGATCGTAAAGAGGCAGAGCTCTAATGTCGATGCTCGTCGTCTTGGAAGACATCAAAGTCTCTCTCCGTCGCGGAAAGATGACGGGACCCCGACATTTTAGCGGCTGTTTCCTCGTGACGAATCGAATCAGAAGTAACGGATGTTCATTATGCGCCACTTTCCCCGTCAAGTTCATCGAGCTGTCGCAGCTCCTCGTAGACTCGCTCGGCGGATTACAAGATAGCTTTTTTTTCGCGCGGCTCTACGCTCAGACGCCATGCAGTAAACACGGAACGTGCGACAATCGAAGGAAGGCTGTGAAGGAAGACGGCACTACAGTACAGTCGATGATTACCGGATCCGTCCGTGCGGCCATTCTGAGAGCTGTAGGAAACCTTAACGATCTTAACGAGTTGAAGCAACCATGCTGCGCATCAAGACAAAATTACGTAAAAGGTAGAAAGATAAAATTATCGGCTATGTTTTTATTACTTTTATGTCTCATGCTTAATTATGAAGATGGATAATCGTGTTGAAAAAGTCACAACAGTTCACGCAACTAGTGACTTTCGATCTTGCGTAATGAAAATCATGCGCTTAATATAAAATCATCGACTTGTCTCTTATAGTTAATGCGACAGCGGTAAATAGATCTTCTGTAAACGCTTCTGTCGGCACCGTATTTGAATTACTTTCATTATCAATGAAAAATAAAATGCCGACCGTTAGGCTCACGTTCGAGATTCACGTCAGTTCCGATTGAACGCCCACGATTCATTCTCTCAGACGGGGCAAAAAGACGACGCCAGACATCAGCCAGCTATTCTCGCGTTTAATAGCGAAAGGATAAACTCTCGTTCGCGCATATTAAAGGCCGCGGGAAGGAAGCCAGGGATATGAAATCTGTCGGTGTTGCGCTCTAAGGCGTTAATGGATCCTGGATGATACTACTACTAGCCGAGATGCGTTTCGCGAATCGCGGAACGTGCAAACGTGCGAACGAATGAAACGAACGAACGAGCGAACGAATGAACGAACGAGCGAACGAACGAACGAACGAACGAGCGAACGAACGAACGAACGAACGAACGGTCGGCCGGGCCCGACGCGCTTGGTTCAAGGGAGGTTCGGTATGTTAATTACAGACCAACATACGTATCCCTCTCCCGCATCCCGCATCCCCCACGTCCCATCCCCCTGGCCGTGAGTTACCTCGGTTGCCAGCCGATTCGTCTTGGAACGGCCCCCATCGCCGGTCTCGTTGCACGCAGGGCTCGCGTGAGACCGACGATTCGACCCTACGACCCGAGAACGCCGAGAAACGCTCGTTTTGCCCTCTTTCGAGCTCGCTGCGAGAGCAACGACGGGGAGGAGAGGACCAGGCTCGCCCCCCTATATACCGCGGCCCGGTTCTTTTTCTAACCGCCTCCTTTGCGCCTCCTTCGATTTCTTGCGTCGAAGGCTAACCTGATCGAGCAATCGGTGGAGGGTCCGCGGCGTCAGCCGTGCGGATCAGAAAGAAACCACCGAGAACAAGGTGAATCAAGCGCGTCGCCGAGATCTACGGTCGCGCGAATGCTGTTCCATGGAATCAGCGAAGACTATCCGCGCGATCCGATAGGGCTAGAAATTTCTATCAATTAGGAAAGCCCAATGATTCGCTACCGAGACACGGGGCGTCGAAGCGTGAAAATTCTCATGTTACTCGGGATCGCGAGGAGAGATGCTGAATCTGAGTGTTTCGCGTGGCTTCGCGGAACTAACATGAAGCAGCGACAACGATCGAACTATCTGATGTAGTCTAATCGCATATTTCTATCAGGCCTATAAACCCAATGAATGGAACCGCTACTAACTCCGCCCCCGCTGATATGGAAAACTTTCCTCACTCAATTGCTTTCGAGATCATACGGGAAGATAGCTTCTAGACTGATTTGTTTTCCACGCAAAGTGGAATACCACGAGCCGGTATAATGGCCTATGATCTAGGGAGTCTAAAATAAAACTCGCTTACGGTGAAAAATAGAATTTGTAACAAAAAATTTCTCCAAGTCTTCGAGCGCTTCAACTTATAATTGGACCGAAGCTATCCCGCTTAAGATTATGAACATAAAAAGATTATAAAATAGACTACCTTACGCGCAAAAAACATTTAAGAGTCGCTTAAAGTCTCTCATTAGCTCCGTTTTTCTAGCTCAAATAATTTTAAGGAAATACGAACTCGAGATACGCGATAAATACGTTTTGATCGATCTATCTATATAATTTCGCTTTCAAATTTTCTCTTCTCTCTTGATATTCTCGCGCAGAATGATATGTGTTATTCCGTCGACATCGAGTTCGAGCTCATAGACGGAGGAGTACACGTACGTATATTGGACTCGATCCAGTGCGCTCAGAAAATAGAATGGGATGGGTGCGCCACCCATCGCAATCATTTTTCTCCGGTTTCGCGCGGAGGAATGTTTTTTCAACGTCTTATCGATCCCGCCCATCACGCGCGCGGGATGACCTCAGGATTCTACCCGGGTCAGTCGGTCCAAGTCGAGATCTTTTT
Organism: Pogonomyrmex barbatus; assembly: GCF_055798465.1. Taxonomy (NCBI): domain Eukaryota; kingdom Metazoa; phylum Arthropoda; class Insecta; order Hymenoptera; family Formicidae; genus Pogonomyrmex; species Pogonomyrmex barbatus. The sequence continues at coordinate 9,933,493 of NW_028297160.1, forward strand.
GCAGCGTGACCTCGACTCTCTCTCTCTCTCCCCTCCTTTCGAGCGGGAAAATCGACGGTTTGCACCTGCGCTCCTCATCTGCGAGTCGCGCAAGTACGCAGGCGCTATGTGCGGATACGAGTGGATAATAGTGCGTGGTGGTGGGTACTCACCGCCAAAAGTGCGGCACGTATCCGGCGGGGCACAGGTCTCGGCACTGACCGCAGGGCGCACCTTGGAGAACGACATTGCCGGACGAGTAATTACTGGGCGGCACGTCTTGTCCCGGGGACAGCATCCTGAAAACAAACGCGAATTTACGGTGAGCGTGTCATTTTGGCACGGTCCCCCCCTCCCCCTTAATGCTCGACCATTTCGCTACGCCGAAAGTGTTTCTCAACCTTCCTGTCTCAAGAAACGCTTCCACAAGAAACGAAATATAGCAAAGCGACCACATCGAAGAAGACATCGATTTTTTGCGATAAATTCAATTAGAACGATGATTTTAGTGGAAAAATCTGAAAAAATTGAAGGAACATGCGTCTCTTTACATTTGTGCACGTTTTGTGAAAAAATAAATATAGACATAAATGTTGACAAAAAAAAAAAACAAATCTGAACACAGTTAGACTTTTCATTTAGTAACTATTAAGTACCGCCAGTTTATCGAATTTATTTATTCTACAAAGCAAGGGTAAGACATTTTTGTTTGAGAGATGAAATAAAGTTCTGTAGATTAATATTACACGAGAAAAACAATGTTGTTCAAGAAGGTCTTGTATAAAAGGAAATAAATTTCCGTGACTTACAGCAGCTATAAATCATATGATTACCGTAAGGTAATATAATCCGAAGCGCAACTTTGTCATTGTCGCGAGAAATCAGTTTGATCGCGTGATCGCGGGGATCTCGCTTAATTATCACGTCAAGGGTCGTCACGATCCAGGGAAATTAGCTGAACGGGTTGCTGAACGGAGAGCGCGTCCCGTCACGCCTGAAACGGGTTCTGAAATTTGTCTTCTCGCAATGTCGATCGGAGGATCCTATTCGCTCACGGCGACGGCGAAATTGAACGATCTTCGTGCGATTCCGCAAACGCCGCACTCGCCGTCGCCATCGGCGCGAACGGAAACTCACATCCGACGCAATATTATCGCGTACTCGTATAATTATCGTCATTTCGTTGACGAACGAGGTTTCCACGGTTTCATTTAGATCCATTTAGATCCGTAACGGGACATTACACGCTGTTCAAGCACCATTTCTTTTTCTTAACTCGACCCTTCTCACTCATTATGTACGCCTTTTTACACCTCGTGATCGTACTTGCATACTATATACAGACATAAGTATACATATATAAATGCATTTAAAAGATGTGTGTGTGTGTGTGTGTGTGTGTGTGTGTGTGTGTACATCGCGAGATACTACGTAAATGAATCGCAGAATTAAATATAAATGCTTCACAATGAGCCGTTTGTTACACTGCACGTCAATTAAAATATTTACATATTTCCGATATTTGGGAGTGGATGCTCTGGTAACTTAATTTTTTTTAGAATTATTTTTATAATTTCATAGATTACACGAACTATGTATTCGTTCCATACGATTGCCCCTCAGACAAGCGCGCAAATAAGCGCGAATTTACGACTTCATTCACTTGCATTTCTCCAACTAGCGTGGCGACTCGCGTACATGTGCGACATCGATCGTAAATTCCCCCGGTATAAATGAAATCGAAAGTTAAGCCTGCAATCATCGCCCGCGCATTTTCTCAAACGCGATCACATTGGCGTTTATTAACCCGGCCGATCGAAGACGGAGAAGGCCGATCGTCGTAAAACGTCAAGCGCACAAAACGGGTTTGGTGCGCGAGCGCGTTTAAAGTGCATTAGATGGGCATCGAATTAAGTCAAAGCCGCGTCTCCGTGAACGGTAATAAAGACTTCTCGTTTGCGCTAATATAGCCAGGAAGTTGCAAAAATTGTTAGGCTCGAGCGTCGATCCGAGATGAACTTACGATCTACGCCACACCCCCGAACACCGGCGGATTGATGTAAACCTCCGCCAGATTTATAGGGACCATCAATCGTGTGCCAGCCCCGTACGTGTATTACGCGACAAGTCTGCCCGCGAAAATAATTAATTAACGGCGCTATCTAATACGGGAAAACGGGTAGTTACGCCCTGCTCGCTCGCGAATTAATAACCGAAGCCCATAATTAGCGGGTAAGCGCGACAGCGTTTTCGCTGCCGCCGCGGCCTTCGATCGTTGGCGATTAATTGACATCGGATGTAATTACACCCCTCTGAAAGAGATTTTATTGCGACGAAAATCGTCGTTGCGACCTCGGGCGCCTGCTCGCTAACGGCCTTATCGCTCGTTTACCCGCTGCCTTTTATCGCATAATGCTGTTAATATCAACATATCATATTGTGATTAATTCTAATCGAGAAAGCACTCTAGTAATTTAGTTGAATGTAATTTAATAAAAATATGTAACGAGAGAATTTAATTATTTTACAAAAATATTCTCGAGATGATCGGAGGAACAAAAGAAAAGCCTTTTAAGAATATAAATTTCCGTAAAATTGATTGTCGTTTTATTACAATAAATAATTTAACACCGATGCAAAAAAGATGTTACATTAATTTTATGATATGCAAATACACGCGCGATCATCACGAGAACAAGTTGATAACAAATTTGCTAAATTGTCCCAGACGAGGAGACGTCTCACATCACACATTCTCCATAAAAGCGAACATCCCTAATCAATAATCTCCTGTATATCCACTTATATATATATATATATATATATATATATATATATTATAATTATAAAATTGCTCATGAATCGAATTGTCATCACTACTGACATTTACGCGATTTTAAGTAACAATTTGTGTAGAGGAACTAGATGTATACGACATTAAACTTATTATAGTTGAGTTATGATTAGCCATGTGTACGCACGAATAAATGTACTATAATATATAAGCAACGAGCTTTTTCCAAGTCACGGGATGCTCTATACCTTGAGCACAAGTCGAACCGTCTTAACTCAATCTGCGATGCTGCCTTGGCACAAAGAATGAGCTCGTTAGTTGAACTAAACTCTACCTAGAATCCAATCCGAGAAGAAAGGCATACGATGTACATCCATTTGCTACTAATCTAAAAAGGAGGACGTAGATAGAACTTATTGCAAATTTCTATTTTTCTTCTATTTTTCTTGCAAAATTTTAGAAATTTCGATATTTTAATACTCTTATTATTGAAATCTTTCAGAGTTACTCTTTCATTTTAGTATCTATATTTTGTCATCATCTGTCCTTTAGCTTTTATTTTATCCGCAATAATAACATTGTATTTATTTTATATCGGTTCTGAAAAGTTCTATAACACCTTTTAATATCTCCTTCATTTTGCCCTCATGTTATCTTTTCACATTCAACTGAACTGGATTGGACACCCACATATTTATTCTAGACGTTGTAGGACAACTTCATGAAGCACTATCCCGTCACGATTCTTTTCAAGAGAATACTTGCCTACTACTTTAAAATGACACTATCAATATAACCATGCTACCATCTAAGTTACATTAGTCAATACATTGACGTGACATTGAGATTACATATAATATAATCAACCTCAAGTCACATCGCTGAATCATTCAGTTCCGAGAGATTCAAACGAGAGATTCGTAGACGTTCGACTAACGTTAGACTAGTTAGTGGCCCGAAACTTAGTTTAACACCAACATATAGTAAACATCAGTAAAATAGACAAGTAGCAAGTTATTTGTCTTTTTATCACATTTATCACACAAAATTAAACGCACAAATCAAATATAAATTAAATTAAATAAAAATAAACAAATATCAATTTATAATTAATAAGGAAAATAAGAAAAAGAGATCACAACTAAATTTTAAATATTATTCTTTTTCAAAAAATTGTGCTTGTAAAATGATGAAAGTTGCCTTAATAAAAAATGCTGATATTAATTTTGGATCGCAGTAACTCTTCTAAACTCCGTGCATCTGTGTGTTGTAGTGAAGGGCATATTAGCAAGGGATTAAGTTTACAATGAGAGACATCGACGGTTCAAGTATCTGTACAAGATCGCAACAGGTAATACAAGATTCAGCGTGGTGAGTGTCGCCGAGATTCGCAGATCTCGAAGGACATCGAAAGGGAGAGAAAAAAAACCGTGACCGCGCCGGATTATGGTTACGTTCGCCGAACCTCTGCCTTCACACACATTCGCACACGTACACGATACGCTTCTCTCTGGCCACCATATCGAGTACGTACGAAGTCAACTTTTCATTCGGATATGCAAACGTAAGAGGCTTACGTTTGACATAATTGACGCCGCGACATACGACGCGCGTTCTCTAAAAATTGCCCGCCTCCGTGATGACAGAGTGGCATCATGAATTATAAGTCTTTCGAGATAGCCGGAATGGAATTTTTTTCACTGTCACTTTGTAAGAATGTAAGAAATTAATGAGAAAGATGCACCTGCGCTACTAAAATAAACAAACGAAGCATTGAAATTTATTTAATTTTCAAAAGAAATTTGGAATTAAGATTGCGCCGTATTTTCGATATTAAATAACTCGACATCGACGCACATCCTCCATTTTGTATCAAAGATTTTTAAGAAAATTAGTATATTTTTTTTTACTCTTCTTATCGTTCAGTGCTATCCTATTATATACAACTCAGATCATTAGATTTATATCACGTTCAAGGAATAATTTATTTTATCCGTATCTCTAAAGTTTGATTACGCGCTTTTGATTTTCAACGATGAACAATTTTACAACCACCCAAGTAACCATGATTGATCCAGGAAACGATAGTCCTGTAACTATACAAATTGTAACCTTGCGTTACGATTACAATTTTAGCGAGGGAAAAACCATAGAGAATATCATGGCTACGCCGTGCGGGGGGGGGGTCGATTATCCCGGCGCACCGCGTACGCCTCTAATGCCCCGTATATCACCAACAAAAAGCCGGATACAATTGCAATTTGAACTCGATTCAAATAACCGTGGAATCTCCGACGGCGATAAGGGACGCCAAGGCTCCGAGGCTCCAAGGCTCACCTGCCTCCGCCACGCTATTGGACCACCGTATAAGCCATTGAAATTTAATAGCACCACCGGAATTGAACGATAGACGTTCCGCGCGCATCTACAGCTGACGCGCGCGCCTCTCCGCCGCTACAAATTACACCCGGGTAATTCAGTTCCCTGACCGCAAAGAAGTCCCACAAGAAGTCAAGTCCATCCCCATGGCGCGCGAGTGAACGACCGCAGCTTCCCGTGTTGGTTCATAAGTCACCGGCGGGCCGTTAGATCACAAAGGCGCGAAAAGAGATTTCGCGCGAATCTCGGCCAACGCGAGATACCCAACCGCGCCGGGACTCGCGCGAGAAATATCCCGTCAATTCGCGAGAATTTATTAGCGGCCGTTCGTGCGCGCGTACCACGCTCACGTTTCGCCGACCGCACACACCCGCGCTATCGCCGGCCGGCTTTATTCGCTGCGGTTTAACTCAATCACGATCGCACTCCCATATCGGAGTTCCGAGCGACCGGATGATGGCTCTCGCCAATTACGATAGATGGAATTACGATGAAGTTGATAGTCGAACCATAACCAGCTCTTTTTTAATCTCATTCCCCGCACTGGCTATTTTCGCAAAAATATAAATTAAAAATACTTTCTACGTATATATATATATATATATATATATATATATATATATATATATTCAGAAAAATCAGAGACCGCGGTTAAAAGCTTTGAGATAAGCTTTCAGAATACATTCCAGCCGCAACATCTCCCGGCTCAGTTTTACATGTAATATTAATAATATCCGAGCCGCCGAGAGAAGGAGGAAAGATGAATGCGAGGATACATCTAAGAATCACTACTTTGTGCAGAAGTTAACGGCCGCGAACGAGAGAGAACGCGGTATATTATAACCGATCACCAGGAAGCCCTGGCCTCTCGTATTTTCGCCCGGAGCTTTGTCTTAACGATGGACGTACGCGAAGTTACGTACGCCGATCGTCGACTCATGCTTACGAACGTTCCTCGCGTCCGAGCGTAAACCTCATAATGCGAATCATTGCCACCGTACGCGCACGGATCCGGACGGACGGACAACCGCGTGCAACCGCGATGTCGAACGACAACAATTTTATCCCGAGTCACGTCGCCGCGCGCGAAAAGAGGACAAGCTAAGTAAAACGTCGAGTGTAATTCAGCGATAATTCACGGAGCCCGGAACGGAAACCCGCTTCAAAATACGCGATCAAGCAACGCGCGAATCTGTAAAATCTTTGCTTACGTAAAAAAAAAAAAAAAAAAAAAAAAAAATATCACGATCATTACGAGATGTATCAGTTTTCTTCTATCGCGATTGGGATATGGGGCTAGTAACGTAAGTTAAAATGAACTTCAGGAAGAATCATCTCCTTTCCTTCCGAAGTATCCTTTTCCCCTTTTCACAAGTGAAATGTAACGGGTGATCGTACGTCGCGATTACCATATGTCGAAAATTTACAGTATCGTTCGCTTTCACGCGCAAGGAGTTCACTCGTCGCGAGTAACTAATACGCGATCAAACGCGCGAAAATGATTTACGCACTTGGTCTCTGGCGGCGTGTCGCCCAGACGTAGTTCGCGCCGGGGTTACTACTCCGGGGGGAGGAGGGGGAGGAACTGGTTGTCTCGAGTAAACAACGAAGCAACTCCACGTTGCGCTCGCACGCCAGGTGTAATTTTCCGCATCGACGAGCCCCGTCGATGGCACGGCGCTGCGGCATTTTTAGGAGAGATCCGCGCGCGAGAAACGCTCGCGAGGATCATAGTTTTCATCCTTCGAGTGTTGCGAGAGATAAATAAATGCTCGTAGTAGTTACATCGTAATTACCGGTCTCGGCTCTTTTTCGCTCTCGCTCTCTCTTTCTCTTTCTTTCTATTATCCTCCTTTAGACGAAATAAGGAAAGTGGGCTACGCGAGAAGAAGTGGAAAGACTGCGGGCACACTCGCGCGGTAATTAGTGCCTTTTTGCGTCGTTAACGTTTAAGCGAGCGAACAAAGTCAACGATACCGCGAACGCAGGCATGTTAATGGACGCGATAGCGAGCGTGCCCGCGAGTATTCTTTGCCCCCCTTGTGCTTTATAATTCGTGAAACGACCAATTAACGTTCTAGAAGAAGAAAAGTAGGTGGTCCCATCCTTTGCTCGCCCCCTAAATGGTTCCCGAACACATTTCAAGATCCCTGTGCACGAGGTGGCACGTTTAGTGGCCGCGAAACTACTTCTCCAACCTTCGTTTACGCCAAGAAGCTTTTCGAGAAGATTAACCCGTTAAGGCTTATGCATGTACGGACAGAAAGAAATACTCGACATTCTTAAATGGTTTTGATAACAAGGGAGAATTCATTCATTAAAAATAAAGTTTTATGATAAAAAAATAAAGCTTTGGTCAATCTGATTTTTAAAACGTTAATAAGCAATTTTGGAAAATTTTATGTTATATAGAAATATTCTTCTCTCATAAATATATTCAATTTCGGATAATTATAAGAAATGATGTAAATCTAGATATTTGTTTTATCTAAAAAATAATTTTCATTTAAGATACGAAGAATACAATATAATTCGGATAAAGATAAAGAAAATACGATAACCAGTTGCTAAAACATATAATCTTTTTCATTTTTTCACACAGTCCATTTTAAATTTAAAGAAAATTTAGAAGAAATAAATTTTCTTGATTGGCTTTGCATGAAAATCGTTTTTTACAACGTTATAAAAAAATGCCAAATATAATATTTTATTCATATATTTCCATTGGAATAAAGTGCGGAAGTCATTCAATATGAAACAATCATTCAAACAGTATCGGTACAAGAAACCTAAAACTCGAGTTAAAAATGTAAACTTGTCATGACATAAAAAACAAAAAAAAATAAATAAAAGAAGCATACATGACAAGAAATCTAAAACTTTTGTTTTCAGCATAATAATCTGTCCGATTTACAAAGCTCGCGCGGAAAAATAATATCTTTAAAACAGAATGATATACTCTGAAAAAAGCGTCAGAGTTGTACGACAAATTTTCATTGCAAACAAGAAATCGTACGTATATTCAAACAGCAAACAATAGAGATGTTTGTTGCAGGATGCGCTGTCAAGTTTAGGGTTAAAGACCTCTGACAGGGGCATTATTAAAATCCCCGCGGCGCACTACCACGCCTGGGATCACCTCGCATGACTCGGCGCGGTATCGGCGTCCCGTGCACCAGGAGTCGACAAACTATGACTCGCGCGTTTTCCCGGCACAAAGACTCCGATCCGATCCGCTCCGACTCGCCCGATCGCTCGCTCTTGCGAGAATTCCCCATCCCATGCCGCGTCTTCTACAAAACGCGGCACGCCGATCGCGACGCGAGATGCGTCTTATCTCCGCACCGTACCGGGGCAGGCTCCGCCGCTTCTTCCGCGACGAAAGAGGCGAGCACACGGCGCGTTCCACCGCCGCAACCGCTCCGCTGTCGAGTCGAGCCGAGCCGAGTCGACCCACGGAGCCGTGCGCGATATCTACGATCGAGAGCATGCGCGCGCGAGCGCGCGGTTGCGAGTAGCTTCGACATCGTCATGCGGATACGTGTGGGCATGTGTATTTATGCGTGTATGTGTGCATGCATACACATCCGTACATACATATATATATGTGTGTATATGCGTGGACGTACCTGTTGCTGCTTTCCTTGTGCAGCGCGACGCCAATGGTAGCGATCCGCGAAGAGAGAAGTATAACGAGATCACCGGCGAGATGACGCTCCCGATCCCCGCTGCGGTCCCACGATGTATTCCACCTTTTCTATGGGCTGCGATTCCTCGTTGGCGCAGATTCCGCGTGTACACGAGCTAGTCACTCCCGAGGTGCCGTGAATTTCGAGAAGCGGGCGCGCTCGCGTTTGCGATTCAAATATCACGGACGTACCGCATCGCCGGGTATCGGCGCGCGAGCGTGCCGACGACGCCGTCGCGGGCGCACCTGCACCTGCTGCACTTGTTGCCGCGAGCACGACGACACCACTGCGATCCGCCGCGCCGCCGTCCGGTCGCGAATTCACCGCGCGGTACCGAGGGATGGGAACGACGACGACCGGGCCGATCGACGACGGCGACGCGGGCATCCTCGCGGCATCACCGTGGCACGTAACACGAAACGCGAGTCAGCCCGAACGTTTTCGAAACTCGACCAGTGCGGACGCGGCTCCGCTGTTCTCTTCCCTTTTTTTTTCCTCTTGGCGCGTCCACCACCGAATCGCCGATATCGTGAACTCGGCGAACTTCGCGTCGCTGACAACTTCACCGCGCGGCCGCGCGCCGGCGGAGCAACTTCGCGTCGTTGACAATGCGATGGCCGGCGCGAATCGACTTTCTCTCTCTCTCTTTTTCTCTCGATCGAGAGACTTCCAAAAAATCGAGGCTCCAAATTTACACGCAAGAATTACACCGTCGAATCACATCTCGCGAACTGTCATACACAGATTCCGGAAGTTGGAGGCGATCGTATATCGATCCGTGTCGTGCGAATCGGAGGTATGTGAGAGAGAGAGAGAGAGAAAGAGAGAAAAAGAGAAAGGGAAGTGCGCGAAATGAGTCAAGCACTTTCCGATCGGTCGCAACGGGGGTGTACGCGGCAACCGATGCTCACACTAAGTTCACCGATATCGATTTGTTATTCGCCGTGGGTTACCCTCTCGTTCGACAGCGCGCCAACACGTAAAGTTGCGAGACTCGGATCGAACTGGCCGCCGAGATGAGGCCCAACTCTCCCCCCACTCTCCCGCTTCAACTGGTCGTCGCTTCTGCGACGCCCCCTCCTCCTGCCGCGGATGCCACTGGACGTTCTCTCCTTACCTTCTCTCTTCCTTTCCCTTTCCCCTCCCACTATCGCCCCTCTCACTGGTCTCGACTCGAAGCTCTCGCATCATTGTGTTCCTCCTGTTCGTCGTTGCGCGCGCCCGCTCTCTCTTCATGAATCCTCCTCTTCTTCTTCCTCTTCTTCTTCTTCTTCTTCTTCTTCTTCTTTCTTCCATCCATCGTTTCTCCTTACACGCGCACGTAGATTTTCACTCGTGATCGCAAATGAACGTGCGATCGACGACGACCACTTTGCGAGTCGACGGCTCGCGTGTCGATTGTACCTCCCGGTTAACTGGCCTGGCCTAGCCTGAGCTGCGTTTCGCGGAAAGTTATCAGGGGTCTCCCGAGGACCGATGGTGCCCCTTCCTCCCCCTCGGATTCCGAGAACTCTCGTCGATTAATTCGCTCCCGTCGTAGTGCAATTGATTCTCTTTTATCTCGTTGGATCGCGAGGGCACATGACGCCATTATACCTGCGACGCGTATCCATGGTAAAAAAAATACGCTTGATTACAGATTAGAAATAATCCGAGGTAGATCTCAAATTATCACAGGACTCCAATTTCCTCCGTCTCGCCTCTCTTGCATTCGCGACGTCACCCACACATTACTACACAATCCGTCCTTAGAAGAGTCGCGACCTTTTTCACACGGGAGTGTTTCGGGGGAAGAACGCCCTCGTCCCCCTTATTTACAAAAAGACGCATAAGAAAAAGACCCTGTACTTTTTTCCCTTCAACGAACGAAATTCCTTAAACACGCGGCTTTATGTCCGAATCGCACTTTTCCGTGACCCCCTTAACAATTTACGCCCTTCTCGTTTACTCGGTTCTCAGTATCTACCTCTCGCTTCCTCCTTCCTGTTCTCCCCGTTCTCGTGCACGTCTTTTTTCCCACGCTTAATATTCCGCGTTCGCCGTGCCCTTCGCGCGCTCTTCGTTTTCCACTTTCTGACCACTTGTTCGTTCTCGGGCGTTCGCGTGCGTGTCCGTTTTCTTGCACGATCTGATCTTCCAACTGCGGCGCAATTAAACCGCGAAAAGGCTACATCAAATGAGACTGAGATAATAGGGCTAGCGTCGATTTAATTAAACTGTCGAAGTTATGTCGTAGGTCTGCGACTACATAGAGTTACTTGCGTGATTCATGAATAATGCAGTTTCCACCATCATTAAAGTTATCTGCATCAAAATGAGTCGACATTAATGTGCCGAATTTTTTCCAAAAACCTCTCTTTATATCTCAACCAACTCAACTTAGAAAAAAATTTGCATTTTCAAAATTACCGTCGTTTTTTTCTTATCTAAATATTTAAACTGTCAATATAAAATATATTTTTTTGCAAAACTTCTCTTTTAAATATTCTAAGGCGGATTTGCAGCTTTAAACTTAAAAGAAAAATTAAAAAAACCATCTACTCCCATTTTCACCAATATAGATTAACTTTGAGATCTCGATTAAATTCACTTTCTATTTTTATATAATTCTATGAATTATTCTATGAATTAGAAGAAAATAAAGGGTGAAATTGAACCGAAATCAAAGTTAATTTGTTTTGATGGAAACAGGGGCCAGTTATTGTAATCGCCCGAAAACGCGATGGAAGTATGTAATCGTCGATCATGTCGGCAGGTGATTAGGCGGAATCGAAGAGGAGAGAGAGAGAGAGAGAGAGAGAGAGAGAGAGAGAGAGGGAAAGAAGGCCTAAATTCTAAATTTAACGCGGCGCCGCGTAGAACCATGACCTTACGGAGCGGGAGCGAGCCTAAATCTGATTTCGCGGATCAGGTGTAACGGCGGCGCGATCGCCTTCGACGCCGCTTGGCGGCGCTCGCGCGACTACGGACCACGTGACTCGCGTCGCCGAAACATGGCGCCGCGGCGGACTCGCCACGAAGATGGCTGCCGCGCGTTACGAAAGACCGGACGATCCATCGTGGGAAAGCCGTTTCCCGATCGTACAGAGAACCGCCGCGCCGCCGTCCGCTCTCCTCAGTCATCGAGCACGGTGGTGGTCGCCGACGCGATGGTATACGACATCAAGTGGATCATACCGAAACTACGGAACCCGTCCCGGCTCTGGAACATCGCGAGCAGCATAACCTTTGCGGCGGTGGGCATTTTTTCGAAAATCATCATAGGTAAGGACGCGCCGTCTCCTCCCCCTCCCGCGTGCCGGTCCACGCGCAGGATTTGTTTGGCTCAGCGACCCTAAATTGGATATACGTACGGCACGGTTCGTCGCGTGATTCCGAATCATTTTTTCTTCCGCGAGCGACGATATGCGTTGGTGAACAGAACGTGATCGCGGACGCGTTCCGTAGAAGCGCGTTCCGCGAGAGTCATTACGAGATGCTTAGCCGTAGGACGAGCACGCGACGTCGCGCGAAGGTTAAATGGATAAACCTATATATGTAGCGCCCGCGTTGCGGCATCTCGTCGCAATTGACATTCACGGCGATATTGTTGCGCGGAAATACTGGAGTCGTACCGATCCGTTTACCATCGCAATATTCAACGCATGCCGCGGATAATGGATAATGAATTCGGTTGCATCGAAAAACGTCGAGGTTGTTACGAAAAGAGAAAAGAAAAGGGAAAGGAAATAAGATCGCAAGTGCACGCGTACGTAGTACGATCGCGCCAGCGGTTGCGAAACGAGATGATGGGGATAAACCTTATCTGTCAGTACCATTTTGTTGGACAGAAAAAGAGGTCAAAGTCATTGTATTGTCATCAATCATTGCGGTTAATTGCTGTTGCTTGCTGAATGACCTATCTGTCGCATATTTTCTGTAACGGGCATTCATTATACATAAGTTGTAAACAAGTATGAAATGAGGCATCCTTGATGGTTTTTATGAATTATCTTGAAATTTATTATGTAACTTAGCATGTAAATTTAGTAGTTTCTACAAGCTTCAATTGTGCATGGAAGCAATATTACTTTTTCAAATTTTAATGTGTTAAAATATTTTTAAAAGAAACAGATTTATATAACTTTGAAAATTAGCGTCTTTATGGCTGTTGTGAGGTAAAAAAAGGTATAATTAAAATATAACTGGCAAAGTTATAGAAATGTAAATTTTATTGTATTTTAAAGGTACCAAATGAAAGATACAAGAAAAAAATTATATAGATTTTTTAATTATGTTGCTTTAATTATACTATTGCTAATAATTATGTTGTTTTAAATAATTTGTGGTAAATTAATGTAATATAAATATTGAGGACGCATAAAATAAATGTTTAAGCATACTAATCTCGCAGCTGAATCTTCTTTCTTGCGTATACGAATAAATTATTTTTTGTTCGCTTGACGTCTTATATAACTCATTCGTTTCTGATATTTACACAATAATATTAATGTCAAATAGTGGTATTAATTTCTGTATTTATATGCATGACGATTGCACGTTCTAATAAAATTTTGCCGAATATACGAAAGCTATATAATCATCAGTGGCTGTTACAGCTAAACCGCAGCATTTATCCGTATTATTTATCTAAAATAAGTCGATATACAATGGTAATTTATGTAACTTATTCGTGCGTAAATGTGCGAATTTGCATGCTTCGTGAATCTAAAAGTTAACTCACATACTTACATACTCGCAGACTTACAGTTGGCCTTTTGCGACGCAGTCACGGCAATTTAATATGTAACTTAATAACGCGCTGACAATCGCCAATCGTTTTGTTGCATCACGCTTTTCAAAGGCTAAAATCTCGTGCTCTTTTTATTCACGGGCAGAGCATTAAGGATCGTTAACTTCAATCGTGGCGAAGCATTAGACGTCATTAATTCTCTTTTTCTCTCTGTCTCTATCTATCTATCTTTCTCTCTCTCTCTCTCTCTCTCTCTCTTTTCATACGTTTATATAATTTAAAACGATCGTAAACGAAGCGGGTAATTACGGATAGCGGCGGGATAACTACGGCGCAGGGCAATGGAAATTCGGGCTTTTGAGACGCGACTCTATGATCGCTGTGTGACCGATAATAGAGTACCTCGACCTCGCGTTTTTTTTTCCTCTGTAGCGAGGAAAAAAAAGAAATTTAATTTCTTCAAATCTCCCAAATTGACAGGGGTCGCGGCGCCGATTAAACCACAATGATTTTTCGCGTCGTGCGTCAGGCCAAGAGCCAGGACCGAAGTACACCACGAGATCTCCCGCGGACCTCGGGACTGCCACCGCGCGACCGAGTGCCGCGCTCTGTGTGGCGTAGAATCTAATAAAGAATCTCTCTCTCTTCTGCATTTAAGAATGGCTGAACAAAACAACGGTGTACAACAAGCACATTATCGTGCGCGCCTTAGACCTCCGGCCGAAAAACGTTCCGCTCATTACCGTGTCGAATCATCACAGTTGCTTCGACGATCCGGGCATATGGGGTAAGAGCCTTTTTCTTTCCTTACCCGTCGTTTGTTAAATGCCTTTCGGCATTTGCGCATAATAACGTATCATCAGTCCCCCTCCCCGTCCCTCCCAGGCCCTCTCTCTCGCGCGCGCAGCCCTTGCCACGAGACTCTGCGCTCTGCGCGCGCGGCTGATTTATCGTCTCGAGAAATTGAGAAAAATAAAATGCCGCGTGCGCGGAGCGCGAACTTATGTACGAATCGTCCGGGATGTAAAGTGCCGGCGGTCCGTCCATTCGCCTAATAAAACAGCATGCTCCGAGGCACCCTTTACTACGATCCCGGGGCGCAGTTAGCCACGCGGCGGACGCAATGAAACGTAAGGACAAAACGCAATGTCACGTCCGGACGATGTCGGACTGGATGCGCACTCGACCGCTACCAAGAGACAGATTAAATTCGAATCGCGAAAGATAGCGTTTTTTTAAATTGCCAAATCGTGATATCTGGAGTGTCGGAGCGTGACGTAGATTCGTTTGCGATCTTCTTCGAAGGTATTCGAGTCACCGTGATTGTTGATCTCGGAATTACGGAGTTGAACGAACGATAACATGATTAAATTACAGGTGCTAATCAAGCATGAATGAAGAACAATGAGACCAAATTATCGGTTAAATACAATGAGCGCGATATGTTTGCGTCATTCGTTTATCGATACCACGTTTTGTGTTTGTTTTTTTTTTTTTTTTCTTATCTTTGTTGATTCCATTGTGATTCCAACGTGTTTAACTGCGTGGATGAAAAACAGTTTCTTCATATCTTTTTTTTTTGTTTTTTGTTGAAGGCGAATAATAGTTCTCTGTACTCTCGTACATTTCCTATATTCTTGTCCCTCTTTTGAGACGTGTTTTTCTTTCTCAGAACGACGCCGATATGCGATCGAATGAAAGAATTTAAGACAGAAAAATCTCTGAACTCATTTAGCGACCCTGGACGTCCGGCATGGGTTTAATCGACGTAAGATACGATGGTCACTCGCCGCGCACGACATTTGTTTCACAAATGTCTGGCATTCCTACTTTTTCATGCTCGGCAAGTGCATACCGATCGTCCGAGGCGACGGCGTGTATCAGGAAGCCATGAACTTCTGCATCGAAAGGCTGGCCCTTGGCGAGTGGGTGCACGTCTTCCCCGAGGGAAAAGTCAATATGCTTAAGGAAGAAATGAGGTTCGTACTGGAATTACTTTCGGAATAATCCTTCACTTCGAAACTTAATAACGCAATACGTCACTTGAAATTTACTTCGTATATATTTTATCGTATATATTTTAATAGAACTCAAAAGAAACATTAATAATATGCTATTTATATTATCGGAATATTGAACCGAAGATAAAATATCGATTCGAATGCAAATTGAATAAGTTTTTTATTTTTATTTTTATTTGTGTGACAGTGATGAACTGTTAAATATTAATTTATATTCTTGATAGATATTTTGGGGAATCTCAGAAATCACGCATCATCAATTCATGTAAAACTTTGTATGAAAAATTAGATTAATATGAGAGACGAAGACATATTACGATAATACAGTCAGCGAAGATACAATTGATAATATTGTTTAGGTTGAAATGGGGCGTGGGTAGATTAATATTAGATTCACCAGTAACACCTATCGTAATTCCTATCTGTCACCTCGGCATGGATGAAGTACTTCCCAATGAGCCGCCGTATATGTTCAAAGTGGGAAAGAGAGTTACCATGAATTATGGTGAGCCCATAGACTTTAGCGGTTTACTGGCAGAGTTACGGGAATCGAAAGCGAGTGACATGGAAGCGCGAAAAGCGATAACCAATCACATTCAGGAGGAGCTTTTAAGGTAGCGATTTAATTAAGTATCATATTGGGAATTACCGAATAATGCTTGAAAAAGTCACATAAAAAGAAAAGAAAGAAAAAAAAAAGATATTTAAATATTTTCAGATTGAAAGCAGCAACGGAAAAACTTCATGCTAAATTATGACGAAGATGATCCCTTTTCCGTCGTCCCTCCGTCTAGCCTTAATTTGCCAAAAATATTAAGTAAAATTATTGATACGTGAACAAAGTGAGATTCGTATGTACAATCCATACGAAATCAATTTCCTTTTTAATATATATTCGTAATGTATTTTTGACAATATTGAGTAATGTAAGCATCAATTGTGTGTAGAAAGTCATACTGTGAGCTACGACGTTTCCATTTTTTTTTTTTTTTTTTTTTTTTTTTTTAATATTCCTCTTCGAAAGACCACTTGATACGCCTATAAAATGTATATAAAATGTATCTGAAAAATTATGCACTTGCTTTCAGTGTGTTACACATCTTTTGATAAGTATGAAATTGAGATTGATTAATAATTCAGAGATTTTTGTCTTTTAATTAATATTTAATATAGATTATTAATAAATAAACTTGATACTTGATACTGATACTTGATTCTAATGCACAAATTTTAATCTCTTTAATTTTCTGATTATAAGCAGTAATTAAAGAGATCTTTATTAATAAGAAAATTCTACTGTTGGGGATTTGTAGCGAAGAAAGAGTGCGCAATCTTTCGATACATTTTGTTAATGTATTCCTTTTCGAAGAGTTACATATTTTTCAAATAACGTCTTATACCATGTATAATAATTTATAAATATACATTATGTCCCACTTCTCGCGCGCAGTGATATAAGATGATATAAAAGTGATATTTCTTATATATGTATATTACATATGTACATAGTAACAAACGATCATAACACTACTATTATGATTTTACGATGATTGTCAATAAAAATTTTGATAGTATAAGCGAGTATTACGTAATGCACAATCGAGGTTTAATAATGTAACTATAAAAGAATTGTGCCAGTATCATCCATTATTCTATTTTCCAAGATGAAAGGTGTCACTATTAGCGGAAATATAGCGTATACCTAGCCATTATCGATTATATGCTTCGTGCTCGCGTTACAAGCGTTTTGTGCCAATTAATCGATCTGTACTTGTTTTGTTAGGAAACGCGTAACAGGCATTCGTCTTTGCGGTTAAGATAACAATAATAATAAACGACCTTTATAACTAATGCACGTCTCGCGCAAGATTCGCTTACCACTCACGAGTGGTTGTGAATTTGCATAAAAACTCGTTTGGAAAGTAGGGATGTAGACGTGGCATGAAGAGGAAATAATTTTTATCACTTCGTTCGATAGCTAGGGAAGAAAAGAGAAACCAGTGTATTCGTTCGCCGATGATGCATGATTGTTTTTTGGATATTTATTGCGATATATTTAAGTCGTTACAACAGCTGTTATCATGACAATCGCATATCTATGTACGCTCCCGTGCGTGTGCGTATATACACAATGTTGAATACATATACTTTTATACTATACACACGGACTGCTATCAAAATTTTTGGGACTATTCGAACGTGATAAATTTGTATGTATCATATATTTGTTGAATATATTATTAAGTATTAAAATATCGTATTTCTCTATCGTCTGAAATAAAACTTCGCCTTGTTTGTTTTATCATTTGACTCGACATTTCTCTTATCAGTAAACGTAAAATTTGATCCCTCCCTTAATAAAAGGTTTCTATACGATTTCTGCGTGTTATATACACTACCTGTTTACAAATGTGTAAGGCAATGATTCTGCAAAGAGAACTCTAAAATGACGCGTAAAAATCATGCCAATAGAACTCTTAAAGAGTTCGTTAGTCATCGAGTTTTATCACTATGTGCACATAATCTATTACTATAAAAGAACAATATTTTTGTTACCGATAAACATTAACTCTTATATCTTTCGTCTGTCATACTTCGGGCCCCAACATTTATTTTCCAAAAAATATATAATGAAATATAACAATATTAAATTCTGGCAATGCTTTCTGCAAGTTTCCGCGTTAAACATAAAGTTTCATAAAATTACACAAGAGCTTATTTTTTATATTCTTGAGTATAGAACAACCTTTCGGAAGCTGATATCAATAGATATATATATCTATAATAGATCCTAAAGAGAGCTAAATCCTATATATATTTTCATCTTATGCTTTTTGTATCCTCATCTGTGTCAGAATTTCACGAATCATAATTACAGTTGCCATATCTAAGACAGTCATAGTATATTAAAAAGTATGGTTATATATTACAATTTTCATTATATCCACAAATAAATTGATACGTACAATGCTTGACTGTTCTCGACAGATAGAAATAGATTATGCTATGGCCTACACAACTGTTGGTATCATATTATTTATCAATACGAAGACCGCATATCCCTTGGCACGTTTTTTAATTTGTAAAACTAGACCGTTCCGGTCTTACGAGCGATACAAAAGCGGCGTACGATCCTCGTATTACACCGTACGAACACGAACGAGAACTATGTATTTATATATATTTATATATCATAAACTTTGAATAGACAGAACAGTAGATGAGTATAACGAGTATTACGAGAGAAGATTTATTTAATATACGTATATACTATCACCGCATTATATCACTGCTTTCTTTATTTTCTTTTTATATTCAAATAAATTGATATATGTATTATATATTTTACAGAAAAACAAGCCGTGATTAACAATAATATAAAATCGATCGCGAAACTTGGCCCGCGTTAAACAAGATATGTTAAAAAATTCTATAATGTTATCAACTGTATAAGACGGGGATATGTTGGACTAGAAAATGCAATTTCTCGAATATTCTTGATTCATAGTCGAATAGTCATAAAATAGTCAATCCAAATAAATCTAAAAATGTTTTAAATTGCTCCCAGCATAATTACTGTACGCGTGTTCCATAAATTAGATAATATACAATTATATTCCTATTATTACACTATACAATACTTTTTTTTTAATTACGTAATCTCTAATGTATACATATACGGGAAGAATACGATATGAAATGACTCGTAAAGATGGCGAATTTTTCAAAGCAATTAATATTTTGATTGGTTATTCTGTACGTTTAGGCTCGTTCCTGGACGGCAAGTCTAATGCGAAGCAAGCGTTGCATTATATTTCGTAAAAACGCAAAATAGGCCAAACAGGATTAATACCGCCCATGTATATATATCACAAGTTTAATATATTTTATTCTTAATGTTTTATATGTTAAAATCTTGTTCACGTAGCGAGCGTTAATAAGATACCAAAATTTGAAAAATTCATAAAATGCAAGTATCGCGATCGAAATAAAATGATATTAATTACTATTAAGAGTTCACAAGAAGCACAACTATCATCCAGGCAACTTTGAAATTTCAATAGTAACCTACAGGTACATCATCTGTCCAAGCAAGGGAAGTTTTTTGTTCGACATTGCACAGCAGTCACGCTAGATCTCAGATAAATCTACGTTTTAGTCTTTCTTCTATTTACCTAATATCTTTAACGATGTCCGTTTGTGATCCTTCGCAGTCTCGTTTTGTCAAAATTGCAAATACTTCCGAGTAAAGCGGCACGGTCGTTCGATGATTTTGGTACACTGTTTGACGCACTACCAGATGCTTCACACGGCGGTGGCAAGGAAGGCGGTGGCGGTGGAATATTTTTGCCAGGAACTGCATCTCCTTGCGGAATGTCCACAGAACCTTTGGTAAAAAGTTAGAAAAATGATTAGAACTGAAAAAATGATAATGATAGGCTTCGTAGCACGATAGATAACTTTCACTTTAAAGAATCGAATAAGAAAATTGTCTAATCCGTCTCTGTAAAGAAATGGAAGATACTTAGCTAATTATAACTGACAATCATGTATCGTACAATATCAAAAGTTCTAAAAGTACGTACAAGATAAGCTAAGGATATAATTACAAAAAGACCATTACAAAAATGCATTTCAGACGGAATCCGCCAAGCAATGATGAGGGAAAATACTACAAAAAGAAAAATAAGAATAATTATGAAAATTTATTAAAGACATTAAGAAGACCTGAATGCTCGAATGACCTACGTGAAAGGAATGACCTCAGTACGCGCCATCAACTTTTGTGTCCAGCTAATCAAGAGATGTAGAAACGTAAATGTCAATTAGCATTGACGACAATAACAATGAGGAGCATTAGGATGACTTACGAAGCGATGGAGGAGTCAATGTTCCAACGCTGGTAGCCGTGGAAGTACTTGTTGGACTGTCTGAACGCTCTGGGCTCTTACCATTTATTTGCTTCGTCCCGTTCGTACCCAATTGCGAGGAAGAACGTTGCTCTTGTGCCAATTTTTGTT
Organism: Pogonomyrmex barbatus; assembly: GCF_055798465.1. Lineage (NCBI taxonomy): Eukaryota > Metazoa > Arthropoda > Insecta > Hymenoptera > Formicidae > Pogonomyrmex > Pogonomyrmex barbatus. The sequence continues at coordinate 9,954,108 of NW_028297160.1, forward strand.
CTTTTTTCTGCAGAGTAAATAAAAAATGATATTTTTTTATTTACAATTTAATTCTAGATTTCTTTTTTTATTTATGTACTCACTAGTTTATGCTTTCGTTTCTTCATCTCTTCTTCCGAACTCATCATTTCTTGAACCTTGACAAGCCTCTTCTGGTGTCGGGCGACTTTCTGTTCATCGCGTAATCGTTGTTCGGCTTTGTTTACAGCTTCTTGTAAAGCCTCCTTCAAATGATTGCTCAGTTTAAAGTATGGTTTCTCTACGGTGCCAATTGCCAACGCAGCGCGTCTTGCTGATTCAAAGAATGGATGTTCCAACAGTCGGATCACTGTCGGCAAATCTTGTTTCAGAGCTTCCGGCGATAAGATAACTTCCAGCAAGTTTTTTAGATTTGCCTCGCAATGTGATAGATCTGAACATGTCGCTTCCAAAAGCGGTCGTCCAAATGCCATTTCATATAACACGTGTCCGAATGAGTATACATCAACCTGAGTCTATTAAAAAAAAGCGTATCAAATTTTATAAATATAAAAAAATCTTGAAAAAATATTTTTAATAAATTAATATATTCTTCATAATTATTATTATTTTATATATATATATATATATACATCATAATTTCTATATTACCGTGGCATGTAATTTGCGCCTTTGTACCACGTAAGGTCGATAAAACGCCGGTAATCCTAGAAGCCCGTTTTCTATATCCAATAATTTAGCACATCTCGGAGTTAAAAGAACATTACCCGTATGTAAATGTCCATAAGGTAATCCCTTCTCATGGAGGAATCCTAGAGCCTCCAATATCTACAAATTGTATTATTATCATGAGATAATGTCAAGATATTTCACTGTAATTTATCTTCATATTAATTATTACCTGATAACCATATGTGGCAATTTCCTGTACTGTTAATGACTTTATTTGTTTTGGATTTCCATATTTTTTTATAAACGGCTGTTTAGGCTTGGTAATACATAGAACATCACGTAACGTACCCGCCGGATAGAAATTTCTTATCGTTAGTGCCCCATTATCTGTAACATGCTGGTGTACTATCGGTTCGATGTAAGTGTGCCGTAGAGAGCCTAAGGTTTTGAAAACTCCTTGTATATCTTTATCTTGCAAATGCTTGTCCGGACCGAATTCGACCCAAGCTAGCAAAAGTTCTTGTTTCGGATTCTGACGATTTTTCACTACATAATAATGTTTCCTCAATCGCCATCCCATGTCAGGGATGGGTTTGCACACTTCGAAATTAGCATCGCTCCGTAATGCTAGTGACACTTGTTGTAGTGCGATTTCTAAAAAAAAAATAAACACATTTTCACATTTCGCGTATTTGCCTGCATATCAGATATAAATTGTATGTCTCTCTCTTTATATAATATTCAACATCCCTTCGTGTAATATAAAGATACTGATCTCTTAATTGAATTGAAATCAAGTATATCTTTAAATTACATTGAAAATTGAATCTTTATAATACACTGCTTTAGCTTACCATGTAATGGTGCAGTGTAATTCTCAGGGTCTAAAAACTTTTTCATGGGAAGTGAAGATGCCAGTATAGGATTCATTAGTACTATGTTTAGATAATTCTGCAAAAAAAGGTGGATTATCTTCCAGTTATCGTATCATACGAACGTGGCACATAAAAGCGAATGTTGTGTCGAGATGAACCTGCAGTGCTATTTGTCGTTGAGCTATAAAGTCTGGCTCCATGTTACCAATAATCCTTTTTGGCGGTAGTGACAGATCGAAGCCAGATATGGACAAAGCTGCATTGAGCTGTACGAAGTCATTGTAACGTCTGCTTACTCTCCAGGATTTTTCAGGAAGCGGACCTCTCTGTGTTTTGATTATGTATTCCTGAATGTAAAAACCATCAAAATCTCAGCATGCGTCTCTAACAAGCAAATTACTGCTGTGCGCGAAAATAAAGTTTAAAAACGCAACGTTGCAACTGATTGTGCATTCTCCGAACGATGTATACATTTCTGTGTGTGTATATATATATATATATGTGTATATACGTATATATGTATACAAAGTTAGCGATGTCACAATGGCGAAATAAATACTAGTCTCAAGGCAGATTCCTACAACGTTTTAATTAAACGAGACAAACAAGTCAGGTTGATTACAGGATAATCCGAGAAGGAAAGAGAGAGAGGGGGGCACAAAGAGAAATAGACAGACAGACAGAGAGAGAGAGAGAGAGAGAGAGAGAGAGAGAGAAAGAGAGAGAAAGAGAGAGTGAATACCGTATGTCCGTCGATGGTCCTCGCATTTTCGATGACGCTCGTCAGCCTCTCCGTATCATCTAACAGCACTTTATTCGTGTATCTCTTCTCGAATAAAGCCATTGATCGTTAGTCCGACGCGAGGCAGGGCCCGTACGGGGCCGAATGCGTTCGTCTCTCGCACAGTTTCCGCGCGTCGCCATACATGACGCGCTTCTGCTTCATTTCAGCATCGGGCTGCGAACGGCACGGTGACGGCGACAACGCAGCGACAGCGTCGGTGGTGGCGGTGGTGGCGGCGGTGGCGGCGGCGACGACGGCGGTACCACTTATCGCGGAATACTTTCAATGTCAGCGGCCCCACGACACACGATATCACGCACGTACCGATACAAACAAGGAAGGGTGACGAGAGCACTCGTCGCGATAGCTCACGCGATAGCTCCTTTCGACGCTGCTCGACGCGCACATCCGAACCAGTCGCAGTTACTCGTCGTCACGTCGCGTCGCGTCGCCGCAAAGCCGAGACTCCACGACGCTCACCGAGCGATTTGTCATTAGTGTTCGTGACGTCATGCCTTCCGGACAGGTGGATTCTTAGAACGATATTCGCAATTTGATCATGGGTCCGAGACTGTTTCGGAAATCCAGCCTTCGACTCGTGATTGCGCTCGAAAGGATCTTAAACGCAAGATCAGATTATAAATATCGATGATAATCTATTTTTTTTTTCATTTAATATTATTCAAAGTTGCGAAACTTTATCCGTCCAATGAAATGATCGTGTTTAAAATTATAAAATGACAGTATAGTCATATACAGTATTTTAAGTTTGCATTTGAACGATTTTAAATCGGGCTAATATCAATAAATATCAATTTATAGAACGAAATTTGTAATTAGATTTTGTATTCATACACAAGATCATTCAAAATTTTAAAATTTCGACAAAATGATCGTATAGCGTCTTGCATTTAAGATGATTTTAAATAAAAGCTCGAACTATGAATAGGCATCTTTAAGCCAATCGCCTAGTCGCGTGATTTTGAAAACGAGATGTTCATCTAAGTGCACCGCGTGCATCGTGACTGTAAATTGAAAAAAAATCTGAAGCTTTGTTCCGGTCGATTAATTTACCGTTGCGTAACCCATTGTATATTTCCCAACCCGTATATATTTCGTCTCTTCACGGTCCAACACTCGGGACACGTGAAACTTTCGGACTCGCGGCTCTCAAAATTACATCGCACGCGGCGAACAGCAGGTAGTGCGAGGCGCGAGGAAGTGCAGGTGCAGCTGGCGCGCGCGAGTGCAGGTGAACCGTACCACGGGTTCGATACGTCTTCTTTTTCCTTCCTCATCGATGGATCTCCGTCCTTATTGGGACGAAGTGTCACGGTTTGCTTGTCACGCGAGCTCGTCCGCTTCGGCGATGACGTACGACGTGTAACGCCATTGGACGGTGGTGCGATCGGTGCAGCTGCCAGCGGCGATAACCTCGGCGGTCGCGCCGACTCCTCGCGTCGAGATCGGCGACGCGCAACGGGGCGTCCGCGGCATGTAACCGAACTTGAATGTGCATGTCCATGATATCAGTCTCCTCCTCGACGCATCGCGCGTGGCCGTACGACCACATCACGTCAAGCCTGTGTGATGATCCCCGTGACGGTGACGGTCAGCGAGTCGCAGTCGAAGCCAAGATTCCGGGACGTCGATAAGATCCTGATTTGTTGACGAAGGTGAGGGACGTCCGGCTCGGAAAATGACGGAGAGTCTGATAAACGAGTGGCTGACGGACTGCAAGGATGTCGCGCCGTCGGAGCTGCACATGTTCGCCAGGACGCTCTCGGAGGACAACGAGATCGTACGGGCGCTCTATGTGCTCTTGGAGGAGCGCACCAAGTATAGCGAGGTATATAACGAACATCTGGAGTCCAATCGAACTGGCATATTTGCAATTCAAAACTCTGCTTGTTACACTATCTATTGTTTCCTAGAAAAGATTGCGTTTGATATCAAATTTTTTATCACTGCATTCTAGATGAATCATATTAAAAAAAAGGTTGTAATCAATGATAGAAGAGGGGAAGATACGAATGCATGAGTCATATATAATTAATAATGACTATACCAGCAATATATTTATTTAGGGAATATCTTAATGTATAAAGTATTTAAATTTTAATAGATTTTATTCTAATCTAGAATTGTGTTGTTACAGTTAATGGACGAAGTGTGTAACCAGTTGTATAATTTTTATCGATCTCGGGAAATAGAGTTACAACGGTTTACTCTGCAATTTCTGCCGACATTAATACATATTTATTTAAATTCAGCTGCACATGGTGATATTAAGGTAAGATTTTACTTGTCTTGGAAACTGGAATATAGCAATGTAAATAATAGTATCTCCGTGACTTACTTATATCATTTGTCAATCATGTTTTGTGCTATCATATAATTAGCTATCATGTTTTGTCAATCATGTTTTGTGCTATCATATAATCATTATAATATTTAAGCAGAGTTATGTAAAGAACATATAACTTACATGATAAATAAACCTGTGTTATTCTGTTACAATAGAATTACAAAGTTAAATTTATGGTTTCTAGGATAGAGATTGATTTCTTATTATGTTATGATTCTCATGAGAAATTATACTGAGTAATATATATTTATAAGCGTTAAAATAGTACATTTGTTAATAGTAGTATCTAATTTTTAGAGTTGTCGCTCGCTTGAGACTCTATTAATTGGATTATATAATTTGGAAGTGGTTGATAAATCAGGACAACAAAAAGCGATCTCATTTAGACTACCATCTCTTGCTATGCTGTCTATATATCACGAGGTATGTTGATACAATGGATTTAGAAAGAGTAGAAGTAAATGCTTAATCAAATATATAGAAGATACGTCTTATATAATAAATGGATGATAGTAAGATTCCAGTTAATGTTCAGATTACATTTCTAGAATTTAAAGCATTAATGTTTTTTATAGATGTTATCGGAGATGTACTAAGTATCATTACTTGAAGTCGATCAGTTTGCAGAAATATTCTATTTAAGAAAAAAATATTATTTTACCAAACATTGCCTCTGGAGAAATAGTATTGAATGAGATAATCTTAAATGGAATTTTACTGTAATTTGTGTGACTTATTAAATATAATATTTAATATATAGAAAATATATTTAATTTATACATACATATAATTTTATTCAAGAATTTTATTCAAGAATTACAAGAGAATATAATTTTTCAAATTAATTTTTATATAGGTTATTAAATTTTTTTGGTAATTATTTAATGTAATATTCTTCTTAACAGCCTGCGAGTTTAGCACCAGCCTCACTAACGGAAAGCGCGGTACGTCGCTTTGAAGAGTGTAACTCGAAACTTGTAAGCTGGGGCCCATTGCAACAAGTAGAAACTTTAAATGCGCAAAATAGATTGAAAGTTATGACAGCTCTACTTTTTATTTATAATCAACAACTTGGATATATAAATAAATTTGCCTTAGAACAATTATGTAAAGTTGCAACAAAGTAAGTTTAGTTGTAATTCTTAACTATAAGAAAGCTGCTATTTTCATTTTCAAATATAATGCTATTTTATCTCTGTTACAGACTGGTTACTCAAGGGTTTATGAAACCAGGACATCATCAACGTTCCTCATATGGCAGTGAGTCTAGCTTTGTTCCAAGGCTTTTACCACGTATACCAGTATCCAGCCAATTTCTCTTGGAATTCTTGCATGCTGTATATTTTGCCATGTATGTAATGCATTTTGCAAATTTAACATTTTTAACTTTGATTTCTACGTTCTTATCGCTTCAATTAACACATCGATTTCGGCAAGACATGGTATTTCAATTAATTTGCTAATATCGCATCTTATATATCATATGTATATATGTATATTTCTTTATATATAAATAATGCTTTTATTTTTCTAGGTATAATGAATGCTGGTATGTAGGAAATCAAGCCATAGAAGATATTCATAATAGAGCATGTTATGAAGCATATCCAAACGTAATGTTAGTTACCAACGCAATACGCAATTCTGCCAGTTCTGGAGCACCAGGTAATGATTACTGTAGAAATGAATGATAATGAATACGTTATCTATTTAAGTAGGTTAAATATATTATACATAAGATTGTTCTTTTTGTTGCTCATTAAGGTCAACCGAGCGATGGACCAATTGGAATTAGTGTTGCATTGTCTCCAGCAACCGCTACACCAACCGTTTCAAAGTCTATGATCACAAATGCTTCCTTCCGTACTAAGAAATTACCAGGTATGTCAATATTTTTATATTGTGTTTATCTTTATTATAAAATATTAATCTTTTTACGACGACGTTTGAGAAAGAAAAAAATTGGCGATAATAACGAAATAAATGAATTGTAATTTGAGAAAATACACGAGTAATATTATTTGATATTACGTCTAAATTTATTATGCAAAATAATATATTTATGCTCATTTCTATTAATTTTTCTCTTTTCATTGGACATTAATAAAAAATTTATCTCCTGATGTTTTTGATATCGTGTTCGAAATTAAACATAATTATTGTGTTTTACGCAAGTTTGTACATTGGCGAATATTTCTGGTGAATAAAGGTGCTAAAATACTAACAACATTAATATCACAGCTATGTTTTTCTATTGAGATAGTTAACACGTATAAATAAAAATTTGATTGTGTGTTTGAATATTAGCTACCTTACACAATCTTCGATATGTACAACAGACATAAATGATACACAAGCGGTTATATTTGCATGGACATGAATGTAACGAATATTTTTAGGCCCAAGCTTGCATGTGACATCCCTCTGAGTTTTATAAAATTGCTGAATTGAAAATTGTTTTTGTTCTATGAATGAATAGTTACCCAAACAAGCAGATAGAGTAACCGCACCCATTTCTGGGAAAATCACGTGCAACGTATTATTTATGTTTCCTTTCATCTGTATTGTTTGATTTCCTTTATTGTAATTCGCAAATCATAAAATCCATATATAAATAATAAAATGCCGTTTCGCCGAATTCGTATGTTAAAGTGTTAAAGTATATATAATAAGTTAGAGAGTTGTAAAAAAAGTCCAAACAAATGTGGATTGCGCGTCTATGTCATTAGACGATCTGGATGAGAAGTTATTTGCGGTCGAATTGAGCAATTGTCAAGTCGAGAAGCAACAGCGGCCGGCAGTATCTGGCAGCGGCAAACGTCGTCCATGGCATTGGAAGCATGCACTTCCAAATTCGGTCGATAAGAAGGACACGAGCGTGGGGAAGGCGCAGTCCTCCTCCTCATTGGAAAGCTCCAGACGTGGAAGTATATGCAGCAGCAGCCAAAGCTCGCCGATAAAGTCCTCTCCCAAAAAGAACAAAGATCAACAGTCAAAGAAAACGATTAACGACGACGGCAGTCAAAAAGCACGAAAAGATAGCATGTGCGATTCCTCTTTTCCCGACGATAGATTAGCAGCCGCTAACGCGCATCTATATAGCTTGTTAGAGGAACAGGCTCTAGGAGAAATCATTCGTGAATCGGTGGAAAATGTATATACAGAAGGCAACAGTAGATCAATGAAATATTGTGCCACAGCTGCACTCTCGTCAAACACATGGTATTATCACTCCAGTTACAACACCGTAGGATGGCGTAAATCTCATCACGCTATGACTCTCTTCTCATCAAATTTACGATTATGTTTTTATTTGGTATACACTAACGCACACGCAGGAATGAGTTGTTGACTTATAATAATTCATGTGATCGTGGATGTATTCCTTTCAGAAATACCACTCCCAGCTATAATGAGACATACGCATAAAACAAAATCTAAACAGAAACCAGCACATGACTGGAAAACATGCATGTCGACACGGCACATTTATCTTCCCGCACCAAGAATTTCAAGTATACTGCTCGACTAGAAACTCTATTTGATGTTCCTTTCCTATTATTTTATTATATATCTTTATTGATGTTATTTAAGTATTACTTGCAATTTATCTTTTTTTATATTATAATTTTTCGCATTGTATATTCTTTAATTCAACAATGTTTCTTATTATTTTTAATATTTTTTACGAATATATATTTCTTGGATGTTTCACAATCTTATTTATAATTTATTTATAATACACCTATATACTGTAAAATTATATAATTAATGTAAAGAAAATTAAGACACTGGTTTACATGTTTCACAAAGTACCTTTCTTGTTTCCATTTTTTTTTTTTTTTTGCTAAAATTAAAAGTTTCTTCCCTCTATTGCGTATGCACAATGCAATTGATATGCTATTTAAATGCCCGATTTTATTAGTTTCTCTTCTAGACATAAATAAATTATATTTATGGCATAAATATTTCACACACATATAAATCATTATGTAGAATGTATATATATTTCTTTGCCTCTAAGATGCTTGTTAATTTTTAATATCGCTTTTATTATTGTCAACTCCATTTTGACGATAAAAGTTTCTCTTTTTATAATACAGGAAACATTTTCTTCTGCCTTCAGATGACATACCAATACAAGTTGTAAAAGATGAAACTACCGGAGAGGGTAAAAGTAACCTGGTGTCAATCATGGAGGAACCAGAAGCCACAGAACCGAACCGTATTGGTTCCATGAGACAATCAAAGGATCAAAAGACTGCCTCAAAGATTACGAATTTCCCTGTGCTCGGAAAGAAACCGAAAGAAAAAGAGGGAAAGCTAACGAAAAATGCTCATGTCACGTCGTCCGAGAAGGAGAAGAAGATAGGCTCTCAGGCAACGTCGAAAGAGAATATTAATAAAGGAAGTTTATCAATGTTAAATAATGAACAACCACCGGAAATTGACGGAAACATTAACGGATGTGCGATCCGAAAGAAAAATAATGTAGAAAATAATTCGATCATAATAGATCCGAATGTAGCGTTAATCGAAAGCGAGAGACTGGCGTTAAGTAGTGACGTTACCGATGGTAGTAATATAGAAAATTCTATTAATTTAAAAGCGCATAATGAAACAGAGTCTATGGGTTCTTCAATTCAAATCAGCTCTGTTTAATAACAATAAAAGGTGTAAAATATATAAAAATAGTAATGGGCTGAACATGTTAAACAAAGCTGTTTCCTTCCAGCTAGCGAAATCTTATTATAAATCCATGTATAACGTATACACGTTGCCTTTTCCTAGAATTATTTAAGATCACACGCACTATTTTCTCAACAATGATACATATATATTACCACTGCATTGCGATATTTATAAGGATCATATATTTTTCTTGACATGTAGCAAAATTTTAGTCAGTCCATTACTGTACTGATCTCCATGGTGAACCTAAAAATGGGAGAGGGAACAATATGAGCTAAAAGTACATGGTTGTTTTATTAAGTGTTTTGTGCATATCGGTGCATATTGACTAATTTTTGTAATAAAATCTATAATTTATTCCATATATTTTATAAATGTACGTCGCCATATATGGTATTGTAACACCTCTTTATTCAGATACAGTTATCGAGTTTCACTTTTAGAGATTATAGATCATTATAAACGAGAAAACAAGTATTATCATAATGCAATACATGTGGATATATATATTTATGTTTGACCCAGATGTGTGCCTTGATGTAGTGTAGTGAATCTTTCTCTCTGTAGTTTCAAATATATATGAGTAATAAATTTGTGTCCAAAGATATTTACAGTTATCACAAAAACAGCATAAAGTGAAGAGTTGTGGTAGGAGGAATGAAACGGTGTGTTTAAAACACAGCTGCGATTTATAATTATAAACAGGATGAATAGATACTATAAATTATCAAGCATATCTGGGTTGAATAATAGAAACCTGCTATTAATTTTGTCATAATTGTTCCAATATGATATTAAAGATTCATGACGAATTATCTGTTTTGCAAATAGTTGATATATATATTAATATAAATATTGATATATGTATATATGATATATGTATATATGATATATATATATATATATATATATATATATATATGTGATTGTTGGAAATAATTACGAAATTCAGATGTAAAGAAAGACTTTATTCTCACGTGAATGTTGACTCACGTTCAAAAAGGTCAACTAATTGGGAAAAATATGCCATTTACGCATGGAAAAATGGGAATTGGATAGTAGATATGTGTTTTATGATGAACTTCAAGTTCAACATTATTCTATATTTTATTCGTGCGAATTTCATGATTTATACGAAACCATGATTTCTCTGTTTTGATTCTAAGCATGGTGCATCCAGTTAATGACGTAGAAATAAAAAGTGACAGTCATGGCTTCCAAGCGCAATTTTTGTCCACATAAAAAAATAGAATATTTTTATAAATTAACATGTGTGTTAAAAACACATATGTAAAAAGATATTAATCTATTTTTGAAGTCTTCAAAGTCCCACTTCACTTTGTCTTTGCGCATCTCTTTTTTTTTACAAGAGATGTACAAATATAGACATAAAGTTAGCGAGTGGAAAAGAGGTGCGCCAAAGACCGCAGCGCGTGCTATGCTACTTTACATGCTAATTAGATCTTTAAAAATTTCGCTGAGGAAAAATCAATTCCATAAATTCCTCAAGGACATTATAATCAATTCCCACCTTTTTATGCTCATTCTGAGTTCACACAGAATATATCAAATAACTTGTGTAAATATTACAAATAATTAATTATGTATAGAAAAGAAGAAAGTTTGATTCAAATGTAAAAGAATCGTAATATATCGAGAATTGCACTTGTTAAAAATAAGTCGAAATGTTCCAAACTGTGAAACAATATATCACGAACGAGAAATGGAGTCAATGCTTGTTTGAAGGTCAATGATTAATTATTCTATGGCCTATATTGTATTATTAATTAAAATATGACGTATGGATTGTAAAAATACATTGAAGTTATTTGAAAAAAAGTTGATAACAGCAACGGTAAAAATAAATGCCATTTTATCTCTGACCCTTTACACGATAATTTCTTTTAGTTGACATGATGAAAAATCCTTTAAGATACACATTATGTTATATTATCGATAATATAATTTGTATACAATCCAATTTTATTTTTATGTGGAAACACACATGAAAATTACTTTTCACACACATACATCTTTGTATTATTTAAATAAAATTATTTTAAAAATATTTTCTGAGTTATACAGAACAGTGTGAATTATAGTGAATGTTAAGTTCTTCTTCATTATTTACAGCGTTAAGAAATCTTTGACCATATTTTTTAAATTTACACATCCTGATTTTTGATTTTTAAATTTTTATGCGAACGCTTCTCTATTCCAATTTTAGAATATTAGATTTTTTCGTGCTGTGTGATTTGTGAATAATTCAAGTTGCTTTTAGACGATCAAGATTAGTTGCTGTCGAAATATCGCTTACGGAACGCTTTTTAGAATTTCACGAAGTGAAATCTGCAATTCAGGCCGACTATCAGTTTTGCAGATTCGCAGCTGTAAATTCTCGGTCTGACCACGAAAGGGAAATAAGTAGCTCTCCATTATACGATAGCTAAGGAAGACAAACGTACGGATTATCCCGCTATCTTTCCTCTGCCCGTGATTCTGCCCGCATCAGTGACGTCTTTTGTCACAAGATTTGTGACTTATTTGTTTCTTATCGTCGCATTTACATTGTAAACGCGTCATTGAAAGATACACCGAATTTTTAAGAGATTCCAAAACAATAGAGACGGGAAACATTTTTCAGACGAGATGATCCTAAAGGAACGAACATGTAAATTCAGTCCGGACGACCAAAGAATGAGAGGATAGATCGCTAAGAATGTTGGCACATAAGAATTTCAAGAAGTACCTTGAAATTCCTCTTCCTACTACCTTGGATTTTCATCCCTAAGATTTTTAATATTTTTGAAAGATTTTAACTGCCTTAGAACCAAAGAGTTCGTCCTTCCTGACATTTTGACCTCTCGAGGCTTTTAATTTTTCTTCTTTTCTCCGGACGTCACGTCGTAAAATTCGCTCCGTTTCCGTACAAAACTGCGTTTCTCACGTTCCAAATTTTGATTCAAAAAATTGGATCTTTTGTCGACATTGCGCGCATCGACATGTCGACCGCTACATAACGCAATTAATACGCGGACTGAACGTGACGTCTATCAATTATTATCTGGGGATGACAATTAATACCCAGAAATTTCGGTCATAGCGGGGATAGATTATTAACAGATGATATAGTTATATCGCAATGACAAGCATGACGAGTTTGGCAATATTGGTTTCACACTACAGGAAACACATTGATAGATCGGTCGATTTCAATAGAACACCTTTTAAAAACTTGATAAGATACAAACTATGCGCAAACACAAACTTCCATTAATAAATCTGCCACCCGAAACGGAATTTTTCGGTGTAAATTTTACCTTCGTCACGCTTCAATAATAATAACGTGTAAATTTAATTTAGAACATTTTACATACTGATATTCCATTTTACATTTAAATTTCTCATTTTTGGTTAAAATAGAATTTAATTGAAACGCAAAATAAAATGTTTCTAGTGCAATGTTAATAACGCCATTACTTGTGATCATTATGATTATTTGCGATGTTCTATAAATTTTATGCTCTCATTATTAATATTACGAAATTAATGCGAATTTTAGCTACTAAATTAATATAATTTATATAATACGATTTGTCAATATAGATTAATGTGTATATATACATGTATACATCGTTTATTCTAAATTATTCTAAATTAATATAATTTTGAAATCAGATGGAAGAGAGAGAGGAAACATTTACACGTTACATAATTCTTATTTATTGCTTTATTCATTATTTGTAAGCAAAAAGTATAAATATTTTAAAAATCAGTATAGAGAAAAATCAGCGGTAGCTTGGTATTCTACGACTCAAGCGTAATCCGATAAATCGATACGCCATTTAAAAGGGTGCAAAAAAAGTCGCTTCTCGCATAGAAGTAGCTTATGTGCAGTCTGGAAGCCCCTTTCGGAAGAAGGCGAGTCAGAATTCTCATGTTTGCGCGGCCCATTCAGCCGCGGTATCACGGCGGAAGGTACTCCTCGACTTCAAAGGGTCGCATTGCGATATCGCGCCGGCTTCACGGATTCCGCCGATCCGCCGGAATTACTACGTTCGCACGTCGGCGACGATCATAGTAGCTCTCGCACGCGTATCAGCATCCAGACCCCCCCCCCCCCCCGGCCAAAGCCGGGATGTGAAAGCACCCCTTTACCTCATCGACAAGCACCAGCGATCCGCTCGTAACGCGCCATCCCCCTTCCCCCTTGCCTCTCCCCCCCCCTACCCTCACGGAGGAAAATCCGTGGAAATTCCTGCTCGCGCGCGCGTGAACGTTTGCGACGAAGTTTATCGCTGTCGCCGTTCTCGGAAGTGGAATGATAATCAAATCACGCCGGAACTAACCGGAACTCGTGCCGGTAGAACGATGCGGAACGTGTGCGGCCGTTCCACAAACTCCGGAGTAATATGCAGAGTTGTTGACATCCCGCGCCGAGATAGGGGTTACTTTGAGAGAGGCGAGAGCACGTTTTGCGAAATGACGCACGCTTAATCCTTGATATCGCGGAATATTGCCGGTCTCGCAATTATCCCTCTTTTCATCTGTATTCGGAATACGTCCACGGGGAAGATTCATAAAGGGAAAGCTCTTTTTGCGAAATTATTCATCTCTAATACATGGAATTAAGAATCCACCTCACAATTCTCTTCTTTCCCCCTTTTAAATCTGTATAAGCGAAATAAAGATAAATGATAAGGACATGTGCAGAGCTGCGAAGTTTGAAGTATATAATCTTCTAGATCTCAGCAAAATCTATTTTATAAGGTTTTTTTCAATTTTTCACTCTTCTCGGATGCTTATTTATTCATATCAATTGGAAATTTCAAAACCCTGAAACTTTATACTGGGATTACAGTATATTGAAATTCTGTTTTGCGTTATGTTTTATTATAATTAAATATAATTAATACTAAATGCAATTAATTAATTAAAATAAAATAACAAAATTGACAAATTGACAAAAATTAAAATAAGTAATAAAAAAAATTTTTTGCAGCAAGCAATTTGCAAAATTGCCCTCAATAAATTTGACTAATTGCACTAATTAAAAAGATCGTTTTAATAATAGTATAAGCCATGACACACCTTATTCCATAGTAGATGTTCGCGTTAATTGAGTTAATTAAAATCAAAATCGATTTGAGGACTAAGTTTAGGACTCGGGACTCGACGTGAACCCATCGAAACTTTGCCCCGCCGTGAGCTGTAAGCCTATATCCGACCGACATTCTCGAGTCAAATGCCATAATCCATCTTCCTACCGTCATAGCAGTAGCAGTAAGGCTACATTCGTCAACGCTGCCATTTTGCACGTGGCAAAGGGCTAATCAAATGACTCTGATCGATCGAGTCAAATCGAGAGCGGACGCCACTCCGGCACGCCGGTAACGCATAAACGAAGGGCTCGCGGAAGTTTCGAGAGGCCCTTCCTCCGGGCCGAACACTCGATAATTCAACGAGCGAGCGATATCCGTATTCTTACGTGAAAATCAATACGGAACTACGGCGGACTTTCATTATTGTCGTTGTCGTCGTCCTCGTTGCCCCGTGATCCCGACGTTCTGCAGAGGCACGTCTATCTGCGTCTTCCTTTTTTATCAGAAGAAGAGAGCAATTGGGACAGAATTGGACACATCCGTTGTACGGACGTAGTCCGTAAAACACCGTTCGCAGGGGGTGGGCAGAAGCCAGCCGATGTAACTTCGCCGGAAGTACGGGGAGATTGTACCTCCTTTCTCCCTCGCCGTTGGCCTCCTCCTCGAAGTTTCCTCGCGCCTTCGCTTCCTTTTTCCTCCTCCGCCCTGGCAAACGATCAAGTCGTTGAGCTACGGGAATCCTTTATTGAAGATATCTAATTGAGATGGAGACCGCAAGGCGGAGAATGGCAAGATTGGTAAAGGGGAAAGTAACGGGAGTGTCGGATTGTCGCGCGTCTCGAATTACCGTGCCGTATTAGTATGTATGAAGTACGAAGACGTAGCTCCTCGCATCAATCCGCATTGCCCGAGGAAACCTCCGCTGCAAGTTTCAAGCTTCCGGCGTAGGTAGATCCATCTAGATCCCTTAATCTACGTCTTTTGCGCGAAATTGTTCGATTGAAGAGGAACATCTTTATTAACGCGACTCTCTTCCTGTACACTTAATTTAACGAATCGAGGATAGATTTAATCATGATCTTCTTTTCGTCAAAAAACGAGCAGAGGATTAACCTGAGATCCCTAGGATTCTCATAACGAGCTGTTAGCTTAATAAGCTGGATTTCGGAGTAGCTTTGAAAGGATTAAAAAACTGTTTTCCCACAAATATCATTATGAATAGAAAGAGAGACAGACGGGAAGAGAGAGAAAGAGAAAATTAAAAATCGGTTTTTATAAAAAAATAAATATTCTTAATTATAACATTATTTTGTAAATAAGCATAAATCTAACATCATATGTAAGGTAATTATGGTTTTAATAATTATAAAATATTTTCATACTTACCTCTCTTCACGATTAGTTTGTTATGTTCAAAGTGTAAGATTTTTATTGTGCAAAATGCAAAATGCATTCTTTAGATTTGAATTTTATTCATTTTGTCTTTATTAATTAATTAATCGGATAATTATATATGTCATTATTTACAATACAACGCGTTGACTTAAACTACGCGTTCAATAAGCTACACGGCTAACGATGGTAATTATTAAAGTAATATTCACATCGAGCAATTTACACGCACATGAATTATTTCTGCATATCATTTATATAAATTGGTATGAACTATGGATATTTATAAAAATTTAATAAAGAATTTTGATATGTACAAAATAGATAATAAGTAACATACAATAAATAACATACAAATAGAATATTAATATTTAATAAAAATTTAAGGAACTTGATGAGCAAACATTGAAGAAACCTAAGAATTAAAGCTTAAAAACTTAAAAAGCAAACTCATTTAAAATTTTACGATCAGTCGAGTCGAGCGTTTGAAAATTTTAAAATACATGGCTCAGATAAATTAAGTAACGTTTTTTACGATTGAGAGTTTCAAGAATATAATAATTAAAATTTTGCAAATTTATTAAACAAGTTATTATCAATATCCGCATACATCAAAATAAAATCTAACTAAGTAAAATCGTTATTTAAAAAAAGATAGCATAAAAAATCATTTCCTTTAACTCTTTCAAGCCCAAATTATTTTTATATACCATAGATTTGCTCCTTTAAATTTATACTTATATTTATATTTTATAATTATAATTTGATTGTAATATAATACAATAGTGTGTATCTCTGACAAATATAATACAATTTATTATATCATCATGCGACGATGGTTTAATGCACATTTCATATTATTTTACATTAAGTAATTATATTATAATTACATAACATAATATATTATATTACTTACACATTTATATGCATATATATGCATATATATATAACACGATTTCTTAGGAAATTATTTAAAATAATAATAAAATCATATAATTTTAATGATACCGCGTGCGGCGGTATCAGGGAACTGGAAAGAGTTAATGAGCCTTATCCCTTTACTCGCTTTTACATTAATACATAATTACAGGTGCAGGCTATCCGTGATCCGTGAACACGCTGACGAAGCACATTTTGATCTTGGAAAGCCTGTAGCCCGAGATCGATTTGCTGCTGGAAAGGGTGAATTATTCCCTAAGGGTTAATGAACGGTTCATTAATGACGCACTAGAACGCGATCGGTCTCGCTCGAAAATGCCAACCAACGTGATTAATCTAATGGATTAATTTTTCCGTTATTTCACTTGATACACCGAAATATGAAAAAATCGATATGTATGCCACGACTCTCTCATTAACATGCAAAACGATGATTATTCATGATGACTAAACAGATGCTTAATTAACTTTCATTCAGACTAATCATTATTTTAGCAATCATTCCAACGATCCTCAGGACATTCTTCAACGTTGAAAATTTCCAAAATTCGCCGTTGGAATTATCATACTCTCGACAATCGAGGGATTGCTCAATCGATCTTATTAATTCAAAAAACTTCTTTCAACTGTCGGTTTAAATTATTCATGGTATAAATTTACGAGTAAACTCTAGGTTTAAAAATTTTTTTTGCATCAGAATCAATATTATCAATAATGGACAAGATTTCTTCATGAATTTTATCTGATAGAATTCCGTATTAACTATTGGGGGAAACGTCGAGTTTCGCGCAAATCTGTGATTGATAGTCCTAATCCTCGACGAAGACGGTAAATAAATATTTCACAATGCAATGAAATCGTCAATTACAGAAAAGCCGGAAAAACCGTTTTAGTCCAGCTTTAATTTTCGCTTAAAGGTAACGTTACACGGTAACTTCCTCGGAAAACCTGCTCTTGTCGTCGAGGTTGATGACTATGGCGTGTGTCCTAGCGTGACCGGATTTACTTCTGGATTTGTCCTTCAAATCTGTTTCCTTGCCATCCTTCCCGTGACATACTTCCCTGCTGATGTCCTCGACGGCGTGCTTCGAGGATGTTGACACGACCTTATCTTTGCCGATTTTCCTCGACTCCGTCGTTTCATTATCCTTCGACGGATCCCGTATATCCTTTCCGCCGAGCCCATTTTTCTCAATACACGCACGACATCGATTTTCGCCCTGAGAGCTGTTTCCTAAACAGAGATAGAATTATCTGCCCGTACGGCTTTACACAGGATACAGCGCAAAATTAATACATCATCCTAAACGGCTACGAAGAGAAAGAGTGAATAAATAAAGCTCTCGTTTGGTCTTCCGGTTTCCGCAGTAAATTCCATTCAACGGCGTAATTTTCGGGCAGTTTGTTTTATAATGTCGTCCATTTTCCTTTCTCCGACCTTCCGATGCATCGGGAACAGTTTCCCCAGAGTGTTCTTGCCCTCTAATTTCCCACTTTAAATATAAATGAAATATGCGGGCCATATATATATACTGCTTTTGTCAGAATTTCTACTTTTTCTAATTTCATCCTTCGCCACCAGTTACGATCGTTCCTAAATCCTGTCGTTTTTAAACCGCAAAAAATTCCTCCGATTTTATTTTCGACCGCTAGCTCAGAGCACCGAATGTCTACGTATAAAATAAAATAAAATGTTTTTCTTCAGTTTATTTACGGAACTTTTATTGTAAATTTTATTTTTAACCGTGAACTAATCTTGTGAAAAACGATTACGATATATCTCACAGCCTCGCTGAGCTTCTCCCGAAAAATTCAGCACACTGTGTTTTTTCACTTTCACATGTTTTTTCAAATTTATTTCCTACCTGCGCGGGTCTGCTCCTGGCAAGCTTGTCCAAGATTAGTTTCCTTCGTCGACTTATTGAGATCGTTCAACTGAACGATGCTAGTTGAAATGGCCTGAATGGACACTTGAGCCTCGACTCGATTTGAAGCGTCCAGCATGGCTGCGAGCTTGCTGGATAACTCCTGATTTCCTAATAATATGTTTTTCTCTTTCAGTACTTCTAACTGGTTGAGCAAGCGGCGGAATTCCTCCTGGAAAAAGGAAATATCTCCTCGTCTTATTTATAAAAATTCTGATATTAAAGTTTTTAATTAAAAGTTAAAATTTTACGAAACAAAGATCTCAAAGGCGTCGATGATTCGAACGTTTCAAAGATTCCGATCTTTCAGAATTCCGCGAATTCTAAGGCTGGAATATTCTAGAGATTTTAGGCTAGCAAAACTTGAAAGTTTGGACGCTCTGAGCTTTACGAAGTTTACAGTTTGAAGGACTAGGATTCTAAAACTTCACGTCCGAAACTTCGAGGCTTTGTGATTCGAAGATTAGGATTACATTTCCGAGCGGCAGAATCAAAATTCGCTGAGAATCTAGATTTATCCGATTGATACTTAGGTAAGAGGAAGCTCACAGCTTTCGGATCTTCCGGCGCGAGGCGCTCCGGTGGAGAGGCGCTCCGGAGGATCCGGTGATTCCGGTTTACCCGGGGTGCTTACCGTGACAGAGTCGCTTTCTTCGGCGAAATTACCCTGTTGAAACGATATCGAGTTGGTCTGGTTGCTGGTGCCCTGCGGACGACTACTTTTCCCCAGGAACTTGCCGGTCGCACCGCAAAGTTTGCCGATCGTCTCCTCCTTCCCTCCGTCGCGGAACACCACGTAAGCCTTCGTTAAATGCGACGTATGTAACAACCAAACTTACACAGCACCGGGATTTCTATTCAAGCTAGTAGGAGGACTTTGCAATAATCTTGCGCGAGAAAGAGAGAGAGAGAGAGAAAGAGAGAGAGAGAGAGAGAGAGAGAGAGAGAGAGAGAGAGAGAGAGGAAAGCAAATAGAAAACGAAACGGAAATTGCGCGATTTAATCTCATTCGTGCCGATTGAATTTTAGCTTTATACGATACCGCAACTTCTATTTTGCTTTTTCCAATAAATCTCGAATAAAAAGAAAAATAATTTATTTATAGATAAAATATATTTAATAAAATGCTATCCCATTTTTATTTGCTTAAATGAAATTTATTCTCCTTGTAAAAATATTCTAAAAATTGCGTTAATTAAAAGCTATTTTTAGCTTTTTAGTTTTTAATATCTGATATTTCGAAAAAAATTGGAATTTCTGCAAATTTTTCGAAAAGAGGGAAAAAACAATTGGAAATTTGCTAAAATATCTGCCGTTAAAATAAATTGTAAATACATTTAAAACATTTTGCCGGTAATAAATGTACAACCATTATACTCGAATCGATTTATCGGAAGGCAAATAGGAGATAGTAAAATTTGAATTTTACGAGAGTTTTGAAACGAAGTGATCGATACATCGAGGTAACGATACGCGTCACGCCGTAAAACATAACGATTGTCATGCAGTAAAACCTGTAATAAATAATATTTCTTACTTTACTGCCGAATATCAGGCAGAGCAGCAATGTGACGGTAAGCTGGGTATGGCAGAAAAATATGATGTACAATAAATCCGGATTGGCCGGCGATTGCAGGAACAACCTGCAGCAACGGGAAAGAAATTATTCAGAGCTGTTAGCCGCACGAAGCGCTATCGTGACGTAAGAACGGGCCGCTATACCGTGAGTGTGAGTGTCCTAGATCTTCCGCTATTTTTATGTGTTTCTCCATATCCCGCCAATTTAAATCGTATCTTTAAATCGAGATGTCACAATGACGAGGTTTGTCCCCGAGGTTTTTCCCCGAACGTTGAAAGAACATCCCCATCAAACCATTTCCTCCTCCCACAAGTAAGTGTACTAATTTTCCTATTTACTATTGACTTGAATACAATGAATGAACCACTGTGTAATATAACGTAATTGATATACATATAGGCGTGCTGGTCGAGCCTTGACTGCATATTCACAGTTGGTTCAACTTCGATCAAATCAGTCTTGTGCTATTGCTGTTTTGAGCGTGATCACGTTTTGTAATCTCGTTACGTCTGCGATCCAGCAAACTACTCGAATAGCGGTATCAAATTTTGTGCGAAGCAAACAAAATCTGCCACCGAGATATTTTCATCTTTCATCAAAGTTTATAGAGATAAGCTTATCATTGAAGCGTTATCACTACTGAAAATATAAAAAAAAAAAAAAAACTGTAATCGATGAGATAAGCGCACTTATATCGGAAGTGACTTCCAGTATTCTCAATATAGTTACGATCAATAGAAAAAACGTTGGAACTGTGTAACTTCCCAAGGGTCGCATTTTGAAGGAAATAACTTGTAATTTCAGGTGAGTCCGATGTATATTTAAATAAAAAAGTACTTTTAATAGAATTACTTTTGGGACAAATCTCGTTGATTGCATCAATTTTTAATAACACTTGCATGCAAACACTTCGCATAGAATTGAACGGAAAATTTGACAGAGAAAAGGCTATTGAATTCGTTAACGAAAGCAAAACTCGCGCGTCACAATTGCGGCATGAAATTTTGAACGTTAAAGATTGAAACAAGTCGCGATATCAAATTCCGTTAGAGAAAGGTCGATTAAAAATTCGTCAAAGAACCCGTCATTAAATTCCAGTTAATGTGAGACACGTTGGGAAAAAAAGAAAAAAAAAATATTAACGCAGAATTTACACTTAAAATAAGGATCGCTTTCAGTGCACTTGCATTATGCATTCTACGGTTAAATTGTTGAAATATAAAATTCCGAGGAATTTAATTATATTCAAATATAAAAGAAAAATCATCCCATTTCTGCATCGCCGAGCGGTAAACTGGCGATTAAGAAAATTGTTCGGATATATAACGTTTGATGGGGTTCTTTCAACATTCGGGGATAAACGATTTCGCGAATAATCTCGCGTTACGAATAATCACGAGCGCGAATGAAGCCTCGCGAGTGCTTCCCGGACGAGGGCCGTAATCGGTCATTCCGAATAATGAACGGATGGAAAAAAGGGGTGGCTCTTGTAGCGCGAACTTACATTGAAACGTTGAGGAAGACTGATAGTAGAAATTCGTTGTAAATCGCCATTGAAATGAATCGACTCTCATTAAACTCCGATGGAGTCTTTCTTACTACGATGCACAACCGGATGCCCCACACGAGGAACATCACCTCGACTGAAATCACCAGTGAAATTCCAAGTCACATTAGTCACAATAAGAAGCTTAATGTTTTTCGTCCCGGAAAAGGGACGGCCCACAGAGCCGTAGCTGGAATTATTCGTGCGGCCGAAATATTTTCCATTTCCGCTCTCGATTCGCGTAAGTCGAAGCGAACGCCAATTCTCGCATGCCACGTCCCAGTTACGACTCTGTAAACCTGTAGAGAGGGATCGATGGGATTGGTCCGAGCAATTACGTATTCTCCGAGTCGAAGAATCTCCTCGGTGAATTGTCAGAGGGATAACGCGCAATGTCGGATAACTTTACACTATTTGATGGGTTATCCGCGATTAAACTCGCGACATGTAAAATTCCGGCATTTATGGAATTACGGGTTGCCTTCCTCGAAGCCGTGTAAAAATACGAGGTACACGGCGAGGGTATTTGCGTGAGATCTTACGGATTAGCCGTTTCTTCGTAGGTCATTATAGGTAAAGTAATGCCTCTTGCGTTGCTCTCTGACGACAGATGAATGCAAATTAGGTATAATGCGGGGTTTCCCTCGCAGCCAGTACATACTACACACACACACACACACACACACACACACACACACACACACACACACACACACACACACACACACACACACACACATTATCCATCTTGATTTAAAATCGCGTTTGACTATCTGCAATATTACTAAATCAATACTGTGCTCACATGTGCACGGCCCTCCGATATTACATATTATATACGTGTATATATATCGTATATCCCTAATACGCCCTAATCCTTCATAATGCCGTATTAACTGTGCGTACATGCATGCAACGGTCGCTAAATGCCTCTAATTTAATATAAATTAATTTGATATACCGCCAAGAGCAATTTTCCGGCGGGCGGGAAGCGTCATGATAGAGACTCGATAAATATTTTACAATGTAGACAGAGGCACACGTAAACTGACAGCGGGGATGGGTAATGCGGACTAATGCGGCCTGCCACGTATAATGCGGGAACTTATGGATATGGCGAAGCCCGTCGAGATACTCCGTCAGACGGATGCCCACTTTCACGCCTCATTTACACGGTACGTCCCGGAGGTGCTTCGCGCATTTTTGTCCCCCCCTTCCTCCCCCTCCCCCTCCCTCCACGGCTAAACAAGATTCCTAGGCGAAAATTCGGGAGGGGACGGGATTCTCGACTTATTTATTTTCGAGCATCATCCATCCTCATAGCTCTCACCTCTCGCGAACTTTCTATATTAAATATTTCAGTAAATAAGCTTGAGTGAGCGCGCGCGAGCGAGCGCGAGCTGAAGGCGCTTGAGGTGAAAAGCGAGCCCCGGAGTTTAATTCATCAGAAACTCTCTAACTTTCGATCGCATTCTTACGTGCGCGCGAGGGATCGATCATTCCATAAAAGGAAAGTTAATCCAATGCCGCCTACTTCCTACGGTACGGACGGTATACACGGGCTAGCTCCCGCCGTTCATATTTCACCGGAGCTTCACGATACAGTTTGCAGATTACGGAAATCTGCGGGAAATCGAGGCACGGCGAAGGATTAAGCGAGGCGATATCTCTTTTTCCGCAACAAAAATGTAGCGATGCGCCCTGTCACTCACGAGTAGTGAAGCTGTGGTCCCACCAGTCAGTCCGGCAGAGATACGCTTTGAGATCGTCGGCGGTCCGCGCGACGATCACGACGGGCGGCGCGACCAGGGTCCTTATGCTCAGGAACACGCTGAACGTCAGGACGATGATGCCGAGCCGCTTCAGCAGGCTCGCGTCCGTTATTTTCACTGCCTTCGCCGATTTCACGCGGAAAATGACGGATATCCTGCGGGAACAACATCACGAATTCGTTTTTCATTTTGATTCTCGTAACGGGGATAAATCCGCGGATTTGTTTTAAATATTGATTTTTAAGTGGAATTTTAAAGTGGAATTTTGTAAATCTATTGATATTCCGTAGGCACAACACCCCTGATATTGATGGCATTCTTATATTTTTTGCAATGATAACAATCGAGTATAAATATCGAGTATAAATATTGCATGAATCATATTCATGTAAAAGCTATGTGTGAAGGGATCTCTTAAAAATTATGAGAAGATATATAAATTAATCATTTTTTCAAGAAATTTTCATATTTCGGTAGTTTAGTTAAACTAAAAGCATCATAAAATAATCAAAATGTATATTGAAAAACACATTTACGCTAAGAAAAATCTTTTGTTCCGCGAACTAAAATTTTGCTGAAACAATACGGTAATTTGATTAAAATTGGATTTTGTAGTTTTGTCCGATAAATGTATCGAAAACTATTTAGTTACCATAAACTATTATCTTTTATAGTACAAACAAATATTATTTGTTATTTAGATTTTATTCCTATTACTATAATGCTTTGCTGTAATGCTTTATTACAGCAATCAAAGGATGTTAACAAAATCAATTTTTTTTTTTCGTTTTTTTTCTTTATACAGCGAGAGTTTTTCAGTTATCACATGCACCCAATCATTTATCAGATTCATATTTATGAAAATAACAGCTTTATTATGTACAAAATTTTATATATTGAACTAATGACTATGTGAAGTAATAAATACGTTATATTTCTACAATATTTATCACATAAAAAATCTGTATGACTAAGCATAAATTGTCGCGTTATGACGAACCAAGAGAAAGCGGAAGTCGTATACTGCTTACTTCTATTTAAATTATATTACATTTAATATAATTATATTATAGTTTCATTATATCTTTTTCCGTTATATAAACTTTATATTTTATTTCATAAAAAAACAAAATTATACTTATTATCTTAATTTATATGAAATAAAATTTTATTATTATGCACAAGGAAGTAAATTGAAAATACATGCTTCACACATAAGGAACAAAATCGTTCACAGAATAAAGCGGAAGAATATATTTTGCAGAAGCAACTAAATTTTCCATTATATAGAACAAAATATTTAATTGCTGCTCCTAACTAAACAGTTCTTCCAAAGAAGAACACTAAGTTCCTTTTCCTAGTGCACAAGAGCATTTATTAGAAATCCTTTAGAATATCCGTTGAAAAAAAAAAAAAAAAAAGAAAAGAAAGGAAAAGAAAAGAAAACGACAGAAGTGTACTCGACGGTAGAGATTCGACGAATGAGAAGGACGGCTTTTCGCTTCAAAGGCGAAAAACGTATAAAAAAGATATTCGCAAAATGGGCAAAATGTTGCGATGTAACGTAATCGAACGATGAAGCACACTTACCGCCAGGTTTTGAGCATGAGTGCCCCGTATGTGAGAGAAAAGCCAATTTCTCGTAGCCATACGCGCACGGTGCATGTGATGATGTTTGGCCTGGGGTACATAACTATGGTCTGCAACAAGCGAACGCAAATATATATTCTGCAAAACGATGCTGCCCCCGACGAGCAAATTCCGACGTGTGTCGTGACGTTGCCGCACATCTGCGCCGCACACGCCCGCCCAGGTGTTCATCCCATTTCTGTTAATCGTAATAAATTTTAACGACGTCATTTCGACAAATTGCCTCATTATAGCATTGCCGGTATTCTCGGAATACGTAATTACATAATTAGAATATAGTATTTAAAGCACTTTCGATACACGCTTTTGGAGCCGCGATGAGAACGAGTCATTGATTTCCCTTTGGCTCGTCGTATGCGCGCGTATTATTTATGTACGCGGCTAGGGAGTACGCGAACATGTATTCCTAATGACAAAATTTATCATTAACTAATATCTAAATAATTTATGTTTAACACAGTAAATATACGAAAATGATATATTATGATGTATCGCGATTGATGTTATTACGACAGAGAGATAACGCATAAATGTAGTTGTTAGAACGTTAATGCATATTTAACGGGCAAAAATGTCTATTTCGTCGCTCGAATTTTTCAATCTCAATTCGCGCTATTTTCATTCTCCGAGAATAAAAAATACAGAAGAGATATAAAAAAAAAAATAATAATCTTTTCTTTGTGATTAAAATTATTTCAAGATATTTGATGGAAAAATCTGTCATTTTCAATATCATAATCGTAAAAATAATATCTGAATAATGTTGATAAGTTCGCTATGAAAAGATACGGCAAAAGAATACAGAGAAAAAAAAAGAAGACCAATATTTTTGCTGAACGAGCACTTCGAAGCGATTTTTCTTTTGTGTTGTAACACGACTGTCTGGCATCGCATAAATTTCGACTCCGGCATGAATTCATAGACAAGTTAGAATTCACGGAAACTTTAATGATTTTCGCAGAAAAATAGCGCAAAAATTGAGTAAGGTAAAATTTTACCGAAATATAAGAAATAAATTTATTAACGATAACAGAGCGTGTGCGCAATTTAAATAAATGTGCATTCTCTCATTAGATATATTCGCGTTTATTAAAACCGTGACCACGCATAATAAAAATTAAAAAAAAAAAAAAGTGTACGCGTAATGAAAAATATAATAAATTCTCGTCTTCTGGAGCAATTGCGCCGTAATTTCTCCTTTTTTTTTTCACTCGAAAATAAAGCTCGAACTCCCGGAAATATTGCAAACTTGCGAAACAGTTCTGTCTTAATAAGACGAGCTCATTCGAGGGTGGGAACAAGGAGAAATTACGGGCGGTTCGCACGCACCACAAAATTCGATGGTGGCTTCGCCGACTTTTCCGAGGTGTATCGCGCCGATTTACACCGGCGGCTCTCGCTCGGTGAGATATAATACTGAAGTTTAGTGAGAAACGGAAGGCAGTATCCCCCCCATAAGCGAGCAAATGACGCCCCATTAAGAATAGTACTTCGAGTTTAAGGGGAAGCCGTCCGGGGAGTTCGTACCTCGTAAGAGCAAACATTACGTAGGCACATTTCCACCCTACGAGCTTTCCAACTTGGAGCACTCGAAATGTCTGCTGCACCTTGATACTAACCCCTTCACGGCCGCGCCATTACTCCGCCGAGAGAAAAATCACATCGCCATTCTGACAGAAAGGGTCACGTTGCCAACGCTTACATACGGCGTCCGTGGCGAGAGTCGCGAAGATTTGTGTGACCGTCTAGGTGCGCGTTTCAATATTTCATATGTTTTTATATATATATATATATATATATATATATATATATATATATATAAAAACAGGATATTTTTGGAAGGGACGTTAGCGTTATATTTTATATGAGAATTCGCAATTTCGCCCTTTCCGGACAGACTGTGCCAACATTTGGTTTAATTTTTGTTTATCCGAATGTCAGGCGGGACTGGGAAATTCGCTGGAAACGGACTTGTTGTCACTTGAGTTAAACTTCCGTAGTAAATCCTACAATCCTACGTTTGAGACGTATACTGTATACAACTTTGTTGTAAGTGAGTGTCACATAACTACTTTCTTGCACAAACACCTCTCGTAAACACCGAATGCCTGCGCTAGTTCCTATTTAATTACTGCAGTTTAAAGTTTATCATTTAACTGTTTTCTGCAACCGGATGATACTGTTGCGTGTAAATGTGTTGTAAACTAGCTCACATCTTGGTGGTGGTTGACTAAAATAAATTATTGACTGATAAATTATTGATTTATGCGTTTATAAATTTATGCAATTATATTAATAATGTAAAATAATAATATAACGATGACTTAAAACGCACCTGGAAATAATGTCGATTATATTTTCCCGGGCTTTAGAAAGTCCTTGCAAAAATATTAAATTGAAAATTACATCTCTGCAAGAAGGTTTTTTTAATCACGAGAAAAAGAAATCTGAGACGAGTCGCGGTGGATGTAAAAAAACTCATTTACTTCAATGTACGCTGTAAGGAACGAATTTCGACGTGATTTTTCTACTTTCGAAATAATATGATTGCATGCTCTAATACGGCACAATACGACGACTATTTTAATTCCTTGCTTCGAGGTATCTCGAGTAATGACGTAAGCCGTTTCGTAAGGCGAGCGATAAGATGGATTATCAATCTAAATCAAATATTTAATTGAGAATTTCAACTTCTCGCGGCGTTCCTCAAACATCACAATTTCAGATCGTTCCGTCGAGGACGAACGGAGGAGATCGTGCATACATGAGAGATTCCTGGAGTTTACGTTTATACAAATGACTTCTCGTCGACGGGATCCGTTCTGGGATTCGATAAAGCAGGTTTGCGAAATGTGATAGAAATCCTGCTATCAACCCGATATATCACGTAAGAACGTGCGCGGAATACGTATCACGGCAGCTGTCACTAGGGGTCAAAACCCAGAACAACTCGGAATACGACGTCGAGAATTATTTTACGTCGCTACGTGATCTATGCGCTGTTGACGCAACGGGAGGGGGGGGGAGACCGGAGGGAGAGAGGGAACAACTTTGACGACGCCGGCATAAGCCGGATGCTTCATCTGGTAATAATTCCCGTATAATAAGTGTAATAACGAATAATAACAAGCATCTTCCTCTCGCTCCACCAACATTGGCACTCGGAGCGCGCGTCGCACCCTGCAATCGTGCGAGAGCTCTCTCTCTCTCTCTCTCTCTCTCTCTCTCTCTCTCTCTCTCTCTCTCTCTCTCTCTCGAAAGAGATAGAGAGAGAGAGAGAGAAATCTGATTAATGGCTTAATTACAAAGATCTCCAATTTAACGCAGTTAAAATAACTGCTTCATAACTCGGGAGAGATGCTTCGGAAATTACAGAGATCGGTAATTACCGCCGAGATAGAGAGAAAGCGGGCGCGGATTACGATTTCTCACACCCAGGGAATTCCGGTGGTCATCGTCCCTTCGTGCCGCGTGGCGGAAGGATACCGCCGTACATTCGGCACGTCCGCTTTAATTAGCATGAGGCATGAGGGCCGTTAATAACTGATGAATACGCACGGCGCGCGCGCTAGCGACCGATGCCCGCGACGATACGGCGAATTATGCGTTATCATAACTGGCGCATGGAGCGCTCGCATATATTAGGGCTGTGCAGTCGTCGTAACAGATGCGGGTTGCTGCCGCGCGACAGCGGCGGCGGCGGGACGCTGCGACTGCGGCTGCGGCTGCGGAGGAGGCGCCCGCGCGCGGTAAGCGCACGTGCGAGGAGGCTTTGTTATCGGACGGCGACGCTACCGGAGACCCTCATGAATATGAAACGCCCCGGGAAAGCGGGATGTGACGCGATGTGACGCAACGCTAGGCGAGGCGTGATGAGGCGGGGCGAGACGATACGGCGCTCGTACTTACCGTGCAGTATATGAAGAAGGCACCCAGGACAATCACGCGCAACAATACCGGGCTGGCCGCCCGTACCACCTGCAACAAATCATTTCGCTCGTTCATTCACGCGTCGCTGGCTTGTGAAACCCCGCGCCGGGGCTCACATGGGGCGGCAATGTGCCAGGGAGCCGAACCGCGCGGTAAATAAAATCACCGTCCCGGCGAGAGCAACGGGCGGAAGATCGCGGGCTCTCTCTCTTTCTCCTCTCGTGTCTGAGGCCGACGAGTGTCGGCGGAAATCGCGCGCCTGTCAAAAACTGATTCCGAGATCTATACGATACTTTATGTAGCCGGAGATAGCGAAGTTTTAGTCTCCCGAGTCCGTAAACGTGAGATTCTTCCGAGATACTTTTATCCTATCCTCCCGGAGCTTCAAAGTTTTTTCTCCCGCTCTTTGATACTTTGGTTGAACATTGTGAAAATAATGTTTCTGTGCGTACACGGATGAAATTTCGTTTTGTGTTTAATGATTTGGCGCGATCGTATTTTGTTACTACCGACGAAACTAATCATGCTTACATGTATTTTCAAACGCACCACGTGGCAGAACGTGGAATTTCTCGCAGTGCAATTCCACGTTATCTGTTATTTAACGAGTATCTCCCGCCAAATGCTTTATTTATATTATCAGCTGCTTCCACAACATTGCAATTCCCCAAGTTTATATTCAAAATATACACTTGTGTTGTTATATACTTGTGTACAGAGCCGGATATTTAGGCATGCTTGTTCACTTTAGCCGATTCTATTCAACAAAATCTCTTGCAGAGATTGCGAAGTGCGTAGTTCACGTCATTCTTTTTATTAGACACCTGCGTATTTGTTTAAAAGCCAGCTAGAGAGAAAACAATCCTGTTTACAAAGTTCTATTGAAAATATTTGTGAATGGAGAAATGTTAGATATTCTCTATTTCAAATAAAATATTCATCTTTTATTCAATTTTTTTATCGATATGCCATAAAATTAATCGAATACATATCGCTGTAAAAGAAAAAAGTTGCTGTAAAAGAAAAAAGACGGAAGACAAAAAGTGAAACAATTTGGAGAACAAAAAGTTAATACTCAAGTAATCTTTATCCTTGATATCTCTTAGATTTTCTTGTCGTTTAATCGTTTGGAGAAAAGCAAATATTACGACGATACAATCACGACTTCTGAGACTACCCTCAAATCTGCCCGTGAATTGCTAAAAAGGCAACTACATGCAACTTACATTGACATTTTTTGCGGTAGAAAGAACTAGCGTGGCATTATCAGCTTGGAATATTTTAACTTGGCTAACGTGCCGGCTGGCGACGAAAAAAAGCAAGTTAGTTTACCGGCGTCTTAAAATATGTACACGACACTTTTTTACTAGCCATTAGCACACACCATGGCATGCCGGGGGCCAATAGAGAAAAGCGTCGTGTAAACTACGCTCTCTTGACTGATAAATTACAGTTCTATTAAAGTGATCCCATTTACGCGCAATCCCGCCGTTTACGATGATCTGTATATTTAAATTTTTCAATTGCTTACAACTCATAAATTATTCAGCCGTTACACGTCCGCCGCGAGGAAAAGGAAAGTCGATATTAATGAAGACGGAACACTTTGCATAATACAATAAAGCAAGTAACGCGATGATATTTAATGAGCAGTCCGCGCAGACGGACGTTTTAAGCGCGACACTCACCGCCGTATTATTACGATCGTCAAATTCTGAAATTCTTAAAGCCGATAACGAGTTATAAATATGCCGCACCTAGTTTTCATCCATTTGCGCTTTCATACGATATTCAAGAAACGTGCTGAAATAGAGGAAAGGTCGCGGGCATCGCGATGGGGAAACGCCGCAAAATCCGCCGCAGCGCGAACGCCGGGGGAGAATAATCGCGAATAAAGTGAGTTAAAGTTCGTCCCCCGCAACAAAGCTAATTTCCCGTTCGCGTGTCTCGACTGTTTCATTCGCCCACCAGGACGGACTTATTTGTCGCTTCCGTTTCACCCCGTTTTGCACCGTGTTCCATCTTGTGTGTGGATGACAAAAAGAGGGGCAGACAGAGAAAGAAAAAGAAAGAGAGTGACAGAGAGAGAGAGAGAGAGAGGGAGAGAGATGGGAAGGGGTGAAAGAAGAACGCTTTTAACCCTTCCGGGAGTTACGTAGACTATTAGTGCTACGAGCGGTAAAGTGCAGTTTCCTTTCTGGCAAAAGGCGATTTGCACGAATTACCGAAGCGGTAAGTTTAGGAAGGACGTATCTGCAGTTCGCGAACTTCTTCGGGAGACGAACGTACTCTGTAACGACCTCTGTAACGACGAAAAACGATCGCTTCGACCGCTTAGAGGCTTCGCCACTTTGAGGAGTTACGCAACACCCGAAGACCCCTTCGGATTTATCGACCGTATGATCGTCAAATCGTAAGTGACATGCTGATCCTCCTCTTTTTACACGATGTATCAATAAGTAATCGTCGAATCGTACTGCACTTGGAAACTGCAAATTCAAAGTGGCTCGAATTCAGAGGGCATGAGCAAACTTACCATGAAATTCTAAGGCTAATGGGAATGTTGGATACGACGGTCTGATTGAAATTCATACAATTTATGGGTATAAACTTGGGTATTATTATTGCATCAGTGCTTGAGTGTAAACTTGAGCGGGATATCGCGGGAGCAACTTGCAACACGAATTACCACAACGCGATCCGGATCGTCCGTTAAGGGGCGATTTGCTCGGGATTGATCTCGGAGAATAACATTTCAATTACGAGATCCTTAGATCCGCTCCCTCGCATCCGTCGCTCTTGAAAGGAGCACATTGTAATTAAAATATATCATTTCACCTCGATGATCGCGCTCGCAGAGTCGGAATTATTATTCTCGGCCGGCTCACCTTCGATCCTCTCCTTTTTAATCAGGTAATCTCGAGTGGGAGAGAATAATATTTGCACTTCGCTTAAAAGGGCTTCGTGTTAGAGGGAGTTATGAATTCTACACGAGCTTGTTATAATACACACGAGTTCCATTATTCTGATATCAAGATAATCCGCGTTACATTCTCGGACGATTATTACGACTGTCGGGATGCACTAGCCGTACATATACATATACATATATATATATATATACACCATCTGCCACTTGATAAGACAGATTACGCCGCGATATTAAGCTTATAAATCGTAACTCGAATATGGATGCTCGCAGGACGACATCGAACGACCGAATTTGCTCGTACTAAGCTCGCCGTTTATCTTCCAACTTAGATTTATTAATGGAGGCCATTAGGGGAAAGAAGAAAGCGATTACCCCCATCCGCCTTTGTCTCGTCATCTAACTCTAATTAAAACATACTCGATTCTAATTACGACCCATATGTAATTAAGTCAATTCTACTTTTCTTAATTAGTGGTAATTTCAATAAGGAAGTGACGATCTCAAATATCTTGCAATTCATTTCGATAAAATTGTCGATTGTCACAAATCTCCTCTAAAATCTCCTCTCGATTACTACTATTTTCCACTATTTTTATATAAAATAAATCTCCGAATCAATATATATAAACAGAAAAAAAAGAGGGATTTCACAAAAAGACGTAAATATAAAAACTTTATCTCAAAGAAAAATGATTGTGAAAACTCGAGGAATTAATAACGCATTTACACTTCCCTCCGAGTAATATTTTACGAAATCCTTTCTTCGGTCGTCGACGACATCGTCCGCGACATATATATATATATATATATATATATCAGACTTATTAAAAGCTTACCGTTTGTCCGTCTGTGTGTTTCTTTTATTAATATGGAAACTTGTTGCTATATATATGATAATGCATTTCCCGATCCACCTGATACCTCCTCCTTTATCTCGCATAAAATCGCTTTTTACGGGAGCTTACGGGGGAACGCCACGCGCGATTTTAATGCACAGGATTCTCAGGATACGTCGCATGTTTCAGGCCTGGTTCCCCCCGTCCGAGGGAGAATCAAGAGGCAGGCCGGCTGGCGAAATCCCCATTCTGCGCGCGCGACGACGACTCGACGCCACCAATTTCGGGATTACGGTGACAATATACCACGGAAAATCTGGCCGTTTCTCTGCCCGCGAGACTCAACGGGGCGACGAGTCGTAAATTAACGTCGAAAACGCGCCACAGTCTCCACGCCAGCGCATCTCCGCATCTCCTCCCTTCCTTCCCCCCCCCCCTCTCTCCCGTCCCACGGCTTCTTTTGCTCGCCACTTTCAATTAAACCGAGATATACGCGAGAACCGTTCACGTTGCTGTTTTTTTTTTTTTTCTGCATTCGCGATGTCTCTGTAAAAGCGGGAACTTTTCATACCTCGCGGAAATGATTTATGCCTACGTTTTTTTTTCCCCATTAGCTGGCTTAAAGATGCGTCAAAATACTCTCTCCGTGTTATAAATATCTGAATACCTTCGCCTCGAGAAGCACTCCATTGAACGAGACGGTACTTTAAAAAGTGAATGATGCATATACGGTTCATTAAAGTAAAAGTCAGACTATGAAAGCTCACGACTGAATATTACGGCTAAATTAGCTTAATGGAAAATTAGTCCGACGGGAGGGATTTCTCTTTACATCTCTCTCTCTCTCTCTCTCTCTCTCTCTCTCTCTCTCTCTCTCTCGGGACATTTCATAGATATCCATCGATTATGCTTCCTCGAGAAATTCACCAGCCTGCCTTTTTCAAATAGCGAAATTTCCCCGGGCCATTACCGTCGCAAAAACATCAGAAAACTCGCCGCGTGCCCATTATTGCATTAATTAGTGTCGGATCTCAGAGTACCTCTTTGATATACGGACAAGCCGAACGGCAGCGCGACGCCTCGTCCTCGTTAAAGGCAAAGGTTGAGGTGCTATTTCACGAGCCCAAAGGCTCGGCGAACGGAGGTGTTGGGAGCTCGGAAGGTCTAATTAACACCTCGCGATCGAAAGGATTCCTCGCGATCCCCGCTTTAATACGAAGACGGACGGAATTTTATTTAAAGTGTCGATGGGACGGGAGAAGAAAGTCCGATAGCCGATATTCAGAATAAGCTCTTGATTGAAAAACGGATTTATCTGTGGATACAGAATTGAGCGAGAACCCCCCCCCCCCATCATTCTCCCTCCCCCCGCCCCTCCGCTCGTATCCGCATGTTTATTTACCCGTTCGATTTATTCGTACGAAACTCTATCCGTATCCGTCGCCGTTTGCATAATCTGAGAGAATGTCGATAATTATTTAAATAAATACCGATATTGAAATACATATATAATTTAGATAATTTAATGTGGCAAATAAATTTATCAGAAATAGTGATCGTAACGTAATTTCACAAATGAAAAGAGAAGTAGTTTGTGAGTGATTATTCCGGATAAATGGCCGACACCGGATCATCATCAAAATAATTTTCCGATCCTGAGAGGCATTTCGATCGCGAAATGTATGGGGCATCGTGACGTAATTATTCAAGGGTCACGAGACACTCATTCATCAGATAGGGTTTAAAGAGACCCTCGTACACAATCTCCGGTAGCTTTACACCTGGGAAACAAAAGCCTTTCGAACAATCACGCGCGATATATCGGAGGCTGCGATTTAAGCTGAACAAGATTAACGTGTTAATCTCGATTTATCCGATCGGCCATTAAGATAGGCCGTAATGCGGCAATGACACTCTCTTTCTGCTTCCGGGCTTTCGTCAAAACGTTTCAGATATCTCTCGGAACGTTTCGTGGATTCCCCCGTTTAAACCAGCCCGTCCGTCGGTTCGGGAATTCAAGAATGAAACTCGTGTGGAAAAACGGCAGCTGTTGCCCGAGGCATGAATGCTAATATATAACATAACTTTGAAAGATAATGTTATTAAAATACGTTATTAATAACTCACGTCACAGGATAATCTGGAGCAAATTGAGCGCAAAATGACAGACTTTTATCTAAACGATTTGAGTGATACGCGATAACTGAATTTACAAAATTTCGCGTATTAACTCATTCTTGCATAATAAATCAAAATGTCGTTTTAAATGCCGTCCAACCGCAGACGGTACGCGGTCTTACGTTGTTCCCATATAAATAATGGATTTTGGACGGAATGTCATCTACATAGATATTTCACTACGGACATTGCTCGGGTTTCTTGTTGGGCTTTTGTCTCCGCGCAAACTGGAGATTTATACGCTTGTGGAACACGTTCTCTCTATTAGCTATCGCGATTTTAGAAATTTATCGACTTGTGCTTATGCAGTCTCCTTGAAAGAAAGTACGTTTTCGTATTTGTCCTTGTCGTCTTATTGTTTTTTTTCAAGCTTCGAGATTTATTCAAGCGCATTGGGATTTAAACTTTAAGCTTGCAAAATATGGAAATTGCAAAATTTTTTTCCCTGAGAGATAGAAAGAGAGAGAGAGAGAGAGAGGAAAAGAAGAAAGGAACGAGAATGTTTCCTTATAAAGTATCGTCGTGATATATCGCGCGAGAGATCTTAAAGAAATTCAGATTGAAATCTTTTATTGCCTGATCTCAAAGGCACCGTTCGATTAGGAGGTAGTGGATACGCGCTGGAAATTATTTAAAAAAAAAAAAAAAAAAAAATCTACTTCTCCGGTGGAAAGGATTAAAGGTGTTCTAATATTAATTCGGTTTCTAATATTATAATTCGTATAGACCTCT
Organism: Pogonomyrmex barbatus; assembly: GCF_055798465.1. NCBI lineage: Eukaryota > Metazoa > Arthropoda > Insecta > Hymenoptera > Formicidae > Pogonomyrmex > Pogonomyrmex barbatus. The sequence continues at coordinate 9,989,991 of NW_028297160.1, forward strand.
CCTTCGGATATATATTCACCGAAATATATAGAACGTGATTAAAGGGGAGCGAGTGCCGCATATGCGGCATGTTGCATTAGCGAAAGCGGACGCTCCGCTATTTTCCGTCTAAACGATGCCATCGATAGTTTGGAAGGGTCTTTCTAACGTAAAGAGCCGCGGCTCTCCTACCTTCACGTGCCCGTATTTCCATGTGAAAAGAGCGACGGCTGGCAGGCAAGCGATGATGCAGCACTCCAGGATAAGTATTGCCGTTCGCATCAGCCAGTTCAGGGACACGACGCAGGGCGAGCCGTCCTCGCAGGACTCGCACCCCTCGGCGCACGGCAGGCATTCGAACACCCCGCTCTCGGCGTATTGGCTCTTCTCACCCTGTTGACAAAGACGCGAGATCATTTCCCTCGGCACTCTTCGCAAAGGAATTCAAACTTCGGGAAACCGCTGTTTCTCTGGAATTAGTCCGTGGCGACTAAAAGAGGAATGTCTTGTGACTTTTCCGCGTATTTTCGCTCCTCAGAGAGAAAATACGCGACGCGTATTCTCAGGTATTCTCCTTTTCTTCGATTTTTCTTCTAATTCTCCTGAATGAATTAAATACATTTCATCTTTAGCTTCGAGTCCGCATGAGAGTCTCGCATTTTTTGCTCCTTGCGAACTCTTTTCTCCTCGGTATATTCAAGTGCAATATTCACCATAAATGTCTGAGCGTTAATCCGAATTGACGTATATTTTGCGAAAGTGTAACCCCTGAAAAATTATCGAAATTTACTTATAAAATAATCTCTCTTTGTAATCAGGACGACATGAAGAAAATTGCACTTGGCTTAGAAGAAGATTACATTTAAACAATCAATTTTTACAGGAAAGTACTCCTAAAAGATTACACGTAACAAGATGTTATATAATGAGAGAGAGAGAGAGAGAGAGAGGAAGAGAGGAGTTAATAAGAAGAATAAAATAATTTCCGAGTTCCTTTTTTCCAATCTTCTCTCGCAATGGGAAGGAAGGAAATATCTCTCGTGGAAAACTGAAGAATAATAATTTTCCTCTTTCTGGCGTTTCTTTCAAGCCGGAGCGATGCACACATCAGCGCCGTTCACCGCGGCGTTCGCGCGGTAAAAGAGGAAAAAAAAAAAAAGGGGGGGGGAACAGAAAAAAGGATGACACGTCGTTAATATCCCGGACTCTCGGTTATTAAGGATATTCGGAGGAGGAGATGTCAGCCATTGTAACCGTTTGCGGTTACAAACGGTCGCGCCAACTACTGAAGGGCGCGACTGGAAAATAGTTTTACCGTCGCGCGCGCGCGCCCGCGATGGAAATGCCCATCAAATCACAAAAGATACGTAACGCGTGGTGACAATAGATGCCATCGCGCCTCGCTGTCAATACCCATTTCGCTCCTACGAGAAGTGACGGCTGGTCCGACGGACGTGAAAACTGCACTGGGAGGGGAAGAAAAAAAAAAAAAAGAAAATGTCGTTTCTCTGCGCCGTTCGCGCGGTAATAGAATGCGCGGCAAACGGCATTACGTAACGCATCGTAACGCCGTTGCCGCCCGGGACGATCTAATTGCGCTGTCGCGGCGATCTTCCACTCGGCGATTCTGTTTTTGAAGCCGAAGAGAACGAAGAGCCGAACGCGCGAATGAAAGTGGGACAATGCGATCCCGATATCATGCCAGACCATCCCATATTCCAGACACGGGCATTTTACATGCGCAACGACGTATTGAATTTATCGAAGTTTTAAACACACGTTCGCATTATCAATCTTTTTATTTATTTTTTTTTTTAAACACTTTGAAAAAACGAATTAATTTTGTTCCGGTTTTTTTTTTCAGAGTAAACAATTGTTCAGTCGTAATTGCGTATCGATACGTATACGGGAAAAGAATTGATTGAGACCCACCGAAAATTGTAAGTTATTTTTCAATCTAGAACCTACTCATTTCTGTAGACACTCGCAAATTGATAGTCGATACAATGCGTGTACAGGGCGCCTTCCATTTTTCCATCGCGTTAAATTTTAATGAGAGATTCTTCTATCAATATACTTTTGATGCTTGCCACTGATCAGCTTTATATTTGGCAAAGGAATTATTATTACGATGGGCGCTTTTAAAGTTTTATGAGGGCAGGGGGAGGGGACGAAATATCTTACATATTTTGTTAATTTGTAATTCCGCGGTGGAGTAATTTCTGTTTTTGCGAAAAAGAAGATATTACACGGCAGATAAAACGTGGCATTAGGCGTTTCGCGGAGCGTGAAATGGAGAGCGGTGCTGTTTTTACATATTAGTTCGGTTTCAAAACTACTCACCATCATCAATCTCTCGTACTCTTCCTCAATGACCGTACCATTGTAGTACCTCTTGTCCGATTTCGTGTCCGGGTAGTAGAAGCCTCGTTTGCAAACGCATCGATAACTACCGCGGCGGAAGCCAAGCCCGGGAATGGCGATGCACTGCGAATAGAAGACAAAACGATCAATTGTATCTAATCAGGGCTCCATATACGTGTCCAACCCTTTCGTTAATACAGATAGCTGTAACCCGTCGAAATTGTTTTGCGATTTGATTTGCGGATCTCTCGGCTAAAATGATCGAATATACTCCTTGATCGTAAAATCCATATTTCGTCGCAATATATACGGTTTGCATTTTACAAAATAATTCAAGTTCTATCCTATTCAATCTGCTCGCACAAATACGTATTAAGGACAGAAAGAAATGTACAAAGCACACTTCAAATATTGTTTTAATGAAATAATAATTTAATTAATTTTTAAATCGTAACATCTGAAAGTCCTATTCGAAGGAAATAAAGGAAAATTTTATAATAAATATAGAAAATGTTTCAATGTCAAACTTTAATATACTTTAGGATTTAATCTATGAAACTTTAATTTAAAGTTTTAAGAGACCTATTTAAAACAGCAAAATTAAAAACATTTTATTATGGAGGATTGCGCGTAGTGAAAAAACTGGCGAAATATATCATTTTTTGCACATTTATGTCACGCTATTACCGTTTAAATAAAAAAACGCGGAGTAATATTAAAAAATATCGCAGTTATAATCCATTAAAATGAAGAACTATGATAAACTAGGGACATGCTGCGAAATCGACCAGTCCACGGTAGTTTTATTCGAACGAATAAAAATAAAAGTAGAAAAATAAAATAGCCTCATAAAAGATAAAAAGCAAAAAAAGTGTAAAAAATGATTCTTATATCGTTTTTATAACAACGAACATGTTTTATCCGTCGAAAGCCCGCATTCAGTTCATGTGACCGACACGATGGGGAGAAGTGTGCTCGAAAACGTTCCCTCCAAATTGCGATCCTCTCCAAGTTCGTGAGTTATCGTAGCCGCGAATCGGAAAAACGCGGTTTCGAAAAAACACGAGGTTTAAAGTTTGGAGTTTACATAAGGCATCGGCCGACAGTGATATGTACGCCATTTTACATTCCCTGCAATTTCCTGGATTTTTCCCCGCGTATTTACTTACCCTTACGTGAGGAATAGCTGAACTTTTAAAAATTTAGACTGACATCTCCATAAAAACGAAGATGTTAAAAATTTGTAATTTAAATTTTAATGGAGAATTTAAAATCACGTTGCAAAGAGAAATTAACGGCGAGATGGTCCCATTCAAGCTTTTATACTACGGCAAACGTTCCGTAAAATTTGTCAAGAGCCCCGCGATGGTAGGTACGTGACTTACACTACAATTTAAATATTATTCTGACAATCTAAACCGCAAGAACTCAATTATCCAATAATCTAGGCGCGATAAAAATTTAAAACCTGAACATTTTTAAAAACCTATGACATATTCCTCCCTCTTTTTTCCTCCTTCTCCCCTCTGCGAATTTTAATCTATGAAAAGATAAAACACACCGATAACCGGCGCGCGGTTTGTTAGAGAGGAGGAGGGGGGGGGGGGGAGGCAAAAACGCGAGCGGGGTGTTTTTCACGCGAAAGCTAGATGGTAGCGCGGTAGGGTCGACAGTGGCATTTACAAATAGAGTCGGTCGCCACGCGGAAAAACATCCCCCTGGTGGTTTTGCCCTACTCCGTACGGCACATTTAAGCGCGCGTCGCGCCCGACACGGGGAAGGACACTCGCGGGAAACATCGATCCTCGAGGAGAATGCGGCAGGAGAAATTAGCATTACCTCGGTGGTGCGCTTTTTGCACTTGTCACTGGCGGCGAATATGTTCAGCTGCGTGGATCCAGCCGGCAACGGGCACTGATCTATGTCTACCCGGCGGAGGTCTATGTCGATACCGCTGGTGCCCCTGCGAACGATAAATCAAACGTTTTGCGATTAAACCCCCGGGGCCACGTATATAAGATAGGCTTACACACATTGGACTTGAACGACCGACTTGCGCCGGTTTACTTCGCAAGGGGTGAAATCTTTCCGCGAGGGGTGGCGAGAAACGCCGACTCCCCGCACCTATCGGAATTAGATTACTAGTAGAAACTAACGTCGGTTTTTATCCGCGCGATTCAAGCAGTAATTAACATCTGTTCCTAATTGGCAGCCATACGAGCTTGTATAATTCCCTCCTCTCCGTGTGCTTATTGACGTGAACTTTAAGAACAGATGAGCTTTATATCGTAAAACGTGAATGGAATGTAAAAATTACGAAATATGTGAAATGTGAAAAATTTTTATATACGCAAAAAGGACAAAAGAGCGAACTTATAAATCTGATCTGGATCTTCACACGTGAAGAGAGTCGCGTATTAAAAAAACGTGAACACAAGTATTAAAAAAAAAAAACAGTCTATTTCGTGAAGTTCATTAATTTCTCCTGGGCTTTCACGCGCGTCCTATATGTTTCTCGCTTTATATATAATCTTTAACATCACATCAAATTCTCTTGCTTCGTGTCTCCCGATGCATAATTCAGCAGTGCGCGTGTTGCAGCCGATTATGCGTGCAATATATCTTCCGCTGATTCTCGACTCATGTAACCCGGTAATCCTTCCTCCAACATAAAACCCAATATGGTTGCTTTGTGCGAGGAACAGATATATGGCATCAGCAGCTACTGCGTAATATTCGATGAACTTGTAATATATATCCCGTATCGATTTTTTTTTTCAAGTCTTAAATTACTTCCCTCCTCTGAGTGATTTGTTGAAATGTTCTAATTTAAAGTCCTCACATAAAAACTGTTGATTAAAGCGCAAGCGATACTCCTGTCCCGTCGAAATTGCGCGGCTCAATTCACCCTCGTTTCTCGATTATTTAGGTCTAAAATTAATTTCTCGATATCGAAACAGTCGTAATTATTTTTTAACCCTCTTGCCACGGAATAATAGCGCCGTCCAGGTCTGGGACACCCTGTATAACAAAACTCGTCCGACTACTCCTCATCCCTCTGCCGGATAGTTGGCCGGTATCGATTCTTGATTTGCAAGAATTACGATGCGTTCACAGTTGCGCTGATAACAAATTTCCTTTAAACGGATATTGCATTCTTCGCAGCGGCACAGTCCCGTTCTTTTCCGTCCGTCCGGCATTTACCATGATTTTCTGCGTGCAGTGGTCCATGAAATTTTGCATTTTTGGATTTAAACGCAGAAACGGCGGAGCGACGTTATTTCCGATGCGCGATTGCGAGCGAATTTTCGCGACCGGTGAACATATCGCTCGGATATTTCGTAAATGGTGATTTCACTTAGTCCGATGGAATGGAAACGTTCACGGTTACACGGTAAAAGAGCTTTAATTCACAGTAGATAGTAAATAAATTTAATTTCTTCAGAAAGAGAGATAGAGAAAGAGATGTTGAAACTTCAACATAAAACTCAATTACAATCATTCTCCCTTCAGCATACGAGTTAACAGTTTTAAAATGTAAAACAGAGGTAATTATCTCTGATCCGCGTTCACGTCAAGGGATATAATAGGGGTGTGGTTTTTTTCTAAGAAATACAGCGCACAAAAATTCAAGGGAAATTAAAAGCGCAATATCTCGTTTCGAAGCACAAGAATCCAGTTTCACGGAAAATGGATTCTTTTCGGTCGTTATTTAATTGTTCATCGTTGTGTACGACAACAATTTTATAACGACAGTGACTAGTTTCATATCGTATTGCTGGTAGAAAGAATACTTTGCGCTATGAAATTTTTGTAAAACATATCGGGACCGAACGTAAAAACACAGGCAAATATGAAAATAGCATAACAGCAAATAATGCACACTCGTATATGCCATCGTATTAAATATATAAAATTTCAAGAATTTTCGAACTATGGCAGGGCTGAGTCGCAAAGGATAATATTTCCCATTTCTATGTTGGAGGCCAGCAACAATTAATATCGCTGTATTATTTCGCAGAAAGAGAGAAAGAAAGAAAGAGAGGGAGAGAGAGAGAGAGAGAGAGAGAGAGAGAGAGAGAGAGAAACATTCTCACTCTGTTGACACAGAGACTTCAAATGGCCGCTTTCAGAACAGAACTGAAAGCTCTCCAAATAGTTAAATCAATTTGCATAACTGAGTTCCGTTCGTATTTTAGATTAACTCTTCGTCTCGTATGACAGCACATTTGCGACATATCCAAATTTGCCATTAAAATAAATTGAATATTGATTCAATGTCGCCTTCAATTCTATCTCCCGCGACGTATCTTGCTTCTATATGGATACTTGTTGCAATTACTAATTTCGTACACGTGGATCAAGCTTTCTGCTGCGAATATACGTATATCAACGTGCTCGTACGAGAGGATTTCTTTCGAATTCTCTTCTTATTCGGTACAAGCGAAATTTGGATTTTATTTACGTAGAAAATAATTGGATCACATTCTGTATGTAAAAACCAAACTAACAATGTTGCGGTTGTTGGTTGGATTCTTCCTGCAGCATTTAATCCAATTATCCGAGCAACGTCAATCAATATAAATATTTGAAAACTGTGAGAAGCACAGGCAAGTCTCCCATTTGCAATGAAATAAAATCAGATTAAATTCAAATCAGATTATATAAAATATACGTAAATACGGCGGTAAATAAAATTAAAATTGCCTTTAAATACAGCATTTTCATTAATAATATTCTACGCAGAATTATATATATTTTTAAACCGCTGCTACTTTATTCATAATCTACAATTTTTTATTCCAAATCTGTAATATCGTATACGTATGGTACTGAAAATTTGAAAATAAAAAAAATATGGCAATGTACGTCCCCCAAAAATATGTACTTTCCGTTGAAGAAAAATCGAGTCAAAGTCACAAATTCTATGGTTGAAAAACGGTTCTTTCGGGACATTTCTTACATACGAGCATATTTAAGCTGTAAGAATTTTCGCAAAGCTATAATAAGATTCTATAAGAGGTATGACATCTGCATACTTTATCGCCAGGAAGGTGAGGAATGCTGGAAATATCTCGGCCTCGTGTTCATCAAATTGGTCATATCGATTATCGATTGCAGCTGCGAAAGGCCTGCGTTTCAACGGGAGTTCCGAATTATCATCGCTCTCACGAAAGCGCGACTTCACCTTCCATTAAGCTAAGTACAGTCGGAGTCTCGTTATTGTTCGATAAAGTGCATGTAAATTAGCTAACAATCTACAATCGATAGCTTACATTAAAATTTCATAAAACATACGGACATAAATAAATAATTTAGAGTAAACGTTATCTTAAACGGAATATCATATAGAATGAAGATAATTAGATCAACATAATAATATGTTGTATTTAGATAATTCTTATTTTTTGCTATAATTTTTTTGTTTGTGATACACATTATAAGATTTTTCTTACACTTTTTTTCAGAGATCGTTTTTTTTATCAGGAAATAAAATGTTTTTCTTTTAAAATTTATTTAAAAATAAAATAAGAATTGTGTATATATATATATATATATATATTCTATCTATAAAATCTATCTATCTATAAAATTTGACGTAAAATACCTCACAACTATATATATATATATATATATAGAACTGTAAGATATTTTACGTCAAATTTTATAGAATATAGTTGATGGATTACATATCATGAAAACAAAGTATTGTATCTATTATATACTCAGTATTACACTCAGATGAGTTTAAATATATATATATGTTCGTGGGTGTCCGTTCGATAATCGTGTTACGGCAACATTTTAAGCGTATAATAGAAGGAATGTTGTTGTGGTGCGCGCAATTTCACGTATAGAGAATTAAATTAACTAAAAGCAGCAACATTTTAATCTCTGTTATGAAAATAAACAATTTTAATATCAAGAGAATATCCAGACGTCACGTTCTTTTTCTGATATTCGTTAAAAATGCGTTTTCGTATAATTTCCTTTATTTATATTATTAATTATGTGATATTAATTTGGTTAGTAAATTAATTTATATATATATATATATATATACAAATTTGTTTATAGAGATGTTTATAAACTTGAATATATATTATTCAAATATTATAATATTGAGATTGCGTCTAATTTATTATCAAAAAAATTTTCATTTCAAATTTTATTTTACAGTACAATTTTATTGCACATCAATATCAACAGCTTTATTTAACGTATATTTCTCTTGTACATACATAATTTTTTATGTATTTTTTTTTCTTTACACTAAGAAATAATTCATTTCAAATTCCCGGCAACACAAACAGCTTTTTCATTCCACAATTTTACGTATAAATCCCGCGTACCAATTATCTACTAAATTGACCTTAATTGATTTTATCTGCTCTCGCCGTGTGTTCGCGCTGTGTTTATTTATTTACTCGTCATCATGCGAGAGGCGAAGCACGCGGGCACATGTGTTTCATTATCCCCCTTCCCCCTTCCCCCCCCCGAGTTGTTCCATAAGAATGTCGGGACGTGACGTGTATAATTATCGGCGCGTAATTCCGGCGCAAGTTAGGTCGGGATAATAAGGTAACCGGTTAAACGTATAAATTAGGTGCGCATGTGCCTCGGAGGTTTTAGCAAACTCCCGATGCCGTGGTAACGCGGTGACCCGTGCCGAAAGCCCGAGCCTAGACCGGTTACCGGTTATTACAAATTAGATTCGCTAACTCTTCTCTCTAGCAGATAATTCATTTAATCGTCCGGGCGCGAAATAGAGGAAAATAGCAGGAAAACTCGAGGGCCTCGGCTAAGTGGATTTTTCAGCCGGACACAGAACTGACATAATTACCAGTAATTATAACGCTTATGCGCGCCGCGAGCCGATTCGCGGAGTTAAAGGTCCCTGGGAAACTTGGGGGGACAGGGAAGCCGTGGGGAGCGTGGGATGATACAAGATGTTTCGCGACCGATTGCATTTCCTTCCAGTCCGTTGATCCTTCGACAAACTCGGCCAGTCTTTCCTTCCGAGGAAACTCGACGGATTACCCGAGCCCCGCTTGTTGCAGTAGCCTGCGGAAGTGTAACCGTTCACCGTACTACCTTGCCCCTGAGATAATTTCGAGTGAGGTGTTTTACTTAAAACGGAGATTCGATTTCGGACTTTTATTAATTCCCTCGGACACGGTCCCTTCCGAGAAATTATCCGGCCGCCGCTATTATCACCGCCAACGACAAAGATTGGGAAATTGACTCATTAAAAACTACCCTGGTGGATGATCATAGTCGGAAGCATCTTATACGTGACTTTACTAGGATCCCACTTTGCTTGGACGGTAATTTGCTTAAGTACTAATTTTCTTGGGTCCTAACATGCTTGGATGCTAACTTCCTTGAATACCAAATTCCTGGCACCCAGATTTCAAGGAGTCCTAGCATATAAGGCTTGGCTTTGATCCTAGTTTACTTGGATAGTCATTGGCCTAGATGCTAGTTTACTTAGATCCCACCTCCTCTCTTTATTAAGACTCATCTTTTGTTCTCCCGCCGTCAGATTAAGTTTCCTAAGTTCTTCTTTAAGAGGCAGAACGTGCGGTACGAAACATGTAAACACATTTAAAGAAATAAAAGGACAAATCGGAAATAAAACAACAATCGTACAATCCGTACAATCCGTAAAAACATTTTAACAATCAAGAAAATATAAAATCTAATAAAAAGACTTGATATCCACAAAAAAGTGGCAAAAAGAAGCAAGAATATTAAAGATTTGAATTTAGGATTATTAAATTAAATTAAGATTAAAAATTAATTGATTAAAAAGCATATAAAATTAAAGCAAAATTAGCTTCAGGTCTAAGCGAATGAGAAGCAAATTGGATATTCGAGCAGATTAATTTTTTTTTTGAGATTAAATTAGAATATCGATCACAAAAACCAAAAGTATCAAATAAAAAAGTAAAACATGCAATGTAATAAAACAAAATAAAATTAAACGTATAAACGTATAAGTCAACTGAAAGTAAACAGGAGATAAACGAAACATCTGAAATCTAGTAAATATTTCAATTAACACTTTTCTCGCTTCAATTGTGAAATCTCTCCATCCGTGGTCGTAAGAAATTCAGTTTCTACTCTGTCTCCTTGAAGATCTGTCATATATATATATATATATATATATGAAATGTAGATTCCTCAGCTTGCACTTGATGTGAAGTAAACGATGCACGAACGCGTAGATAGCCGAGAGAGAAAGGGGGACGGGAGGGGAAGGAGAAATTCCCGATGGTGAGAGAACGATTTTATATATGCAGCTGTCTCAGCGCGCCGAATGTTATCGTCCTCACGTCTTCGTCATCGTTGTTATCTCTTTGATTCCATACGCAACTCGTCAGCGAGACGCTTTCGTGAGACGTGGTGCATAATGCGCGTTGCAAGGGCGCATCAAGGTACATGAGAATTGTATTCGCATTACGAGTCACATAGGCAACGGTTAATCGCATTACTCGTATTTTCAGGAGGGACGTGAAATATTTGTGTGTTGAAAACGCACAAGACGCATAATTTGTACAATTTCTGTAAAATTCGATATATATCGAGATATATTATAAATTTAGGGAGAATTGCATTCATTTCCTTTTTTTTTGTCACGGAAGATCTCTCGCAAATTGCTAACTTTTTCGATCTATTACGATCTAAACGTTATACCTCTTGATCAATCAGATAAAATTTTATTAATCGAGAGAAATAATTTTTTGTTTGTTTTTATTTTTTTATTTTTTATTATTTTACTTTTTTATTTGTTGCATTTGCTGTATCTGCATTACATTAGCTGATTAACATTCTTACGCTTTATTATTTAATTTTCTTTTTATCTGCCGCATCTGTTTTGCATTAATTGGTCAACATTCGTTCAACATTCCTTTACTTTATTTAATTAATAATATTATGTGACTGCTGCTCCATTATCTTAATTATTATTTTTCTCAGTTTGTGCCTCAATATCGGCGGGAGAATACGCGGTTTTAACACACCTTGCTTTTACGAGAAGATTTTCGTCCATAAAGAAAGGGGGAGAGAGAGAGAGAGAGAGAGAGAGAGAGAGAGAGAGAGAGAGAGAGAGAGAGAGAGAGAGACGGCGTGAAGGATACGTTGAGAACGAGCTCGTGGAGGCGAAATTCTGTTAAAACTAACTAAGCGAAGGCGGTCGTGAAAACAATTTCATTCGCAACAAGGTAAGCGTCCTCGCAGTCTCCACAAAGCGTCGCATCCTCTACGGATGCTCTACGGATTCTCGTTGTCGCGGAAACGACTGGGACTGACTGCCACCAAGCTAAGATTACTAAACAAGAGGGATTTGAAAATTTTCTGACTTTCCACAGTTACTCTTAATTGTCCACGTCTCTTTTTTCTTCGAATTTTCAAAGTTTTCCGAATTCACATTAACGAAGCGGAAAAATAAGTTTTATATATCTCGTATTTTGTGAAGAGGTTAAGATAGAAAGTAGGTAAGTACTTTCTGAATGTATAAGATGACGAGACGATGTACGATCATAATTCCTGGTAAAATAACCGCGTTCAACATCAAGCCACATCTCGCGTAATTTTTTTCAGCGACGAGCTGCATAAATAAAACCGTATCCTATCATTTTTGCCTTTTAAGCCGCGAACATTTTGTTAAATAAGCGCAATAACTGCCGAATAAGACAATGGAGATTTGTAAATGCAACTTTGCTCCATAATTTCGACAGCTTGAAAAGCTTTTATCGGCGCAAATTGTAACTTCAACAAAAACCCGGGGCAACTCTATTGTCTCAGCATTTCCAAAATTCATTCCGCTTTTAACTCCCATTACAAGATATAGACTTTTTAATGAAAATTACATATTTGGCATTTAATTTATGCCAGTAATCCGCGATAATATTGTTTCAATGAAAGCAAGCGGAGTTGTCTCGCGGTTTAAACAAATGAATGAATATTCCATACACTGAATATAACAAGACCGCCTTTGTTTTATCACCCCGTGAAATCACATTGGTTGTTTTCACTCCAAGATCTAGAAAATTGATCTAGAAAGAAGATATGTCGTCTTTTATTTGCGCGCGGCAGCGCGAACCAACGACGTTTCCTCAAGAATTTCGCCCCATTTTAGTAGCCTAATTGTAGTCCATTGTAACCACGCTCCATTCTTCGCTATCCGACTTTCAAGCGGCCGGAATTTACTTTTCGCATGACGACGGCAAGGAAACGAGCGTTTGCTCTCCTATTAAGTAATTCAATTAAAATCCCCGCGAAGAAAATAGCGTTACGTCGTATTTCGCAATTATTTAATGAGTTCACACATAAATTCGTAATATCGAAGCACCACCCTCGGTGTAAATAACACGAAGTCAGAGAGAGGATGTTTCAGAGATGCATAGAATATTCAAGTATTTTATGATAACATCAAACTTTGCAAGGAAGGCTACATCCTTTGACAAATTCAGTCGATCTTTTCCTATCGAAACTTCCAGGCTTGCCAGGCTCGACGATACAGACGAGTGACAATATCTCACTTCGCAGTCAATTATTTTTTAAGTAACGTCTCCTTTAACAGAATTTTAGTTTAAAACTCGATTATTAAAATGTCCAGTGGTGAATATTACCAAGTTGCGAAAAGGTTACGAATTTATCAATAAATTGCCTGCTGCAGAAGTTTGGCGGAAGTTTTTTCACAGAGCATTATATACAAAAAGGAATGAAAAAATCACCAATGTTTGAAGTAGTTGCGAAGTGAAATAATAACGATTTATAAACTTAATTTTTCATTCTCTGTATTTGACATGAAAAATTATACATTTAACGAAAGTTGAAGATTTTTCTGAAACTTTCAAGTATATCGAAATGTTCAGCGTTACATATATGAATATTCACGTTACACATGTTACTCATATGCTATTTTCAATATTTTTACATTAATATTACTTTTTTCAAATCATTTAGATTTAAAAAAATACTATTTAATTATTAATTAATTAAAAAATTTTTATTTTACAAAATTTTTTTATACTTTAATTATAAAATCAAAATTGAAGCGTTTTTTTTTTATAAATACATAATTATTTGTCACAATATCAAATTTTATTTGAAAGGAGCGATTTCAAAAAATCGCATCCTATGAAAAATTTATGAAATGGGTGAAATCGAAAAAATAACTATTGGTTCAAATAGTTATAAAGTAAATTTTTATGAAATGCTCCGATAACAAACTTCGAACTTCCAAGTATTCTTCGTCATCTTTTTCCTATTTTAAAGAGTTAAGGTTTTCCTAAAAATTAGTATCAACGATTAGTATCCTTGAATTTCTTTTTCTCAATTTATGTTCGCCAATAAATAATCCAAATTATCATTTCTATTATTTAAAAGATTTAACTGCGTAACTAAATTTTCAAGAATTAACTTGAGAAAGTTAATTCCAAAGTGAATGATAGAGAACTAAATCTAGATTGATCTTTGATTCTGGAAAAAAAAAAATTAGTTTAGTACAAGCACCTGCATTTAACCGTTCGATTTAATCGTTCGACGTAACCGAACTATTTTTCTCGGAAACCGAGAAAAAGGCTTCGGACTTCCTTCGCGAAAGTTCGTGAGATTTCGCCGCTTGCTACTGGAAGATTAAAGGGGAATCTCTAGTAAGTCGATCGCACGACCTTCTCTATTTGCCTGCCACACTTTTCCCCATGGCAGCTGCAATTTCCAGAGTCTAACTAACCTAACCTAACTAACTTAACCTAACTGTAATTCATTGCAACTGCATTCTTCTCTTCCATTCTTCCCGGCCACGTTTGTAGCTTGAATTTACTTTCGCGGTGATGACAGCGGCGGCGTTTGCCTTTCGTCCCGCAATAGTCGTCGAGAGTGCTTCGTCGAAGCTGAAGGGCTCCTCGGAACACCTCTAATCCCAGAAACCGTTTTCAATCGCAATAAAAAGCGCAAAGGCTATTTGCGATAAGGCTTAGCGTTTGCCAATTGATAGCAACCGATAACGATAAGAGGGAGTATCGAGCGGCCGAGGAAAAAGAGAGGGACCTCAATCGTCGTGAATTCGTCGTCGACGGTAAATCGAAGGGACAGCGTGAGAAACGCGATAAATTACGCCGACAGATAACACGTTCGTGTATCGAGATAAACACGTTCGTCGTAACAGGTTGCCGTAATATTTTCAACGTCGATAACAAATATCCGCAGATAATTAAATATACGTCTACAAATTGATTTCTCCGGTAAGAAAAAAAATTTGAAATCTTTTCGTACAATTCTTGTTTATGTGACGTAAAACGCGAAATACCCGATAACAGGGGAATACGTGCCATTTTTATATCTGCTGTACATTCGCTAGAAAATACATTTTCGTGAGTGACGTGAAAATATTGTAAACTCGAGAAGTTAAATTACAACGATGTGCGGTTTATTGTAAGTTAGAATTGAGATAAATAAAACATCCAATCAATTTGATACGCGAACGCGTTTACCGCAAAAAGAAAATGTAACTTTATCGATTAAATATTATTCTTCATATGCAATATATCTGAAACAGAGAGAAATTTAAAATATTGATAACGTAAGACAATAAATATCGAGTTTCATCATCATGTGGCAATAAAGGATGATGGAATCGATAATGCGGTAGGAACATTTCGCGGTTGCTCTAATAAGCGATAAAAGAATGAATCGCTGTTATAAAAGCGTAAACGATAGTTTAACGGCTTTTATTCTTCAGGAACATTGTTCAGAGTTTAGGGCTGTTGGTTTCTTCTTCTAAAACTAAAGAAAACATAACCTAAAAAATTGGAAAATCATTCATTATTCTAAATATAAGAATAATAAAAATTGTTTAAAAATACTTTTTTTAAAATGTCATGAAATATTATACAAAACTAAATTTCTTTATTTAAGAATGTAATTCAAAAATAAAGAATATATGAGTTCCAAAATAATTAATAAAAAATTTAAAGATGAAATTTTGTATTTAATTTAAAGTATTCAAAAGTTTTTCAAAATTTCATAATGTATCGCAGAATATCGCTTGAAATAAAACATGTTCTTTATTTCTCTCTTCTTAAGATTCTTCTCTCTTAAGATTTAAAGATGCCATTTAGAATTCAAATATTATTTAATATTCAGGAGCAACGGCTGGATTCTGGAAGAGCCAAAGATAGGGATCTATCGAAGATTTGACGGCAGATTAAAGGGAAAAATAGGATTATCGAAAATCGTTTAAGGATCCGACAATCGAGGAATCGCTACAATGGCTGAAAGAACGCCGGCGGCTGACAGTGAAAAAGTGGAAGAAATCGCGCAGGATAAGACGCGAGAGATCGACGCCATTTTGTCGACCAAGGCGCCGGTTGACACTGAAAGCGGAAGAGAAAGACGAGTCAGGAGGAACATCATCACTGTGCCGGAACAAAATAACGTCGAGATCGAGAAAGATGGAAAGAAGTATCGCCGTGATGAAAACGGACGATGGAGGCGCGTATTGCATTGATTAATGTTTCATACGGTTAGTTTGTTTTTTGATTTTTTCTGCATCAGCGATCTTGAAACCTTTGATTGACAGCTCGTGAGATTCGTGCGAAGCGATCCTCAAATAGTTCGATATTTAACGAATTTTAGTAACATGTCAGTGGAGTAATTACTGATAAAAAAGAACGTTAACAATTAATTACTAATTATTTTCGAATCATTATTTTTCGGAATATCATACTTAAAGTTGAATAATAAAATTTAAGATAATTTTAAACAATATGTGAAATTTGAAACTAACGCTTAATTAAAATTCTAATTATTTAAAATATTAAATATTATTAAATCTTTTTGCTTTCTCTTTCTCTTTAAAAAATTTGTATTCTTCGTTTTAAATTTCTGTTGCAATGTCTGGTATTTATTTTAAAATTTAATATAATTTTTGAAATTAATAAACCAAGAATAATTAACATGATTTTACAAGTAACATGATTTTATTTTCGCAAAAAAACTATAACTATACATGATTTTATTGCAAAATTAAAAAACAAACTTTTATATAAAAATAGGTATATTTAGAAAACAACGTAACAGTTATCGAATGAACGTTAAAAGTTAATAATTTATTAAATTTTGTTACATTCTAGGATTAAATTTTACATTTTTTTCGTCTAAAAGCTACCTTGTTAGAAATTGTTCAATATTTTTCAATCGCAAATTCAACTTTTTTAAATTTGAGAGTGATTTTTTTATTGAACGTAAAAAAGATGAATCTAAAAAAACCTCTTAAAAAAACAACTCTTACAATAAGGACTCAATTTTCCTTAAAAGAAAGGAAATTAAATTTTTTTTTTCATAGAAACTAAATAAATTTCTTCCATTTAAGAGCTTTGTGTTTGTTTTATAAATTAAATTTTCTACTAAAAACTAAATGTTTTTTATGTGAAAAAATCAATCTAGTTCTCTGTCTAGTCAAATTTTTTTCCAATCTGAAAACTAGAGATATATTGGGCTTGTTTTAAGCTATTTCGTTACTACCTATTTCGTTACTAAAAGCGAAACTTTATTCGCGGCAAAAGTCAAATATTTGTTGGAGTGAAAAGCCAAATTCTACCATCATAAAAGTCAATCGTTTCTTGCACAACAGTCTTTCGCCAACAAAAAGTTAACCATCTGTAAAATTGACTTCGTAAAATATGAATAAAGTTTTTTTTCTGCACAAACTTCAGAAATATTTAAACAATAATAAATGAATAAAACTTTTTATTGTTCATTAAATATCTCTAACTTTTTATGTGCTTTGCCGAATGCAATTTTCACGTACGTTTCCCGTTTCAATTTTACTCGTACGTTTCCCTCTTTCTTTTTTTTTTACTGATAACTTCGATTGTTTGGTAATTTCGATATTCACACAATTTCATAAACAAGATATTTTCTTCGACAAGATATTTTCTACAAAATAAATATGTCTATGCATATTTATAGAATTTCTCGCGGACATATGAAATGCAAAACGATACTTAGTAATACTGATAACCTTAAGTAAAATATGTTAAACGATTTCGACTGAGATTCTTGGCTATTTTTCAAGAAGTATCTCGATAATAAATAGTTTCAGAAAAATCGATTTAAAATTAGAGCAGATGCAGAATATCGATTATAAATACATAAAAAGCCAAGTTGTTTAAGAAAATAAACGATATATGAAATAAAGAATACATAATTAAGAAAATAAAAAATGTATATAATGTATATAATTTGTTAAATGTATATAATTTAAGAAGATAAGAATTAATACAAGATAAGAATTAATACAATATTTTAATTTATAATTAGAATAGTGACGAGATTTTCTAAATATTATATTTTCATTTAGAAATACAAAGTAAATTAAAAGAATTTTATTATTACTCGGTCATTTGAAGACCAGCGAGATTATGTTTGTCGAGACAAGTTCTTATCAAAGAGGCTTCACCTTTGATTTATGCTATCATGTAAATATGATGTAATTCTTCAAATGGAGATTATTACGATTTGATTTGGAGAATTCGGAATCCCCGATGGAAAAGTAATCAGTCATTGCGCAGCGTCATTAGTGTCTTTATAAACTCTGCCTTTTCGGCACTACTCGTTGTACGCGGTTGTCATTTGGAAAGATCGCATCGAGGCGATTGCAAACATTTGAGACAATTTGCATTCTGTGAAGTAAAAGTCGAGAATGAAATTTTGTATTTTGTATTTTGTATTTTTAACGATTATCGTGACAATGACGAGCATCGTGTCATCGGTGCCATCGAATAGAAATCAAGCTGGTTCATCTACCACCGAAGCGGCGACGATGTCTCCATTTAATATCATTACGGTGCCGGAATATCCTTGCCCATCCGGTCAGCGACGTGACGAGAACGGGAGATGCCGATTGGTCTTGCAAAATCTGAAGAGCCTCAAGGGGAATTAAACATGGTAAATCCGTGCGGTTTTGCCGGAGAGATTAAGAGGAGACATATATAAGAAAGAGATGAAAGAATTCTCATGAAAATTAGAATATTCAGGAGAAATGAATAATCATTGCTCAGCGTTATTAACGACGACGTCTTTGTAAATAACGGGGGATTAGCGAGAAAAGCGCTTTCATCCTTTTAATGAAGATATTTCATACGTCATACGTGCCGTTTGGCGGAATCGAGGTCAAACGTTTCGCGTGAATATCGCAAAAATGAAAATTTGGAGCTGCGTTGTTAATCCCCACCGTGACGATGATGACAGTCGCGTTGTCATCGTTGTCGAAGGGAAAACAAAAAGAGTTTGTTACTGGAAAATCGACGACAGTTGAAGGGATTCGAAACCCTCGGGTCGCATATAACAGTGATGTCGGTTCGTGCTCGATCAGTAATTCCGTGTTCGACTGATCGGTAACGCAATTGGAATGAAAAATGTCGAAAGATCTCCGAAATAAATAGAACTAGGCACATGTGACACATCGACGTAGTAACTTTTTCCGATAGTCATGGAAATTTAAAAAAAAAAAGAAAAAAAAACACGTAATAAGAAAGTCAGCAATAAAACTAAATATAAAACTTAAAAATTCGATCTTTAAGAACTTTAAAATTCATCTTAACAGAAGTATAAAGAAAATTTTTCGAATGGAAAATCTTTTAAAAAATTTGAGAATTAAATATATAAAACTATTACAATACACAATTAATTTCAATGTATATTTTTAGCTGAAAGAATTATTTTCAGAGTCTTTCTTCGCAAAATTTTTCGATAAATTGTGACTTTTTACTACATTAATTTACAAAATATCCAATTTTAAAATACGAGTATCTCTGACACGTATTTTTGAATCTGTTTTTGAATGTACTTCATTAGTAGAGATTTATGCCTCTCGTAAAAAACTTTTTCTATCGAAATTAGTTCTGAAAAGCACGTATTTTTGCTTCTTTTACCGGACACTCCTGCATATTTCACGTTTATTTCGCCACTCGTATTATTTTGGCTCATTTCATATATAATATGAAATATATGCACACACACACACACACACACACACACACACACACACACACACACACACACACACACACACACACACACACACACACACACACACACACACACACACACACACACACACACACACACACATATATATATATATAGGATTGAATACAAGAACAAAATTTACGGTGCGTATGTGAAAAAAAATAATTTAAAGCTGGCGCACACATAATTCATTTTTTATATCGCCGGACACAAAAACTTTATTGCTGCGTTCATTCAAACTACTATTGTTTGTTTGCAGATTCGACAATATGAGCGATGTCATCTGAAAACGATGAATATTATAAAATGAAAATCATAACAAAGGACGACAAGATATTGATAGAGTATTTATCCATTTTGCATTATTCAAGGAAGAAACTATTTCATTTTTAATGCGATTATATATATCTTTGTCTATTATTTATTCTTTATATTATATTATTGTCATTATATATAATTACGCCGAAATAATTTGTATTATAATATGAATCAAAATTTATTGTAAAAAAATACGTTCTATCTATGTTTTTCTATCGACATCTTTTGTCGTTTATTTTTATAAAACAAAAATCCATGTACGTACGTCAATAAATTCCAGCAATAATTAAAAAAAACCACAGAGTTGAGTGTTTGCACAAATACGTCACTTTGCGTATTGAAATTTAAATGACGAATGGATTATTAAATTTAGAACTGATTTTTCCCTAATAGTTTAATAATAATTTTTACCACATGTAGAAAAAAATCCACAACAAATATTGTTAAATAATACACATTAGTTCCGTTTATTATCAGATTTTGACATATATCGATATATCATTATAAATATAATGATAATAATGTTAACACGAAAAAGTATTAGCAGTCAAGCATTTTTATGTTAAATTCGGTGAAAATATATTTATATCTGATTTTCATCTTGACATTCTAGATACAAAGTTGTTTACAGTTACATGTATAGTGACCTATTCTTCCTTGATCAATAAAAGATTATTATTTTTTAAAAATATCTTCAACTAAGATCGATATTAGTCAGTTATGTAGCTAGAAGGTTGCTATAACAAGTCGGATGCAAGTCGTAGAGCATGATATCTGGGCTGAAACTGTCTACTGTGTATATTATTTCAAAGTGCATTATTTATTAGAGTCATAAACGCTCCACTTCTTTTCTGTTAAACTTTCATAGACGTTTACATGGCAGAGTAATGGGACTTTCTAGCTACGATGTTCATTCATGATATTGATAGTCAGTGGACTTTGACCGCGAGCAGCACTTTAATTTGCGTAATTTCCATTTTTATTGTGATAATGCAAAGTGTATCACGTTGGAAGTAACGTCTAGAATATAAATAAGAAACATGCGAGATACAACAAAAGCTGCGAGATACTACGTCAAAATAAGTAAAGGAGCGAGAGAAGGCTAGGTGCGAGAAGGCGTTGAAGATTTAAATTACGACGGTTTAGAAGAGAGATTCGAGAAAGAAAAAAAGTACGAAATCAGAAGCATAGACGTTTTCTGCTTCGTTTCTGCTTTTTGCATTCCAAATTATTGCGTTCTAAATTATCACTTCATTTAGAAACGAAAATTCTTCGTCGACATTTTGCTAATGCTCGTGACGATAATGTCGTTAACCTTGATACCACTGACAGTCTGCCAGGAGAATAAGGATGTAATGTAAATACACTATCCGGACCATAGTGCCAGGATTGTATATGTGCAAGAACAACCACAAAAACCATGTTCAGAGGAAGGTCAGAGACAGGATTCCGGAGGAAGATGTCGCAAGAAGATCCGTATAATGAGAAACACAGGTAACTAGGTTTTTTGAAAGAGTACATTTACGTGTATCAGATTGAATAATCTTCACAAGTACAAGAACATAGACTCCAGATGTATGAAAGTTAAATTACACGTAATTAGATTTGGAACCAACGTAAACGTGAATTTTGTAAATTTTTACGGAAGCTACGTATCGCACTATATCTTTGCTCACATTTTCCTCTTTCACATATCCTTTTGAGTGGTGTGAACATTTTTTAATTCTGTATTAATATAATATTTCACGCACATTTTTATTTAATACGTATCTTTTTATTAACAAACAGAGAATAAATGTTTAATTAATGCTGTGTTTATTAATGCTAATGATGCTGAGGGCTTTGAATGTTACAGTTTTAAGTAAATTAGTCGTTGATAATCGGCGAAACGCATATATTATTTTTCAACAAAATTACATATTAGATATGTAATTATAACGTATAAAGATGATTAAATAAACTTGTCATTTTAATGAACTGTACATCAAATTTATGATATTATTTTAGAGTTTATATATTAAAGTGTAAATTATATATATTGGAAAAGCATGCCTTCATGGCTTTTGACATTCCTTTCCAAAGTACGTATGTATTTTATGTCTATTTGCAGATATGAAGATATCAACGTTTGCGATGTCAGCAGAAAGCTAAAAGCAAGATCCAAAATATCGAAGCAACGATGAGAAGAGAGAGAGAGAGAGCGAGAATATTCCATGTGTTTGCAATAAATTCGCATTATACGGTTAATTAAAATTGCGTTACGCATTATAAATTATATGTGAATTAATTAAAAAATTTGACAACAATGTGAGAATCGCGAAAGTTCTATAATACCCTGCATTTTACAATTCAGAATATATTTTATATTACTATATCACAGTAAAAAATTAAATTATATCCATTACTGAATTATTCTCGTGATGCGTAATTGTAATTAATTCGTGAAGAGATGCAATTGCTGAAGCAGGAATGCAGTTAAACACACGAATAGAATGAGTCTGTATCATTAGTCTCTCTCATTATTCTCTACATAAGACTTTTGACATAATTTAATTAAATTTCCATTTTATTATTCAAGATCGCCTTTAACTAATTTTAGAAAAATGCAATCATCGCGACTAGGCAACATTTCTTAAAATATCGTATCACAAGAAATATTACGTGCTTATGTTTGTGTACTCCAACTTTACGTTAATTCGTTAATTTATACGTCAGATCATTGTGAGCTTCGTTTTGCGACTATGTAAACTGATATATTTAACATATATCATGATTGGAAGATCAGAGAGTAACATGGCTGAAATAAGTAAGAATAAGCTTCTTTAAATGTCTGCTAAAACAAATATACATTTAATCTTTGTGTGTGAAGTTTTATTACAGTTGTTCATAGTCGTAACTTCTCGTTTCAAAAAGAATATTTTTATTCACAACTGGTTCTTTTCAAATGGTAATAATTGCGCAATCAGGAAAAAGAATTATAAATAGCGGGTGCAACGAAATAATATTGCGTGTTAATTTGTCGAAGGCTAAAGATCCGGGTTGTAAATAAATTGGTGGAAAAGAAAAGAAAGAAGATAAAATATACTTTAAAGAATCAAAGAGAGAAGTAGAATCAGAATTTTGTATAAATTATTTTTTATTTTATATTTTAATTTTACTTTATATTTTAATTTTATTTAATTTTATTTAATTTTACGTTATACTTTAAGAAAAAAAACTTTATATTTTAGGAAAGAAAAACTACAAAAATTATATTAATATATAATTTAAAAGTATTCAAAGAGAAGTATTTAAGTTAAGTATTTCGAAAAAATTATCGAAAAAAATGTTAATAATAAATATTGGAACGTTTAAGAAATAAATGAGAAAGCAGTAGGACCTAAATAGAACTTATCTAACTTATCTACTTCAAAATAAAGAAATGCATAAATGATGTATAATATTTAATTTTGTATTTTTCAGCAATATTCCGATTTTTGCAACATAATGAAAATATCTCTTAATGTTTTCCTGATAATGATCCTGATGCTGATGATCGTCACGGTGATATCACAAAATTATGAGGACATACGTACAATTATTACAGCTCCTCCAAGAAATCACAACGCGCAAATGTCTAATCAATCTAAGATCAAAATTGTCGCAGGGAGACCTCGACTAGTGATGTCGGGATAGAAGGAAATAGGTAATTATCAATTTAATATTTAAACTAAAATTTCCTTACTAAAAAAATATAAATCTGCAAATATAATTATGCCAACATTTTCGGTAGTATAAAAAAAAACTAAGAAACCCAAATACGTAGATTATGTGTACCAGTATTATAGTAAGCTAGGAAAACAAATTTCGTAATAGTCGAATTTATGAAATATAGAAAATTATATAGAAATATAGAAAGTTTAACATTGGTTTAAGTTAGTGAACATAGATTTTTACTCACTGCTTTATTTTATAGTCTTTATTATTTTACATGTTGTATATCGATATTTAAGAAATGTAAATAAAAGTTTTAATATATAAAAAGATATTTACTGAAAAAATTTGTTAAATTTAATGTTAAATTTAATTGTAAAATGCAAAAATCAATAATCCAGAAACGTTGGAGATTCTATAATCTCTCTTAATTTTTAGATTTTTGTATATTATTTCTTCATTTTGATTCTTTATGTGTTTTTTTCAGGTTCAAGAATGTTGAGAGCTTTTATAATTTACAACTTATTGAATAAATTTAAAAACTTATTCAACAAAGATAAATTATTTTTAAGAGGATGATGTACAAACTAATAAATTATAAAGAAAAAATATATATTTTCTAACATCAAATATTGCATTACTTAATAATACTTCTTATAAAACTTAATAAATTAATAGATTTTAAATCCTAGTTTTAGAGAGTGCTATTTCTTTATTATGCAACATACAGTTAATCATTTTCTTATGATAGACAAGGAAAAACTTTTAAAGTATTCTGAAATATATGCAAGTCAGTACTAATTATATGTTTAACCTTCGACTACAAATTCGTCCAATCTTAGCAATTATAATTTCTCGTTAATTTAAAAGATGGTATATTAAGAGATTCCTAACCAGTTTTTCTTACGTAACGGTAATAAAATTTGCGTAAATAGATAAACATGGATTATATATAACAGGCTGATTAAAGAAGTAACAACAAGTGGATTAATCTTTCGAAACGATCAGGACTGTCAGGAATTTGCCCGGAAAAGGGAAGAATTGTGGTAAAATTATTAACAATCAAAAAAATTACAAAACAGAATGGAAGAGAGAAAAACTTGTATTATAACTTTTATTATAATTTTTATTGTAACATGTCTGGAATTGAAAAAAAATTAATGAAAAAAGAAATTTATATAGAAATTTTAGAATTTTATAGTAGTTATAAGAAATTGGATAATACATATACACAATTATACTTGTGATTTAATTATCTTCTTTAGCTCGTGAAAGAAAGTCTCACGATGAAGGTGTTTCTTAATGTTCTCTTACGAATCATGGTAATCGCGGCTATTGCGATACCATTGGGCACATGTAAAGCTACTGTATCGCCTATTAAGAACAACAACATCCATCGTAGCTCTAACTATAATATCTCTACCTTTCGCCATTTCATTACGGTTCCACTGAGGAAAGGAAAAATCGGCGGTAGGACAGGTAGGTTACCTCACGTATTATAATTATAACAATGATATTAAGGTATCTAATAATTATAATATAATTACAATATACTAGTATTTCGAAAAACGATTTAACTAGCGAATAAATAGCACAAATTTCTAAACATCTGCTTCACGTAAAACTTGGCCAAATTTTATAAAATTATATAGCATAAAATAATACTATAAGTATAAGTAAGAAAGATATTGTTTTGTGCTCGAATATTGTTCAAGTTATTACGGAAATTAATTTCAGTAACAGAAATTGTTGGATAATATAAAAGCAATAATTAAATTACATTAAATTAAAACTAATTTAATTAAATAAAGTTCTGAAATGTAATTTTTTGTATTGTGTGTATTTACCATTTTTCATTCTTTTCAATATTTTATAAATTGCACATCGCATTCGATAAAAACGAATAAAGTTATATGATATTATTTAAAAATTGAGAAACAATGTATGCTAGAATGATAAGCTTAAAATACATTGTTAAAAATTTTAATCTTCCTTAACATTTACATTTCATATTTGTATCTCTTTTTAGTCTTTTCTTTTTCCATTTTAATCTTTCATCTTTTTTTGCAGATTCAAGAATATCACTAATTTGAATAATATTATATAATATAAAATCTGCTGCATAACTCAACGAAGATAATACATTAATTTAAGACAGTAATGTATAAGCTAATGAATTATAAAGAAAACATATATCAATTTCAATATTAATATCAAATATTGTGTTATTCAATAAAATCCTTTATAATCAAAAAAAATGAATTCAATCTATAAATCTACTGTAAGATATTAATAGAAAACTATGTACCAATTTTAGTATTAATGTTAATCGTTCAATTTTTTTACTTATATATAATCCTCTGAGTGATCAATAAATTAAACTCTAAAATATATATTTTTCAAAAGCTATTTATTTTAACCAGACCAGATATTAAGGATAAATTGCATTGCAATATTATTTATCTAACTGCATCTGATATTGAGCAAATTTATTTGTTTACTTCAACCTCGATAACAAAAATAAAATTTTGATGTTAATATCCTCCAATTCAGGCATTAATTCTATTTTTGAGATAACTTTATTGAAGATAACTTTAGTGCTTATCAGAAACTACATATTCTATCTCGCAACAAATTGTTTCGAGAAAAACGTATCTTTAATGTCTACTGGCAAATATTTGCAGGAAACTCAGCTTTTCAGGTATGTCAGCTGAAAGCTACATATGACGCGAAGTTTCGAAATATCGTAGTAGCAGCGTATAATAACAGAATAGCACAATATTTTCTACTATGAACATTCTGAATAAAACATCGATACATTTATGTTATATACCATTATATAATTTAATCACCACGATAGATCTATTGCGCTTATTGTAACATTAAAGTTACAAGCTCGTATGAAACCAGATCTTAGCAGTTTATAATCAATTTTTTTCATCACACTAATGGAATTGAAAGTACGTAAAGTCTATAAATAACGGACATGTAAGAAAAAAGCAGCAACGTGTATGCTTCTTTCCCAAAGGAATAAAGTGGGCAGGAGTTATAGTTTAAGAAATGTCAGGAAAATTCTTGTAAGTTTATAGACAGTAATAAAATTACAAAGCGGAAGTACTAAAAAATAGAAAGAAAGTTGTTATTCAAAGAATATAAAAAAATTAAGGGAATTTTGAAGATAAATTTTAAGAAAGGAAAATAGGATAAAATTGCGAAGAAAAGTTGCATAATCTTTAATGTATGTAAAGTATTGCCTGTCAACATTGACGAGATAATCGAGTAACCTAATAGTAAATGTGAGAAATCAATAGGAAGAGGTTATCGTAGACGGTTTTTTTTTCAAACTTTGTTTCATCTTTATATTTAATAATTTCGTGGAAATGTGGATGTTTATTCACCAATTATCATAAATATTCGTTATAATTTTTCATATACATCTTTTAAATTATCAACATTTTTATTTTTTTATATATATATATATATATATATATGTATATGTATATATATATATGTGTGTGTGTGTGTGTGTGTGTGTGTGTGTGTGTGTGTGTGTGTGTGTGTGTGTGTGTATGTATATATACATATATTACGTATGAGATGATGCTGATGCAAAACATAATCAGTGTTTCTTGATAATAACGAATGTTTCTTATGAATCTAGAGACTAGATTCATATAAAAGCAATCGCAAACATTCGTAATTAAATTTTAGTATCACCGCGTCGAAATGAAATTATTTACAAACATTCTGCTAGTATTTGCGTTGCTGATGATCACTGTGATTCTATCTGGAACTTGTCAACAAGGCATAGACATTGCTGAAATTCGAAATACTAATTCAATAATAATAGTGCCAAACAGAGAGCCTTGTCCACCAGGTCAGAGAAAAGTTCATGGAATATGTCGCACGATCATTCGTAGTTCGCCGTAATAAAAAAGAAGGTATTTACTGTGTAACATTATTATAAAAATGAATGTATGAAGCGAAAAAATCATAATTTTAAATTCATAATGTCGATTGTATCTTTCTTCATCTTTTTGCGTTTTATTCAAACTAATAATTTGAATATATATATATATATATATATATATATATATATATTCGAAATATATATTTGTTATCATTTATTTTATAAATTATAATACAATCTTATTTATTGTGCGGTAAGCTTTCTTTGGCGAGGCATTATTTCACGTTTTAAATTTTAATTGGCATGTAAAGTTTCAAGATTGATATACTTGTTACATTATCGTAAATCTTTATAAAAAAAAATAACATTTTTAGAAACTCTCAGAAACTCGACAAGAATATCATTATTAACCAATTTACTGCATAAAAGCTTTCGCAATTGGAAGAATATAAATATCGAGTTCGTAAGAAGCTTACAGGTAAAATTCGTTTACGTGTCAGGACGTAACAATCAAATTTGTAAATCAAACAAGAAAAGTAACAAGTTACCAAAGAAAAATAAATATATTATAATATATAATATATTATAATATATAATATAAATTAGAAAACAAAAATTGCTAAAATTTTGCAAAAATAATATAGTGAGAAATCAAGTGAGAAATCAAGAACATTTGACATAATTAAAAGGAAAGGAGATAAAATAGAAGTAAACGGATATTCGAATTTCGATTTTTTTATTGAGTTTTCTCAAGTTTTTCCGATATTGTTCATAAATGGAGCTTCTCGTAAAGATCCTGCTGAGTGCAATATTGGTAACAACAACTGTACCTATACCTTGTCAAAGGAACATGACTGATAATCAACCACAATTCATATTTTACTATCCACCATATCCTTATACTTTCATAGGCCATATAAAACTTTGCCCAGAAGATGAAGAAAAAGTGCGTGAAAACTGCCATCAAATTATAAGGCCAGAATAAGAGATAAAAAAAGAGAGATAACCACAAATGTTAATGTTAAATGACAAAATATGTATATGGATGCAAGATATCGTTATATTATCATGTACATGCCCACATGTATTGCCTCAACTTCATGTTTAAGTATAGCTATGACAGGAAAAATTTACTTGTTATATTTTATCAAGATACATGATAGCATCTCGTTGCAAATATCCATAGCGACAATTCCCAGAGAGAGATGTTACTGCGTATCTTTTCCCGATTGACAGGCTTTTTGGAACATGTTCGCTATGCATTACAACTATGTCCCATCAATAATCCTATTTTTCAAAAATCTCTTGACACATGATGGTTGATGCTTGACATATCTAGATAACTAAATCTTCACAGCAATCGTATTTTATCGTTTCTCGTTTCTAAAAAAAAAAAAAACGATCGTAGAATTAATAATCAGTTTCATTGCGACTATACAAAAAAGACTTCTGTAATCAAAAGAATATAAATATTGTAAATGAACAGAGATTGAACGGAGAAAGAAGGAGAAAGACATCTAATATTTTTAATTCATATCTTTCCTATATTTATATTTCAATTTGATGATATAGAATGTTTATTTGCTACATGTTACAAATACTTTTCAAATATAATTTTATTATTTGTTCAATCTTTTAGCATATTCTTTAACAAAATTCACACTTTTTATGCATATGTAAATCTATGTACAATTTATAGTTAAGGATAATAATAGAATTTTCGGGTTCAGAGACGATCTCGAGAAACCAATAAATTAAATCAGTTATTAAAAATCTGTTTTGTTCATAAATAAAGATTTGATCATAAGGATATAAATAATAAGTTCTTTTGCAAGAAGCAACATGCAGAATTTGTTTACGTACTGAAATCTAAAAGACTATCTAAAGATCTAAAATATTAGTGAATATTAGAAATATTAGTAGAAAAAAGTTAGCAACTTGAGAAAAATAAATAAATAAAAAAGCTAAACAAATTTAATAAAGCATTCGAAAAGAAAAATTTATATGTAAAATATTTATATGTAAAAAAAGAATATTACATATTTTTTAATAGCAAAAAGAATTGAAAAGAATAAAAAAAGTCAATGTCATTATTATAACCAGTTTACTGCATAAAAAACATTATTAACATATGTAACAATACTAGAGAAATTTTCCGATTCTCTTATTTCTTAATATTGCCAAAAATTGAAAATTTTGGTAAAAATAGTGCTTATAATCGCTATATTAGCAACTGTTATCATTTATTTAATAATTTAATTACAATCCTATTTATTGTGCGGTAAACTTTCTTTAGCGAGGCGTTATTTCACATTTTAAATTTTAATTGACATGTGGAGTATCAAGATTGATATACTTGTTATATTATTGTAAATCTTTATAGAAAAAAATAGAGTTTTTAGAAATTCTCAAAAACTTGAATGTCATTATTAACCAGTTTACTGCATAAAAGCTTACGCAATCAGAAGAATATAAATATCGAGTTCGTAAACAGCTTACAGGTAGAGTGCGTTTACGTGTTTGGATGTAACAATCCAATTTGTGAATCAAGCAGAAAAATTACAAAAGAAAAGTATAAACTAGAAAAAAAATCGCTAAAATTTTGCAAAAATAATATAAGTGAGAACCAAGAACATTTGATATAATTAAAAGGGAAAGAGATAATAAAGTAGAAGTAAACGGATATTCGAATTTCGATCTTTTTATTGAGTTTTCTCAAGTTTTCCGATATTGTTCATAAATGGAGCTTCTCATAAAGATCCTGATAAGTGCAATATTGGTGGCAACAACTGTATCTACATCTTATCAAAAGAACATGATTGATAATCAACCACAGTTGATTATCCGACAATTTGAAGATTGTTCAGATTGTCATAGTTGTTCCGAAGAGAACCTTTAAAAACCCCTGCCCAGTCGATTAAGCAAAAGTGCATGGAAAATGTCATCAAATTATAAAGTCACAATAAGGTAAAAAGAAAAAAAAAATGAAATAATTACAAATGTTAATGTTAAATGACAAAATGGGTATAGATGCAAGATATCATTATATTATCCATGCATCACCTCAACTTCAAGTTTAAATATAGTTATGAAAGGAAATATTTATTTGTTATATTTTATCAAGATACGTAGTAGCAATCTTATTGCAAATATCCATCGACAATTCTCTGAGAGAGATATTACTGCGTATCTTTTCCCGATTAACAGGCTTTTTGGAACAAGTTCGCTATGCGTTACAACTATATCCATCAATAATCTCATTTTTCAAAAATCTCCTGACAGGTTAATGCTTGACATATCTAGATAACTAAATCTTTAAACAACCGTATTTTATCGTTTGTTCAAAAAAACGATCGTGAAATTAATAATCAGTTTCATTGACTATACAAAAAAGATTTCTATAATCGTAGAAATATAATTATTGTAAATGCTCAGATTGGAGAGAGAAAAAAGGAGAAAGATAATATTTTTCATTCACATCTTTCCTATATTTATATTTAAATCTGATGATATAAAATATTTATTTGCAGTATGTCACAAATACTTTTCCATTATTTTTATCTTTCTATGCAATCCTTCATCCTTTATACTCATTATAATTTTATTTCGTCCACGAATATTTATTTGTTATATTTTATTTACAATATTTCCGTTTCAAATGTTATTTTATTTTTTCAAACAATAGTGCATATAATAAGATTTTTGAAGTATTTAAAATAATTTTTTATTTATTTAAATCATAATCCTAAAATTCCGTTAGCAAGTAGTTTTTATCAACAATGCATCTGCAAGCTCAATATATAAGATATAAAACAGAGATTTATTACAGACAGATTGCAGAAATCATTTACGTATTGAAAGAAAATAATCATGTAAGTGAAAAAAAGATTGATAAAAATTTAATAAAGATTTGACAAAGAATAAAAAGATAATTGGCACAAAATTGGAATAAGCGCCAGATTTATAAAAAGAAAAATTGAGATTTGAGACAATTAGAAGGAAAGTAATTTGAAAATAAGAAGCAAACAATTTTAACTTTGTTTCTTGGACTTTTTATTATTTTAAAAAAATTATTTAAAAAATTGGTTTTTAGAATATCGTTTGAAAATGAAATTTCTTCTGGGCATTTTACTAATAATTATGATACTGTATTTCTACCTTAAGTCTATAAATGCTCAGATTGGGGAGAGAAAGAGAAAGAAAGAGAAAGATCTATTATTTTTAAATAAAATCTTTCTAATATTTATATTCAAATCTGATGATAGTAGAACGTTTATTCATTACATATTCGTTTATGTGTCACAAATACTTTTCAGATTCTATTCTTTGTTTAATTTTTTAGCATATTTTTTAATATAATAGGATTCACACTTCTTATGCATATGTAAATCTGTATACGATTTACGTTTAATGGTAGATAGTGACCACCAATTTAATTTCCTGGTTTTTCGGAGATGACCTCGAAAAACAAATAAATTAAACCAGTCATTAAAAAGCAATCTTGTTCATAAACACAAAAACCTGATCAAGAGGATATAAATGCTGGGTTGCAAGAAGCAAAATGTAGAACTTGTTTACGTGCTGGGAACTAAAAGATCAAAAATTTGTGCATCAAGAAAAAAGTTAGCAACTCAAAAAAAATAGGAATCAAATAGTAAAACAAATTTAATAAAGAATTCAAAAAGGTAGAACGTTTGTGTGTAAAAAAAGAATTAAGGACATTATATACTTTGTAAAAGCAAAATAAATTTGAAAGAATAGAACAAGAATAAAAAAATAAAAGTTTCTTTGAAAAGAATAAAAAAATATTAATATTTATAACAATATTAAAAATATATATAACAATATCATATATTAATATATATAACATACATATATATATATATATATATATAATATTCAATCAATCACTTGACTGTTTACTATTTCTTAAGTAATATTGCAGAAAATGAAAATTTTGATAAAAATATTGTTGATAATTGCAATATTAGCAGCAGTGATTTTACCTGAAATTAACGCTCAAGTTAATTCCGTGCGCCATTATATTCTACGTGCTCCTATTAGAAGTTGCCCACGTGACTATCGAAGAGATAGAAATGGACATTGTCGTCGAATCATACGGATAATATACGGATAATATACAAAGACATAAGGTAATCATAAAAAATGTAAAATAAGAGCCAAATACTCTTGTAGAACTGAATGAAACTTACTCGAATTTCCAATATTTTTATCTTTCTATATAATTTTTCTTCATTTTAAACACATTACATGTAATCTTATTTCGCCCATGAATATCTTTATTATATTATATTTATTATATTTCCGTTTCTATACAAATGTTATTTTATTTTTTCAAACATTTCATACCACATAAAAATTAATAGTGCACATAGCTAAATTTTTTGAATAGCATCTTCTGACTCATTTAAATGTAATCGTGAAATTCTATCAGCAGTTTTTATTACTATAGATATGCATGATAGATCTATAAAGATGATGCGATTGGATTAAAAACATTAGACAAATAAAGTAAGCTAGAAATCATAACTGTCCCTGGAATTCATTTCTGAATGGTATAAAAATGTTTCTATCAGTCAATCAATTCTTATTATTATATTTAGATTAAATTTAATAAAATGAATTTATAAGATTGAAATGTGTCATAATGTGTCATAATGGAAGATCTAAAAAATATTATTCGATTGTACAAGTCTTTTTCCATATGAAATTTGATTTTTTAAATAAACGAAACTTTATTCATATGACTTTTTCCGTGTTAAATATAATATGTATATAACAAAATAATCAAATTAATGATAAATTTTCTTTTATTATATCTCTCATGTTTTATATTAAAATGACTAAATTATGAAAAAAAGATAAATATAATATGAATATTGAAATTGCATAATATATTTATATTTGCACATGTGAGCGCATGAACTTGGCACTATTGTTTCTCTTGATGTTTTTTTATACATAAAAAAATTATACATAAGTATACATATCGCTTATACAATGTATATATAATTTCAAATCGTTTATGCATAATTCTTTATAAATTAATAGGAAAATTTATGTACACTTTCTATTTATAATAAATTTATTTTATTAATTTTTCCTATTACAGAATTATAATTATATTATTATTAAAGTATTTATTGTTATCGTGACTAAATTTTTATAGCATAACATTTAAAATATTGGCACATTGCCTTGTATTATTGAGTATATATAACACAATAGAAATCCTTCGAACAGAAAATTCAAAGCTTTTATCGCATATTTTATATAGTAATCCGTTTAAGTATTTAGAATTTGTTGTTATGCGTGAAACGTGTAAGAAATAAGATCTAATGCCCATTTTGGTTGATCCATAGGGACCATGTGACCTGCATTTCGTACGAGAACTTCTGTTAAATTGTCAACCGTTTTCGTGTATCCCACTAAATCGTTTCCAACCATCCATATTTTTCTCGATGCACTCCCATATTTCTCTGTTCCAGACCACTGCAAGTGTTTCAAGTAATTTTTCATGAGTGGGTATGCTACAATAATATCTAATTGTCCATTGTAAATGAGCACTTTATAGTAAAAGATCCGCCAAGAAAAATGCTACAGATCGCATAAAATCTCCTTTCAAATGTTTCTGAACGATTCCGCTTTCAACAAGGAAAGCTACGTGCTACTACCCACATGTATAGCACGTCTAACGTCAACTTTTTGAATCCACTCAGATATCGAATTATAATTATAATTTTTTTTACAAAATAATTTAAATAATTCATAAAATTGTCAAAACCAGTTAAATTGTGAAGTAAGGATGGAGCGCTGCTATTAATGAGTGCTCCGAAAATTTCAAAAGCTTCGACATATTTTTTTTTTCTTTAATAAAATCGAGAGTCTTTTCCTCATACATATGAAATTGAGCTTTTCCATTTTCATCTATTAATCCAATTTGATACAAATAATCACCATATAATAATTGATGTTCTGGATCACATAATCCATTTCCAATGGCTAGGCCTTTTAAATTGATTTTTGTCTCCGCTTTAATATTATAATCTTTAATGGTATAAGACAATGCAGGCACATATTTTCCAGCATATGATTCACCAGTAACAAAGAAATCATTATTTTGCAACTCTGGGAATAATAAAAAGAACTGTACAAGAGCAGTGTGAAGATCCCTTCCTACTTGTATTTCGTTCGTAATATATCCTCGTTCATCGTCAGTAAAACTGTAGCCAGTATCAACTGGGCTATCAATGTATATCAAGTTATGTGCTATATTCCATGAGTATTTTCGCATTGTTAAAGTTTTATTAGAAGTTGCTATAAACGGACCATTTTCCATAAAAAGTCCCATCATAGAAGTTGATCCTGAACCATCTTTCAACCATAGAACTACTGGCGCAGTTTCTGGATTTTGCTATGATATACAAATAAAGATTATTTTTTAATTTTAATCTTAATTACAAACATATTTATGATAAATTTATTAATTACAAATCAATTTACAGTAAAATAATCAATAAAATCATGTATAAATAATGTAAATTATAATTTTTAATGTTTTAAAAATTAACTCAGAAAACACTTTTGTCATATGTAAAATCAATTCAGAAAATTTCTCATATATATATATATATATATATATATCAAGCCGAAATTGTTTTAATTCCGAATATACATTCAAGAATCCATTCGTACTTTTATATGATAATATGAAGAACAACACGCTTAAACTTAAAATGAAAACGCTATTCATGTTGCTGGTTAGAAATTACTTTGCTGTTATTCTGTCTCGAGTATTGTTCACAAACGCGTTAGCTGCGTATTTATGTTGATGTATTAATATCAGTCTTTTTCAATGGTATATAATGAGTAGAACAATATATAATGAATATAAATAAGCTATAACACGTGACTTCTTATCTTTCTTATCTTTGTTCAAATGTTTGTTAGAAAAGAGGGATTTAAGCATCATGCAGTTTTTTCCTGTAACCTTTTCAACTATTAAACGCCAACTAAAAAAACTTGTTTACACCTTGATTACTTGACACGTGTATCAAGTATTATATTGGTACCAAATTGATTTAATACGATGGTGTAATAGTGTGTTAAGTTGGTACAATATGAATTATGGAACGTATTATGAAGGTGTATCATATCAAAATAGTACATGTATTCGGCACATATGTAGCGCTATAAACACTTGCATATTAAATAACAGGCGATTTAGATTTTCTCGAATTTTCTTCTAAAATATAGGCGAGTTTTTTTAATTCATCGATTAATAAATCGCATTATGCGCATCTCTTCCACTGATGTAGCCAGAAATCAATAGGTTTAGCCAAAAGAATTAGTAGAGGTACTATACACTATACATACGTACACACTATACATATTAGTAGAGATACTATACATTATACTATACATTATTTAATTGATACTTTATTCGAATTCTTATTCGTTCTATTTGATCGCTATATTCACTTCGTATCACTCGGTGTGACAACACACTAGATTTAATGTGTACATATTATTCTGATTCGTGTATTAATACTTGCATACGATCATAAATAATCTGCATTATATGTATACAATGTAAGCTATATAAATTACATAAATTTTTAATATTATATGTTTTTTTATTAATAAACTAAAATTAGACATTAATAATTTTAATTAATTAATAATTTTGAAACTTAATTATTTTGTATTATAATTTTTCTGTACTCTCCAATTTACAATAATTTACATGTTTGCATTGTCTACATGAAAAAGATTCATATAAACATCATGTAAAAAACCCATAATAGTAGATATATCTTGAAATTTCCTATTGATGATATGCAATTTTTGAAATAAATCCGTGTTATTGTAATATAGTATTAGCGATTAATTTCAGTTATCAGTGAAAAAAACTTATTGGAAAAAAAAATATTATCTGTTTCTCGATATTTTTTATATTTTTTTATATTTTTTACATAGTAATCGTTGAAATTTTCAATTCTTTCAGACATACTTTAAATTAATAATAAAGATCGCCAAAAAGAAGTCAGATTCTCATAAGTAAAAATATCTTTTTATTTATTTCAAAAATTTTAAGATACCTTATATATTGTGACTAAAAAATTACTTGTTTATATTAACATTTAAAAAATTTATACAATACAATATATATTTTATTAAGTTTATATGTATGAGCTCGATTGATAACTCACAAAATGAAACGAATATAAAACAAAACTACTGTTATCGGGATTTTTAATCTATAATTTATAAATATCATACAGACATACTAAAAGTAACATATCAGCAATGCAAATGTGGTGTAATTATATAAGCTATGTGAGTAAATATAAACTATGTTGTGTTACATAGCTTATATCTACTTTTTTGATTGATGAGAATGCGCGATAAAGTGTGGAAAAGACCGAATCAGAAGACACGGTCTCGTTGATTATTTGTTAAATTCTTCCACATTTTTCTCTAATATATAGAAAAATCGGAGCGACTCTAATCTTCTATGGTGCGAAGTTACTCTATTCAGTGTATAACTATAAACGCGGTATTTGCCGCTTACTATGATCAGCTGGTCAAAGCTAATTGCAACCGACAATCGATATATATTTCTCGCATTTGAATCGCGTTGGCAACATGACAAGGTTGAGTGTGACGTTTGCTATATTGACTTGACACCCGAGACGCTGCACGTGTCTCCTGATAAATCAGAACTTCGCAGAAGGTAGATTGCAAAAATCATTTACGTATTGAAGGTGAACAAGCATGTTAGTGAGAGAAAAACTGATAAAAATTTGATAAAATTAACAAAGCATATAATAATATATAAAAAAATTCGAATACAATATTTAGCAAAAATTGAGATTTGAGACAATTACAAAGAAAACAATTTGAAAATAAGAAGTAAACAGTATTTTAATTTTGAATCTTGGATTTTTTATTATTTAAAGAATCAGGTTTTACAGTATCGATCGAAAATGAAATTTATCGTGAATATTTTACTGATAATCGTGATACTAACAACTATTGTAATTCCACTCCAGATTCATCTATAAATATTCAAATTCAGAGAAAGAGAGAGAAAGATATACATTTAATATTTTTAACTTACATTTTTCCTATATTTATATTTAAATCTGGTGACAGCAGAATTTATTTGCTATGCGATACTTTTCAGATTTTATTCTTTCTTAAATATTTTAGCATAATTAGCATTCTTTCTTAAATATTTTTAGCATAACAAGATTCACACTTTTTATACATATGTAATCTGTATACGATTTACGGTTAATGATAAATAATGGACGCCAATATAATTTCTTGATTCTTCAGAGACAATTTCGAAAAGTAAATTCAACTAGTTATTAAAAATCAATTTTCTTTATAAACAAAGACTTGATCAAAAGATATAAATACTGATTTTGCAAGAAGCAAAATGTAGAACTTGTTGACGGGCTGCAATCTAAGCTAAAAATTCGTAGGTCAAAAAAGAAATTAGCAACTTGAAAAGAATTAATAGATTAAACAGCGATACAAATTTTATAAAGTATTTAAAAAGTTAGAACATTTGAAACATTTGAAACATTGAAACATTTATGTGTAAGAAAAAAAAATTAAGAACATTATGTACTTTTTAAAAGCAAAAGAAATTGAAAAGAATAAAAAGAGTAAAATATTATTTATATAACAATATTAGAGAAATCCAATTTCTCGACTGTTTATTATTTCTCAAGTAACATTGCAAAAAAATGAAAATTTTGATGAAAATATTGGTGATAATTGTAATATTGGCAACTGCGATTCGATCTCCAATTGACATTCTAGCGCCAGATTTTTCATACGTGTTCCTTATAGAATTCGAAAAAAACGCTCTCTTCGAATCGCCGGATAATATATAAAGATATAAGGTAATTCTAAAAAATATAAAATAAGAGCTAAATACTCTTATAAAATGAAATTTGCACAAACTCCCATTATTTTCATCTTTACAATTATTGAGCTTTACGATCTGTATAATTTTCCTTCATTTTAAATGTTTAAATTCATTATGTGTAATTTCATTTTGCCCATGAATATCTGTTTGTTCCATTTTATTTGCTATATTTTCAAATGTTATGTTATTTTATTTTTTCAAACATAACACATAAAAATTAATAATGCACATAACTAAAGTTTTTGAATAGCAATTTCTGACTTATTTAAATGTGATCGTGAAATGCCGTTATTAGTTCCATAACCAGTTTTTATACTTCCGCAAAGCGATAGATATAAAAGAGAGACTCGTAACAGGCAGATTGCAGAAATTATTACGTATTCAAAGAGAAGGATCATGTTAGTGAGAAAAAGACTGATAAAAATTTGATAAAATTAGCAAAGAATAAAAAGATAATTGACAAAAAATTCGAATAAGTGGGATATTTAAAAAAGAAAAACTGAGATTTAAAACAATTAGAAGGAGAACAATTTAAAAGTAAGAAGTAAACGATATTTTAACTTTGATTTTCGGACTTTTTATTATTTAAGAAATCGAGTTTATACTATCGCTCGAAAATGAAGTTTCCGGTGAACATTTTACTGATAATCGTGATATTGGCGGCTATTGTAATTCCACCTCGGGCTTGTCAAGAGGAAACATCGGCAAATAAAACGACATATGAAACATCAACAGACGAAACGTCGACACATCAAACGGTCAGACTATATCTACAGAGTATAATAGTTGTTCCCCCTAGAAATATTTTTACTGCTTGTTTGGACGGACAAAAAAAAGATTCCACTGGAAGATGTCGCAATATTGTTTAATAATTCCAGGTAATTAATATTCTAGTTTGAATATTTATTTTTATTTTGTATACAATATTTGTATACAATATTTTGTATACAATATTTTATGTTGTTTGGTAAATAATATTTCTTGTCGAAAAATTGAAATTGATTTTTTTTTCATTAAAGTTTAATTAAGTTTAATTAAGCGTATATTTTTTATAGCTCTTAATATAAAAATTCTATTAAAGTCCATTTAGAAAATTATCAAATATTTCCAAATTTAATTATCAAAATGAAATATGCTTCATTATCTGTGGCAAGAAAAATTATTTCAGTTTTCGAAGAATATAGCTCTTCGCATATTAGATTCATTTATTACTTCACTTTATATAAAAACACATTATTTAAAATAAAATTTCAAATTAAATCTAACAATGACTAAATATTCTAAGACGCAAAGTTAATTTATTTAATGAAACGGTTCGGGAAAGTACTCTCTCTTTTTTTTTTTTTTTTTTTTGAGTCTGATAAGATCTATACAATTTGATAAATTTGTTACTTTTATTCTTATAAATAATCATTTTTAAAGTCTCTACAAAAGATAAAATACGGAAAATATGTATTATAAGATATATAATATATGTATTATAAACGCGTGGCTTATTATACATATTTATTATCCTAATTAACAAATTTAACACATACGAAAACCGATTCAAAGTAGCTTAAAAAAATATTTTTTTTTCTCTCATAATTCGGCGACACACTTAAAAAATTATGATACATTCAATATCTGACAATATCGACCGAAATATCTCTCATTCTCGTTATGAATTGAAGAACAAATGTCGGAAGGAAATTGTATTCTTATTAAAAACACGTAGCAATTCTTTTGCACACGGGAACGCTCAGCCACCGAGAAATTTAGTCTCCAAGAAGTGAGTGAAGCCACGAGGGACCTTTCCCCTTTTTATTTAATTCCTTTTTTTTTTTTTCCTATCGAACACCCCAACTATTTTCGCATTCACGTGCAAGAAGTTTCTATTCAGTTCAAGGGAGTTGAACGATTTTAAACGAACGAAAGAACAGCGGCGATTCCACGCCGCGCGGGGGTCGGCTGGACGGTAGATCTTTGGAAAATTCCTGCTAGTTACGACAGTTTGTTCGCGAGCAACTTCGCTACTAATATCGACAAGGTTGCGTCCGAGCGAGTTGGCAACTTTGATGTAACTTTCCACCGTCCGTTCCCTCACTCACTCACTTGTTGCCCCCCCTTGTGCATGCGGAGGCAAGCAAGAGCACGATGGTCGAGCTATCATTAGTGTGATATAATGCGACTATGCGGTTGCCTTTTGTGCTCTCTCTCTCTCTCTCTCTCTCTC
The DNA here is from genome assembly GCF_055798465.1 of Pogonomyrmex barbatus. Lineage (NCBI taxonomy): Eukaryota > Metazoa > Arthropoda > Insecta > Hymenoptera > Formicidae > Pogonomyrmex > Pogonomyrmex barbatus. Next base: position 10,030,479 of record NW_028297160.1, read on the forward strand.
TCTCTCTCTCTCTCTCTCTCTCTCCCTCCCCGCCTGCCTCTTGCGCTTAGTTCCGCCGATTCTCTCAAAGAAAAACAAGATCGCAAACTCTCTCTGTATATTCCACTGTCTCTGTATATTCCACTTCGCAAAATGACATAACTCTTCCGTCAGGATTATATACCAGTGAATATCCAAGCGTCGGTGAACGGTCGCAGTCTCTAAACACCTATGCCTACGCTTACACAAAACTCTCTATATGCTCTTGATACTAAATTTGTCTTTTGAGAATTTTAATTCTAATAATTCTTCGTATGCATTAAAAATTATTTACCAATAATTCTCATATCGCTAAGCTAAAATTAATAAATCAGTTGTTTTAATATAATTTTTTGGAATTAGTTTCATACAGTCTTATTTTGTTTCATATAAAATTAAATTCTCGAAGAAGTAAAACTTGATCGAGGGAGACCACAAGTTTGAGTTTTTAATAATGTTATCATAATTTTATCTTATGTTTGAGAATAAAGAATTCATGATATTGGGCAAAGGGGAGAGAAAGAGAGAGAGAGAGAGAGAGAGAGAGAGAGAGAGAGAGAGAGAGAGAGAGAGGAAAAGAATCCATAAGACGGCTTTTCTTCAGGAAGTGTACTTCCATGAAAGAAAAGCCGTAAGCTTCTCTACTTCGTTATCAAACTACAAGTACAATGCGTCGCGATTCAATAATAAATATAACAATAAACTGATTTAATGGCGCTTCTCCAAGTTCTGCATTGACGAATAAATAAAATATATTGGATAAACAGTGTGTACAGAGTATCCCGATAAAATTCTATTTCTTCTCTCTTATAATAGTTTTCACATATAAGGAAAAAATTGTATGTAAATTGTATTGAATATTGAATTTTCAATTGTATTGAAAATAATGTATGTTTTTCCCTCTTTTCCCATCGATAAATATATAATCCTTTCTCATGGGAAATATGTCGCGCTTATTTTCTTATTTTCGAACATTTTCTGAACTATTCGTGTCACTATCCGTATATTGAATAAAGATTAACCAATGGCTGTAAAATAGTCGATATAGAATTTACATTTAAAATGGAGACAGGGTTCAATTAATTCACATTATTCATTTGACGATAAACTCCATTTTCAATCAATTAAAAAGAACATTTAATCAAAATGTTTATTATGTATAAATGTTATTTTTATAAATAATCGTCAAATATGTTTTGAATAATTGCTTTTTCGAGAAAACTCTAACTCTCGCTCAAATTCGCTCAGAAAAGCGTAATCGAAATTGTAAAGTCACTCGAGATCTAGTTAGTTTGAAACAACCTGTATTCAATCCCCCCGAGAACTTATTACGTTTAAAATATCGGATATCGTCAGATTTTCTTCGTTTATCCTATTTTTCTTTTCTTCCCTTTTTGATTCATTAACGAAAAAGACGTCGCTATTGTAAAGCACGCTCGGAAAATGATATCTTTATAATTTTTGCGGTAAAGTGGAACATCGGGAAACGTAACTGAATATTATCCAATCCTTAAATTAAGAGCGTCATTAAAAAAATTCAACGCGAATATTACACGATCCTTCATATTACTTTTCTCCTTTTACATTGAGACGGTATTTTATTACGCAAATGGCACCAATCTACTGATCAAATTTACGTCATAATTACGATCAAATTGACACATCGAACTTATGAAACCGATTTCCGGATGTTAGAGGGAAGCAATCGAAAGAATCCTGATACTTTTATCATCAAGATGAAACAAATCGCCGCAAGGAAAGAGAAATTTTTATAGAAACTAAATTCTCCTATAATCAAATTAATAAAGAAAAATCTTAATTACTGTTGTTAAAGTTAATTATTTCGCTCTATTCTTCTGATGAAATTTCAGTATCTTGAGAGAGAGGTATTTTACTATTAAATAAAGAAATCGCCGGCCTGCAGACGGATGGTTTTTTTTATCTCGGCGCAAATTCTCGGCGCCGGTGATAAAATTCAAAGATATACGAAGTTTTACGATTTAGCGAAAAATATTGCACGTTATCGCATTCGAGAATCCTCCAACTCCTCGAAACCTTTGACGCTTGAATTTTTCGAAATCTTGAAATTCTTCCAAGTCCCCCCCCCATTCTGAGATCTTTTCGTACGTTCCGAGATTTCTCGATTCAAAACCCTACGGATTCAAACACGATCTCGAAAATGACGATACAATTTCTCGTGCGGCGCAGCCTGTCCTTAATCCGCGAATAGTAATGTGTACATTCATAATGTAAGTAGCACTTACATTACGCAGCGTTCTCTCAGATTTTCATCCATGTTCAATCTCTCGATACGACATAGTTAAAGATTGATGAGCTGCCTGTAATATTTCAATAATAGAACCGCACCGTGTCCTTCCGCGTATTCCAATAATGAAAATTTCAAATTGTTTATTACATTCAATCTGGTATTTACATCATATTTAATTCAGATTTCCGTTTATATTTATATTTAAGTATTTTAAGCACGACAGATTTTAAGCGACAGATTTTTCATTACATTTTGGCATGTAAACAGAATTGATTTCATGCCGTCATGTGTAATTAAAATTTGAAATCGTTTATTACGAATAAATATATATGAGATGAGAGAAATGCGGGGGCAATAAAATGCAAATGTGAATGACCGGAGGAGGATCTTACGAAAGATCTTCACGTTGTCTAGATCGATTTGTCAAATAGGGAACTGAGTTAATCGTACGCTCCGCGTGATGAAAGAAATCCGTACTCACTTGAAGAAGTAGGTATCGTTGACGTATCCGAAGAAGGGTACCGTGTAGGTCAGCATCCAGATATTGCCGCCCCCGCAGTCGTAATACGGTTTCGACCATCTGCCATCCTCGTATTTCACTGTCAAGATTTCGTCCTCCTCCCTATCCGCGCGCACGCTTTCGTTGAAGGTATAAATGTGGAATCCTGGGACAGAGCGACAGAGAGAAATCATTAAATAGGTCGGGGTCCGTTCTTCCTTGAAATTTAATTAAAGGATCTCCGGCCTAATGACGACTTAATTAGTACATACGATCGGTTAACTAATGTAATATAAAGCAATTATAATTTTTTTGTGCGTTAATAACAAATTATTATACGTAAATTAATCAACGTTATATTAGCAATGTGTATCAAAAATTAATTATAACATATTTAATCAAAAATTAATCACGCTGTTCATAATGAAATTGTTTAGTACTTCAATCAGGCATTCCTCTAATTGTATCAATCATTATTTATCTTGACAGCCATTTAATTGTAATTATTATTTATTATTATTTATTATTATTTATTATTATTATTATTATTATTATTATTATTATTATTATTATTATTATTATTATTATTACACAATTTGTCTGATTATTTAAGAATGAAAAAAGTGCATTTAAACATTAAGAAATAAATAAATGTATCATTGCGCGTGTTTTCTCCGTGAAAATGTTGCATTATTTGTTCTCGCGCCATTATGTAACCTTCTCTGTAAATTCTTTTGTCTCACGTAGATAATCCGGAGATCAGACTTGAGTCGACTTTTCTTCAGAATCTGAATTAATTTTCTCAAAATTATTTTTCCTTTATTCCTGCCCTCAGGACCCTCAGTTCTCCGAGACAATGTTTCCAGAAGATGTTAATCTCCAGAAATTCAACGATCCAGACGCTCAGCTCTCTGGAAAGCCACTGTGTAAGATTCCGAGTAAGGTCCCTGTAATTCAAGGATCTAACAATAAGAGCCTTGCACGTGTATTTGCAGTATGTGCGGCGTGCACATCGTTGAGAGAGAATATTAAGGATTCGTATAAATATACGAGGAAGGAGAGGAAGAGAGGTGCCGCGAGGAATCGTCTCCGAGTTCCTCGGAAGCAGATAAAGGAAACGAGCTCGGTCGTATCTGTTTTTCCGTCGACTTGCTACTCGCTTTTCCCATCCGCCCCCTCCCCCCGCCCCTCCTTTCCCACGTCGTCGGTCACGAGACGCCGTTCTCCTCCTACATGAAGAAATTGCTGAGCTTTATCGGTCATGATCCGGCTGAATGTGAGAAACGTTATTTGCCCAATTTTCCTTGCCTCGTATGCGATAATCGATGCCGTTTGCAGCATTGTGTAGCACACACAACACACCGGAAGCCGTAAGCTTTTTCGGTCGGTTCCTAGTCGTTCATAGTCGTAAATGTGACTTTCTGTTACCGAGATACTAACGTCTCAGCTTCAAACTCTCAAGGCATGCTATGCATCTCAGATTATATTAAGAGACGGAACGTTTGCTATCGTGGCAAACGGTAATAAAATTATGCAGCCTCGTAAATATTTATATTTTATCAAGACCGCTCGCATATATTTAAACCGGTACGAGCTGCCACTTAAGATAATTATTCGATAAATCTTCGCGTTCTTTTAAGCTATATAATTAGCCGTAAACTTCAAATCGACGCTGTCAATCTTAATTAGTCGCTGATCGATAAATGCGATATCGCGTCAGATTATATTTGTTATATTTAACACCAAGAGCATATACGTATGCATATACATATTAAGATATATCTTTAAAAAAAAAATTTTTGACAACTGTCACGTTTTATTATAGACCCAACAATTTAATATACGGATATAAATAAGGAAGGAAATAAGGGAAAAGGGGAAAAGTTAATATTACTATTACGAATGTGAAGCAAGATTATATTTCACAGCGCACAGCTTCTCTCATATATTAATTTTACTTAACGCAACTGTTCATGTTTTATCTAACTCGACTGGTTACATTTAGAGAAAGGACCCGCATTTTATGACCCGCGTATGTATCCTACATACCCGAAACAAGATAAAGATATGATGACCGGCGCGTGTGTCATAATTAAAATATTGTAAAAATATGATAAAAGCTCACAGAGGTTAAATAAAAGTTAGATTGCTCGCGTATTAGTTTCGTATCGACTTACAATAAATCGATAAGTGAATGTTAAATTAAAATGACCGCGTATGAGGATAACCGAACAAGAGAAATGCCCTTAATTAAGACGTTCTTAATCAAGACGCGTTTTTGTTCTCGAGGTTGGTGAAAAATCTGAGAGTGCCCTGATACGGCGCCAAGTCGTAATGCGTGCTCTCTCTCTTTTTTTCTTCTCTCCCATTTCTCGTACTTTACTTCTCATTTCTTTCCCTCGTTCCCTCCTGTCCTGCCTGCGAGATCAAAATCCCTGCTTGATTTATCCGACAGTAATTCCTCCTTTAACACAGATCCCGCTGAAACCTGTTTAGGAAATCTGCATGTCTATTAACCGCCATCGTGACGACAGCAATCGAGATCATTCAGGTTCCTAAATATATTTACTTTTTAAGCCTTATTTACCTTTAAGCCATCTTAACGAAAATTAAAAATACCTGTTTTCAAGCCATTAAGCAAATCTTTATTTTGCATACTCGTTAAAATATTTTTTTAAGAATGCCTATGTGAAGCCTTCTTTCGTTTACCTTTGTAAATTATAAACGTAACAATATAAAAATATAATTAGATCCTATTTCGTTTACAATTTCTCGTATATTTTGGTAGAAATCTCAAGGAAATTAATCAATATGTTTGCGTCGAAATGCACGTGTTACTGAAGACTCGAATTTTACTCTGTGATTGAAAAGATTCAAAGGAGATCGAATGTAGTCGCAAAGGGGTGGAGAGCAAAAACACCAAAAGATTTACTGACGTAGAAAAATATTCAATTTGATTTCAGGTCAGCTGCAATGCTTGCCATTAAAGTTGGCAAAGACGGACAAGGATGGAAAGAGCAGAAGGGAAGCATTTTTAAAGGAGCCTCCAGGGAGAGAGTGGAATTAAATAAATAAAATTCTTTTACAGTATATATTACTCTAAATCGAATTACTTACTTTATTTCCTATGTCTCCTTACGATGTTAGTAATTCTTTGCTGCGGTTCTCGAGAGTACACGGAGAGTAAGCGAGAAACATACGCGCTACATCTCGTAATATTTCCCTTCAATATCTCGTCGACAAAAAAATAACTGATTGATGTGGAGTACACTATTGGTTTCCGGATGTGTTGCCATTTTGCTTTTCAAGTATTCCGTTTTCTTTTTATATTCGATCTTTGACTAGACTCTACGTCAGTGAATTCCGAATTTGTTACGCGCTGAGATATTTGATTCTTAACATATTTACGAACTTGAATCTTTTGAATTTGACATTCTTGAAGCGCTTCTCGTAAGTTTCGGGTTCTTGGAATCTCGAATTTCCGATCTATACTTTTACTTTTTGTTAAAACTTGGACATTCAAATAGCTAACATTTCAAAAGTTCGAAATCGGCAAGACTGTCAGGTAGTATATAAAATTAGTAATTTAAATATTACGGCAAAAATAGAAAAGAGAAGGTAGACGTGCATTTTACGTCCGTCAAGGAAATAATCTTTAAATTGCTCGAAGAGAACAGACTTAATACGAAGAGAACGAAACTACGGACAGACTTATCTTATAATCTTCTGGATCGGCTATAGCTCGAACGGTTATTTTATTCGATTCGTTCCATCTTAGCCATAGCAATCATAATTTGCTCGTTATTGACGTGGAAAACGGCGCCGATATTTCGCGAATTGAAACTTGAGAAACGTGTCGGTTAAGCGTATACTCGAATCGCTCCTCGAAACTTTTCTGAAAAAGTTCGTTTTATACTCTAGCGGAAGCTTTTATTTTATGTCATAGATAATAATACGACAGATAATTACTTTGACATTTTATTAATAACCTATTTGGCACATATATTGCCATTACATTTTAATAGCCGCTTTTTATTTTAGAGCGCGCGGCTATACATTATTACACATTTATTGCAATTTCTTCAAAATTACCTTTATTTATATTTCATATATTCTATTGGTGATATTTGCACATAAAATATTACGTTCGAAAATGTAAAAGAAACATAACGTGCGCGAGATATGTATTATAATATATCGCGCTGCATATTGAATGTTGTTGAAATATACAACAATATACGTTATTTGCTTGTAAATCTTTAACGTCACAGCTCGTCGATCGATCGATCAAAAATATTGGACGACAACGCGACGTTTAGCGTTTAGTCTTGTCGATCGGCTTGTAATCTGTACCGATTAAACGGGGATTCTTTCCCTTCGGGAACTATAAAAAGGCCGCCGGAGTCTTTTTAAGAGTCCCCCAAAGTCCTCGTTTCTCATCTCGTCTGCTCGTCCAAGCATCGTCCATTGTTTGTTACGTTATCGAGCGCCTTTCGCAAACTTTTATCCACGTCACGAAACCCCCCCAAAACACGACAAGAAATGGAGTCAGGGCTGCATGCAGTTCTCGCACGTATGCATGCGATGTGTATGCGTTGCCAGAGATTGAGTCTGAGACCTGCCGAGAATTCCTCCGTACGCCCAGGGGGGATTTTCACAGGGCGGAGAAGCGCGAGAGAGAGGTAATGTTTATGACTTCAATAAAAATTTTAAGGGCCATTCGAATATGAAAGTTATACAGGGCAGAGAGCAGATGAGTAAAAACGGCGGATGAAAAAAACGGCGCCTGTAATTTATTCGCCGTTTATTTTTTCGCGCTTAAGTATACCCGCATCCGTAAAATGTGTTTTTTTCAAATGCATTTATCATAATTTAACAGGTTTCCCCTCCTCCTCCGTCGCCCTTCAGTATAAATATTTAGAAGCTTTGATATTTAAAATAAACCCGCCGGAGTTATCTCAACTTCCACGATGAATATACAGCGCGAATGCGGGTTGTAAAAGCTAATGGCTGGTTATCATGGTGTGTTTAACGTTAAACACGGCATATGATTATGGTTTACTCGCCTGACATGAAAATTGTAGTCAACATAATAAAGAGATTTATTACGATCTCACCCGATTAAGACGCGCGGGAAGAGAACGTGAGCTAAAAAGATGGCGCGGTTCTTCAATACAATGGAGTAAAATGGATGAGAGAAAGAGAGGAAGAGATAGATAAAGAGAAAGAGAGAGAGAGAGAGAGAGAGGAAGCGAAGAGACCTCATCCACGAAATCGCAAGAGTCTTTACACCCGAGAGGGAAATGCTCCGTAAGTAGATTTATTTTATAAGTAGATCTGCAACAAAGGAAATTTAACGCGACGTAATTCCTCGTATCGAGATACCGGGGGGGGAGGGGAGGGGGGGAGCTCCCTTTGTGGACGATTTATAAGAAGAACGTATCGGGCCCTCCTTACACAGCGAGGAGCGATATATCGTTACATTGCTATGTCACAATAACCATATCGTCGCGGCATTGGCATGGCGATGGAAGAGATCACGTCGCCGCAAGGCAACGCGTCTACACAGCTCACGACATATCGATCGAGTTCGCGACAGAACGCTGAGCTCAGCATTGTCTGTCGTCATGTCGTTGGAGGGAACGTGCGCGTCGCACCGTAACATTTCCGTTCCTTTCAACGTGATATCGATGCCGAAAGATCTAGGAGTCTTCAGTAGAATGGCCGCGCAATCTTTCTGAAAAGTTTCCGGGATGATCCCGTTACAGCGAACGCGATCTCGACGGTCATTAATTCCGCGTGGAAAAAATTTTTTATTACTTTTCAAGAGGCGCCGCCCGGCGGCGGAAGGGCCGGCGGGGAAGAGGGATGTAAAGAAATAAATCGGGTTTTCATCGCTTTCTGCTAAACCGAATACGAATTTCGCGAGTATCAATTAAAAGGGACATGCTTTTCCAATTAATTTGAAAAAGGTCTTCAACATCCGAAAGAAAATACTAAATGCTAATCTTTTATGGGACTTAGTAATCGCGGGCGCAAATTGTTGATACGCTCATTTTTTTCAAATGTCAAAATTGCAAATATTAGAGAATCGCGGAAAAAAAAAACGTATCCCTTCAATATATGCTCGATTTTTCTCTATAAGAGAAAAAGATAAGATAAAATATATTTTAATATGCAAATTAAATCATCTTTAATTAAGAGTAATTCTTTCTTTTTGATATAATTTTAATCGCAATCGTATTTCTACTAATATTTAAAGAATTGAACTGTTCGAACATTTGCATTAATTTTTTTTATCTTTTACGCTGTAAAAACTTATAAATAAAATATCTCGAGCAGAAGCAATGCGCGCAATGGGCGACGAGCAAATAGAAATAATTAAATCCGCGAGTGATTCACAAAGAACTATATGCATTCCTCTGTAGAAGTCGGTGCGCACACAACGATCGATAGCTTACATGGTTTCAAGCATTATACAGATTTTTATCTGGCATATCAATAATGTTATCGGAAGCCGACAATACTACGTCCAATTTCTAGCAACGTCGTGATTTTTTTGGATCAGTTTTTATATCGCGAAGCCGCCTATCAATCTATAATTTTCCACCTTTTCTCAACTGTACAAATAATTATTTTAAAAAAATATAAGTTTGTAAAATTTTTTAATCTCGATTTACACACACACACACACACACACACACACACACACACCACACACACACACACACCACACACACACACACACACACACACACACCACACACACACACACCACACACACACACACACACACCACACACACACACACCACACACACACACACACACACACACACACACACACACACACACACACACACACCTATCTCATTCAGTCAAGTACCTCCTAAGTATTGAAAAACAGTTTGATTATACTTTTTATTCTTAGTGTTGACTGCGGAAGAAGTACTGTAAAGAGACAGTTCGTTTAATTTGTTCGAAATTGCTTCCCAAGTCTTTTATTCCTTCTTATATGGTCACGTCGGTCGCATGGGACAAAATTGTATTGCAATGTACACATGCGGAGGAGCTGGATTTAATTTAAGTAGTTCTCCATTCGAGTATTTTTATTATTACAGGACAACACATAGACGATGTGTCTCGGGAAACGGGAAGCGTTGAACGATAAACGATGAAACACGTTTTTGCTGCAAACACTATTTGCTGAAACAGGGGATTGTCACGAAGCGACAAAAATTTATTTGTAATGCGTCTACGGAAAAGTTTCTCGGCGACGTGTTGAAATTTTATTGAAAAACAACCTCTGGAAATCTATAGAATAATTACTTCTTGTGAAAGTGACAAAATAATGCAGTAACTCGGAAACTCGGCTAACGGAAACTACCGACTACATGTTTAAGAAGTTCTGAAACATTTATCCGACTTAATAATATATGCATGATGTGTCCCAATGTTATCTAATACTAAGTTTCAAATCAGAAGATCATGATCTGATAAATTCAAAATAGACTTTGTTTAATTGAGAAAATGTAATAGTCGTAATCTTCATTATTCATTAATAATAATAATATTTAATATTAAATATTAAATGTTTAATAAAATATATACTACACACACACACACACACACACACACACACACACACACACACACACACACACACACACACACACAAATTTTGAAAGATAGAAAATATGGATATCTTCTAAATACAAAAAACATTCGATTTCGTTAGATATTTCGTGAAAAAAAAGGGTCTCTGAATTCAAAAGGGTTGATGTTAAATCTTCTTAATCAAGGATTTAGTTCGATCTAGATGGTTCGGGGGTTGACCTTTCCCTCGATACTTGTTTTATACGAGTGAAAGCGGTCGAAGCTGTTCGCAGTCGTCGTAAAAGTGGAAAAGCCGTGTTCACTAGAATGTAGCAATAATTTATGTCGCCTCCGCGAATATAGCAGCCAATAACCGCGGCCAGACAGTAACAGTCAGGGAAGATGGTCGAGCCGGTGGTGGTGGTGGTGGTGGTGGTGGTGATGGTGGTGGTAGTGGTAGTGGTGATAGTGGTGGTCGGGCAATTGCTAGGGAGGCTAAAGCGGAAAGAAGGGTGAGAGAAAGAGGGCAAGGCGCATATGAACCGCAGACTTTTGAAAAAGGGCAAAGGCCTGAACATGATAGTTACCCTCCGATTTAACCTCATCGTCACTACATTTTTATATCTCGGAGGCAATTTGACAGACAAAGGCATTGAAAACTTTTTTAATAAGGAAATATAAGCAATATATAAAGTTATTTCCTGGAATTTCTCTTCGCGTCTTCTAGTTTTATTTTATAAATAATGCAAACTGTATAATTTTATAAAGCAGAAATATAATATTTTTATAACAAAATAAGAGCGCAAAGCGCATATATATATTAATATTCAACTTTTGTTTCTCTAATAAATTATTACATAAATCTAAAAGTTTTTAAATTATTCTTACATCAACGCCATTATAAGAAAATCTTAGTCTCTGTCGTAGAAAATTAACTCCCAGTATTGTTAAAGAAACAAGAAATTTGTCGATCTTGTGGTGGTTGTGATAACGTTGAATACATATTAAAAAGGGGAGCTAATAACACAGCAAAATAGTAATAATAACAATGGCAAATTTAGCTTGTCTGGAAAGACAAACCAAGATTACTCAATGTATCTGATGAAAATGTTTGAAGAACTTTGTTAAAATTACAAATATATCGTAGATCGTCTCTTTACTTCAAAAGCTTACGTGAAAGAATTTAACACTTTACATTATATACATTAATATTCACTCTCTTATTATCGACTTCCTCGAACATGCTCGTCACGAAACAACTGACTATAAATAGATTCATCATTTTCTTGATTATATCCTTTTTTAGAATATCGCGGACGGAATATATTCTGGCTGAGAATATATTCTCGATAAATCAGAATCAGAAAAGTTAAGCAAGTGCCCTCCTCTTTCATGGAGCTTCATCGCCTGTGAAATCGATTCTTCGTCGATTTTATACGCGTATATACATTCGCTTTGGACAACTCGAGGCTTCTTCGCAGAAAGTGCTCAGAAATTTTCTGATGGAGACCCATTCGAGACATCGTGTGCTTGCGCGCAAGCACGATATTGAGTTTCGAGTCTCCCTTTATGCTTCCACATTGTTCCCGCAAACGAGACGTTTGCTGCGAGCCTTTGTCCTTCGCGGCAAACTTTGGTATTTCCGAAAATCAAAGTAGGATTTGATCGAATTTGCGAGTTTTTGCGAGAAAACTTGCATATCGAATGCCACTTCGGTGCTCGTGCGATGCCGGACGGAAACTGCGCGACCAGCCCAAAAAATGATTATTCGACCAGATTTATCGCGAAACCAAATAAAACCCACGATAGCGAGGGGATAAATAGTAATAATATTTTTTTATAATTTCAATTCGTTCCGTATTTGTTCGGGAAAGGAAAACAAATTCGCAAGATCGGATATTGTGATTTTTTTAATTATTATTTGGAGTTATTGCTCGTACATTTCCAACATCCATTTATTCGATGATACAATATTGAGATTATCAAATAAAATATATAGTGTTATATCTGTTGTATTTTTAGTAATTTTTAGTAACTGTTATTGGAATAGGCATAAAAGTTAATAATTGCTCTCTAAATGCTGCATATCGATAACTGAAAGGAATAAAGCGGACAAGCACCTTTTGGAAATTATCGGATAATTAGAGATCGCTTTAGATACTACTTCTTTATTAAGATGTAATCTGTGTGAACTGAATTTTAGAACGATCAAAGATAGAAACTTTTCGGAAGATTGTGTCCAAAGTTTCAACCGAGAATTCTATTTGTCGAAACTGTAATTTAATTCTCGTTTTAAAGTCGAGATCCAAATAGTCGTTTTGCTTGAAGTCAAATCTGTACTAAATTATTTTAAAAATGAAGTTAATAAATTTTTACACTTTTGAAACTTGTTTCTCACGAAACAAATCCTTTAATCCTTTAATTTTTGCTTATGGTAAATATGACATTGTACATTATAAATCAATTTTTGCTATAAGTATCTAATAATAATAGGAATAAATATTTCTTTTATATTCTTCACTCACATTTTGACATTTGGCGGATGACATTTTAAATTCTATAATATTAAATTTATTTTCCATCACGATAACAAGTTAGGTAGCATTCCATAGAATAATGCGAGTATCGCATGCGCTTGCTTAATACACATTTTCCGTGCATTTTTGTGCACGTTTTAGTTTTATTAATAATATAGTAAACGTAGCGGGAAATAACATTCCAATTATGTTTTAAAACAAACCCTCTGCAAACATCCCCATCGTCCTATTTCGTTATAAACTTTCGCCGATTTAATTTACGCGTTAGATCTCGACACTCTGCGAGCAAGTTGCGCAAGCAAGTTTCATCAAATACATAATTGAAAGAGTTTGATTGTCCTTGAATGCATTCCGTGTAGGCAAGCCATTGATTATAAGCGAAATGTCGGACGGTCTAGTCCAGGGAATATCCACATATACCTTCGGGACAATCGATAGACACTGTCAATAAATATATCGGCGCTCTCTACCGCACCAATTATTGGGCTTGCGGAACCGGCATTTGTCTCTCGCGTCTAATATTTGAAAGGGGAAATAGCTAGAGGAGATGTATCACATTCCTGCGGTGGATGAGAAATACGATCGTGCATAAACTTAGAAATTGAACGACGGAGACAAGAGAATTGAAGCCGCTGTGTCTGAAAAGCTGTTATATAGATGGGCTGATATCGTCAACGTTGCCTAGAAAGGAAAGCGAGAAAGCATTGCCAATTTTCTTGGAAGATTTTAGCGCATACAACTCTTGAGGGACATCTCGGGGTCAAGTAAGACAGACAAATGTCTTTAGTAATGCGGAAACTACGTAATATCACTAAAATCTCTTAACGGGTATTACATACATCCTATATTTCATGATTTAAACATTTCAATCTCCACGAAAGCTCGCTCGGTTTCTGCCGGATCGAGCCAGCAGAAATCGTGGCTCTTTAATTATTGCGTATAAACGTAACTAAACGTAAAATCATTAAAGTTACTTTGAATCTGTCGAATAACGCTCCGCTTTCGAGATGCATCATAATTAACGGGTAATCAGAAGCGTGCTACGCGCTACCTGAAAGGCTTACATTTGTTTATGAAATTTAATGAAAAAATGTGTGCTATTATTATAACAAGAAAAAATTCGAGACATTCTGCTGGAAAACAACATTCTGAATATTATCATTTTTTTTATTTGTGCTTTTGCGTTTTTGTTGTGTCTTATTTGTTACATCTCATAATAACATATTTGTTGTCCTGTATTTACCGCCAAGAGAGAATGCGCATTAAATCCGGGAGAGAAAAACGGGATAAATAGAGCCGAATAAGGCATTCCGGCCACGTGGCGGGGGGGGGAGGGGGGGGGGGAGGGGGCGAAATCACGACGAGTCGCGGAAATCACGAGTAACATTCGCGCCGGCATCGATTCGCCCGGAAATTATCGTTCTAATGGTGACGTGATGCGCCGGGATCGTATCATGTCCCCGAGATCGTTTTATATCGCCGCGAATTCACGAGCGAGCTCACTATCTTCCCTTTACGCGCGTTTTTACGAGCGGAAGGAAACCCGAGAGATCGATGACCGACTGTTATTGTATAGAGGTAGAACTCGGGCGGGAATCGCTCTCGCCTGCTCTCGCCTCTCTTAACTTTTTCGACGAGCCTTTTATACGAGCCGCTTTCCATAGATGCAGCGGATGAGTGGATGAGTAAATATCGAAGAGTCTGATATTAATCTGGTATTAATCGACGCGATCGTAAACAACATCGATCCTCAGAGTAAATAATAATAATTTTCATCGAGCAAGTGCGTACGTGTGTATCGATATGTTAGTTTAATAAAGCCCCCACGTCCGCGCAAGGCACGCAATGTTTCCTAAATAAATATTGGAAAAGCCGTAAGAAAAAAACAATATATCGAGACTTAAGTTTAGCCGGCTAGACTAATAAATTCGAGTCTGGCTTAGCTAACTGATGAATTTTTCATGGTTATTCTTGTTCGCGCCGTTACTGAATCTCGGCGGCTTTAGTTTAATATGCAATTTCGGCTTAATTTAGTTTTTAAAGCTCTCCAGTGACCCCTCTATTTATTTCGCGGATTGTGCGGGGGGGTCATCTTTCAACCCCCGCAGACACTCGGGGTCGAATAAAACAGAACAGTGATTATTCACAATGTCATCAACCAAGTTCAGAAAGTTTTGCCAAGATTCAGAACTCGGGAAACTAGCATAGGAATCCATCCAGTGAAATATTTAAAAAAAAATCTAACAATCTAAAAAATTTGTTTATAGATATAAAAATATTATAATGACAGTAATAACAAATATTTTATTGTTTGTGTATACGCGTATATTTTGTTGCCAAATTTTTAAAATTTTAAAAATTTACGAAGGAATAAGGATATTTGAAATAATTCGAAAATGTTTGTCCATTATGCTTTCCACGAATAAATAAATCATTCGATACGGTCGTGTCTCGAAATAAAATTCCATCAGATGGCTATACTTTAAATGTACAACAAGGATCTAAGAATATAAAAACCCAATGCAGAACAAAACAGACTTGCATTAACCTACTGAGAACGCTAAATATAGAATATAAAACGAGAAAATATTGCCTTAAAACAAGCTGTAGCTGTCACGTTATTGCTGGAGAGATGTAAAAATCATAAATTACGTATTTTACATTAATAATGTGCTTTTAAACATATTTCTTTGCAGCCGACCGCTGAGCGTGAGACTCGAGATAATAAAATTATGTACGTTTTTCGTACTTTCGTAATTGTTATCACGCGTATCTCAAACAAACGCCTTATCCTATTATTGTATTTTTAACCGTCCGGGGACAAATTGTCGTCTGTTCCAACTGTTCGGTGGCTCTATCGTCTTGTTTCCGCATCCCGGGACAGTTTATCTCCTTGAACGGATAGTACTATCAGACAAAATAATTCGATTTCGTTTTGCTTTCTTTCGCGATCATTCAATTTCGGCAGACAATCAAGAGTCCTGAGCAGAAACGAGAAGTAATCCCGGGCTGGCTCTCTATTAAAATCCGCGTCGGATTCTTTGTGTTCCCCCGAACAAAACCAACTTTTTCAATCGCCTCGTGCTGCAGAATGCGGTCAGGATCATAGATCATTTCCGAGGACTCTCCGCGATGGTTATCAGTTCCTAACTCTGGATAAAGCGACTCTGTGGAACAGCTATATATAAAATTTCTGTCTTCGTTTTAAGTTTCATATGTCAGAAGTCGAAAAATGTTTACGTTGCGTTATTTTTCAGATTTTTAAAGTGACGTGTCTGCAAAGAAAAAGAAGCTCCTTCCTTTTACAAATGCAACATTAAGAGATTCTCCTTTGGATTGACACATTTCACATTTTCGAAATCCAGACTCTTAATTGTATGTGTAGCATACGTAATTGTGTGTATAGTTATATACACGTGTGTGCGTATGTGTGTCTTTTGCAGCGACCGAATAACTAAATCGATCAAAGCAATCTATCGGAGACTGGTATCGAATTTAAGTTATTATAAACTCACGTTGCAGAAAAACTATAATAATTGGATGGAAGGATAACTGTTTCACCATGACGCGAGAGCTAGTAAAGTAGATTGAAGCAACCGGAAGCAAACGGTTTTTTAATTTAAAATTCGAATTATTCTCCGAGTTCATTCTCTAATCAATTCTATTCTTGTTAATCGTACTACATATTTCCACATATTTCCGAAATCCAATTTTTAAATAAATAACTACTTGCGATATGAGAGACGAGAAGTCACGTGGCAAAACTTTTAACTTTTAATTTATTGCTTTTAATATTTAATTTATTTATATAAACAATTACAATTGTTATTGTTTTTTAAACTGCGTTAATGTGTTTTATCACAGTCATTTTTCTCTCGTCTTACACATAAATTCAGGCAATTGTCTTTTGTATTGAACGATAAAATAGGTCAAACGATAAGCAGTCGAATAGAACAATGGCAACTGCATAAATATTGAATGTTCCGCTCATATTGTCAGCAGCATATTGTGCGATTAACTTATGCATTAATTAACGTACGTTTGATTTAGGTGCTAATTAATGCAACAACGAGCGGAACGTTAATGTTTCTGCGGCTAATACTTCGGGTCAAAAGGCCAGTTATTTTCGATAGTTAATACATGGAATCGATCGATCGCGCCCCTTTCCTTATTCGGGTGCATGCACTTGTAAAAATACGTCCGCAAGTCTGATGTACAAACACAAAGTCCAAGTCGCTAATCGAAGCAACCCGCTTGCAAGAAGCCGCAATTATTCGCGAATCAGTATCAATAAAAAATTTATGGAATCGATGAAAAGAAGATTAGAGATAAGCTGATAGATAAATACTTAGATAGATGAGCAAAAATATCATTGGATTTGAAAAACTTTGTTTACCAGAATAATCGATTTTCAACTTTCAATGTTCCAGTAATTAAAAATTCCTAGAATTCGAGCGCGTCGCAGCATCTGTGTGATAATTACTATAACAATTTTTAATGGAAGATAAAAAGACTTACACATCGATAATTATTATAACCAATAATATCATTGTATAATTAATGAAAAATGACCCGAAGAGAAAAGATATAAATTTCTCTAGCAATAGCGATCATAATTAATTCTATCGCGTGAGCTGTCTCTCTTTTTCTCTTTTGTATTGCCCGAACAATGGAATGGGCACTAAATAATTAGCCGTGGGATCGTGATCCATAAAGGAATCAAACAAATTGTATGAATTCACGAGCGATATACAATCATTATAATTTTGACCATTATCATCTTATTACGCGGATCGTTTGAAAATCTGCCAACGAAATGATCGATGCCAAGTATATGCGATAGCACTCGCGGAATGCGAAATGATCGGTTTATTTGAATTTCTAATTTAACGGCTATGCACAAAGGGTTCGGTATTAAATTCATATTGCGAATACGAACGCATAATAAAGGTTCCATAATTCCACGGGGACATAAATGACGGATGATTTCGCAACACGCGAGGCATCTTCCGGTAAAAATGAAAATATATGGTGCGCTATGATACTTTTTTAACTTCAACACGTTATATCGCGAACAGTTTTATTTCGGTTATTTTTGTTATCTCTGGACATTTCCCAGAATCACCCTCGCGCCATTACTGGGACCCCTTCGTTCTCGTAAGCGGAAATCCCGAAAACGCAATAAGCGAGATCCACCACATTAGAATTAATTATATATATATATATATATATATATATATGTATATATTCGTTCCTCCACGTGCATCTTTTTCCTCTCCTTGCTTTCCAGATGCAATTTTACTTTACTTTTAAAAATCATTTGCATTATTCGTATTCCACATTGACACCAAACATTTATTTCAATTTGTACGTCTACGGAATACATTGTCCCGCAAATAACGTAGGCAATTCGTTATAAAATTTATTTCTTATCGGATTTCTTTTTGATTTTGACGTATAAATAATGCATCTAATAAATACATGCATTGGTTGTACCGTAACTTGCCGTCTTATGTGTAATGCATATTTTTATTCTCCTTGACTCAATGTCCAACAACATATATCATGGAATATTGCTTAAAAGTCCTATAAATAAGGCAAGCAGTGCCGCAGCAGTTTCTGTTGTTTCTGCTACCATAGCGCATTACTCATCGATATCCCTTATATCACTTCTTCACCGTCGTCTGATTTCTTCGACAGCTATGTTTAGCTTTCACCTTATATTTCTTAAGCTTTCCCGCAAAATTTTCTATCTGCTTTAAACAGTTCTCGAACATTACACATTGCGATATACGTCATTATCATTCCGTCTCTTATGGAAAATTCTTCTCGAGTAATTTGTTTATTTTTTATGTGGTTTTCTGAAATAAAATCGTTAACTTTAGATGAAGATCAAAATTTAAAAGATCAGAAATTGTAATTTCAAAATTTAAAATTGTAAAGAGTCGCTTCAGTTCGTTTAAGAAACACTCCTTATCTTGGGAGAAACTTGATTCGAGCTCTTTGTTTAAATTATTTCTATTTCAGAGAATTGATAACTAGACTACTATCGACAAAGATTTCGATTCAATCAATAAGAGAGTGCAACCCTCTCTATCAAGAAGCGTCCCATAAAAAAATGTTCCCCTTTTTACGTTTTTTTTCGATATATTAAACTTTAATATAGAACTAAACATCAAATTATATAAAATTATATAATATCACACTTTTAAAAATAAAGTTGATAAAGAAGATAAATCGTATATCACAATAAATTTGACAAAGAAGATAAATCATATGTTCACTCTCTAGAGTGTTATTTGATCGGGCACTTTAATTCATAGACCTTTCTCGTAGATTAAAAAGTATCAATACCTAAGTATTAATAAATATGAAGTAGAAAACTATAAATAGTGTGTTTTATTGTACATAATAAATATTTTATAAAATAAATATATGTAATTTGTGTATGCAAAAATTTATGCAAAAGTTTATATATGCAAATGACTAAACACCAAAAATATGTCACGGATTCTTCACTCATTTTCTTATTCATTTTTTATCTATCTCTTTCATAATTTTCATTTTGTTATGAGAATGTATTCTGTTACAAAATATTTCTCAAAAAAATTGATAAAAATTTTTGAGTCAGATGAAGAGCTGTTGACATTTTTTTATTTTAATTCAAATATACCTTGTTCTATATATTTTTTTATTTATTCTATATATTTTTTGTTAAACATGTTAAGCAGTTTAACTTTAGAAGAAAATCTACTTTTTTAACAAGTTTTGATTTAATTTAGCATTAAGGAAATTTTTCTCACCAGAGAAATAAAAGACACGATTTCAAAGAAACACATATATAAAATTAATACATTTACAAGATTAAATAATCAGAAATAGTCCGTTTTTTTGTTTCTGTCCATACTTCATTTTATACGACTTCTCCCCTCGCACGCACCCTAAAAAGGACGTCCGCCTACCATTGGCGAGATTAAAAAAGTTACACGGCAAAGGGTTAACAAGCTTAAATCGTTTACTGAGAAAAGCAATATTTCGCGAGTTGAAACTTAAACGACTTAAGATAAAAAATGGTATCGAAGAGAAAAGTACTTTCCTTGAAAATATTTACTATAATGTGACGAGCTTGTTTTTCTGCAAAAAAGTAACGACATCTCTCGTTTGCCAACAATATATTGTAAAATATAAAATGCTTTATTATAAAAGAAACGATTATACACATTATAAATTAAAATTCTTTGTGAATTAAAGGAAATCACGGATTTTTCTTCATACGGTATATTATTGTGCAAAATTATCATGCAAAATGTTTCCATAAGTTTGCGATGGACATTAATAATTTTATATAATTAATTAAATAATGCAAATAACAACATTCTCCGTTTTAAAAAATTTAAAAAATAATTATTAAATATATTTATTAATTAAGTATAATGGATTAAACGGAATTTTAAAATAAATATTAAATAACATAATCCTTTCGCGACATACATTTTCAGTTTGCGCAGCGAAAGAAATTAAGTTAAACGAAAAATGTAATCATTGTAGCTGTCTGCTAAAAATGGAACGGTTTATTCAAGAAGTTGACAGATGGACGATGCCCTGCGGGCATCTACAAGTACCATCCCATCTTACAGAGGAGTGCAATATAGAAGCGCAAAGCAGAAGAAATCGTTAAAAAGACTGTTTAAGATAAGAAATGCTTGAAGCAAACAGTAATGTTTATACTACAAAATATGATAGTAATTCAATAATGTAATTTGATAATTACTACACAACACATTATGATGATACACGCAAAACAAATGGTAATATAACATAACAAAAAGTATATGTAATGAAAGCAGTAATGAAATAAAGTGGTTATACAATTCTGCTGATCCTATGTTACCGTAATGAAGCAACAATCTTGTAGTAATGTATATTATAAATTTGAGTACCATGTTATAATTACTGCTGTAGTTACACAACTACCTATTACTATTGCTTGCTAAACTAATTGACCGCCACTGGTGTATATGCTGCTGTAATTTTACCTGCGGGCATTCGCGAACGTCCGCGCTCGTTTTGTTATCGACTTGCTTAACTGTCCACACAATTACAAATTATAAAGACGATATTTGCGAATTATCAGATGTACTTAGTAACGTAAATTTCACGTGATTTCTAACGTGACTTCATCGGATTCTCAAATTTCTCTTTATTCCCTTTATACAGTATATACATGTAATTATAAAATTGTTAGAGAAGCGTTTAATTAATTTCACGTGAATCTAGCGTGACTATTAAATGCATAATTATTACCATTCTTTAAAAGTAAATCTGCGTGCCTGGTAAATTAATATTAGCAATTCGATAAATTCTCATTGGTCTCGCTGTACATTAATTTCGCTTCGTTCCTCTTTCCCTTCTTTTATCTTAAGTAATCTTTAAAACAGGAATTTTCATAAAAATTCACTTCAAGAAGCCTTCGACTTAATTTAGCGAGCACGCTTCTTGAAAGAACTTAATCAACTTCTTTCCTACCGCTGGTTCCCCTGGAACCTGTCGTCCTGGCAATATCAATAAGTGCAATAAAGGAAATATTAATAACCATCATAAAACTTGCCTCGGCTGAATTGCTCGTAACTGGCGATCACCCTCTCGGCGTTCTTCCGGGCGATGTAGAACCACTCGCTGCTGTTGCTCAAGTACTTGTACTGGATCGCAAGGTCTTTCACGAGAACGCCGTCCTGATTGGGTAGCCGATGAGCGAACGGACAGTACAACCATCGACCACGATACTGCAACTTGTCGTAACAGTTGCCGGCGGCGAAGATATCCTCGTCAAACTCGACCATTGAGAGAACGCTCGCGTGCAACAGATACTCGGACGACAGCATCACTTCCGGCGCGTACTTCCAGAGTCGGGTGAGCATGTTGGCGCGATTCACGGCGAATTCCGCCTCCAGTCGGAATCTCTCCTGCGCGTACTGGTCCACCACGCCCTCGCCAAGATTCAGATCCGTGCCCGCGGTGCAGTTCTCGCCCAGAGTGTGCTGATTCTCGATTATCCGCAGGAAACGCGTGACGATGTCGACCTGGGCGGCCTGCGGTCTCTTGCGAGCCGACGACTGATCGGACGACGAGACGTTCGACGGTTCCTCATAACTCGTGTAATCCAGCCCCGAGGCCTCCTCCTCGAGATCGCGGGCGGATTCGCTGGCGTCCTCGGCCGCGTCGATGCTGAACGTCTCGGTTGTGTTCCGTTCGGTCGCAGCTGCCGGCACGGCGGTCCTATTCAGAGACATTACCCTCCTCAATTTGCTCAGAGGATCCTCCTTGTAGGAACTCTTGAGGGAATCGGGACTCGAGCGCAGAATACCGTGGTTCTCGGGTTGATGCGCTTTAAACGCATCCTGAAGGTCTGCCTCGCTCTTGATCTGATCCGCGGATCGGCTGTTCCCCGGTGTATTACCTTTGGAATTATTCTGTCCAATCAGCCAAGAAAGATTACGTGTGAGAGAAACGGCGGTACTTTCCTCGATGACGCTTCCTTTCTTACCCTGATACAGCTTGAGTAAACTCTCCAATCCCTCTGAAACATTATTCTCAATTCGATCGAGGGGCTGGCTGTTGATCGAGTTATCCTTTGAGAAATTCCGCTCGAGGAGCCAAGAATGATTACGCCTCGGTGAAACGGATTCTTCCGGAAAATCATTCACTTTTTCCACTTGGCGTATCTTGAAGTGATTCTCATGATCCTCGCGAACGGTCTTGATCCTATTTGCCGCATCCTTCGAGCCGTCCCTCGCGGAATCCTCTATCTTCTGTCGCGCAAAATGGCTCCTGGATCTCCCGTGACGGATCTGCGATCTCTCGATGCTCGACGTATCCGCCTGTTCGATCTCCGTCCACAGAATTTCCATCGGCCGGGTCCCCGTCATCGGCGAGACTTCCTCCGCGGGATGACGATCTTCCGGCTGCGAACGCATTTCCGCGGAACGGATTCTCACAGTCCGCTCATCCGCAACTTCCGTGCGAAGTTCAGCCGAGGAGGCGCGAACTTTCTCGGAGCCGTGGACAACTTCCGTAGAATAACGTGCCGACGTCGGGAAAATTTCTGCCGAGCGTATCGCCACGGCGCGACGATTCTCCATCGGGCGCATTTTCGCGATTCCGGCGAGATTCTCCGGAGTCGAGCGTATTTCCTCGGGACGATTGTTCGCGCGCGAGCGACTTTCGTATCTCGCGGAATGGATCTCCGTCGACCGGAAGAGGTTGATTCCGGGATGATCCCGCGCGATTATCGGACGATTTTCCGTCGCCGTCGCCGTCGCCGTCGCCGTCGCCGTCGCCGTCGCCGTCGCCGCCTCCGAGCGAGCGATTTCCGCGCTCGGATGAATAATCGTCGGGCGAACCTCAGCGGCACGAAATTCCGTCGGATCGAGCTTGCGGTCGGCGAAAGCCGTCGAGCGGTGGTTCTGCTGATGCCGCAGGTACTCC
Source organism: Pogonomyrmex barbatus (assembly GCF_055798465.1). Classification (NCBI taxonomy): domain Eukaryota; kingdom Metazoa; phylum Arthropoda; class Insecta; order Hymenoptera; family Formicidae; genus Pogonomyrmex; species Pogonomyrmex barbatus. Next base: position 10,053,882 of record NW_028297160.1, read on the forward strand.
TTCGGCTTCTCGACCTGGAAGAGCTTCTCGTGATGGCTGGCGAGGGAATCTTGCGTGAACGTGAGCAGGATGAGCGCGCACCAATAGCCTGACGCACTCATCTTCAGCCGCTCATCTTCCCGTTCGCAACGAACCGTCCGCCTGTTACATCCGCCCGCGGTGACACGTTTGCTCGAGCCTAATCGATCTCAATCCCAGCATCTCCGCGACGTGATTATCGTTCGCATGTAACCACCAGCTTGTAACAGCTGCTCGCGATAACGTGACATGTCTGATACATTAGTGAGCAATTATATGTTTCTTGAGATCAATTTAGCGCTGGCGCCTCTTCCCCGCAAATTAATTCCAACGTCTCCGCAAAGCGACCGCCGCCCATCTCTCTTTCCGACAGCGTGTACGAGGGAATTATACTTCCCGGGATCACGCACGAGTGACTTGAAACGTTACACCTCGGTTATTAGTTTCTCGTAACAATCATACTTGCAACTCCGTCCGCTTCTGTCAACGCGATTATTATATCGTGCGATATTTTGCGGGATTAAAGGATTTTACTTTTAGCAACTCTTTACGTTCTCCTCCTGAATTGCTCCGGTTCTTAATTTAGATCCTATCTTTGAACATCTTCGCAATCTTACGCGTTCCCTCCTCACGGTATTTAATAGGTCTCGGTGCTCAGCATCCTCGGAATCTCCGCACAATCTTACATCCTCTCCTCTTTATGGTCTTTAATGGATGGTATCCCTTAATAGACTCGATACTTAATAGCTCCTCTCGGCAGCTCCACAATCAACTTATCTTCCGCCTCGAAGCCAGCGCTATTTCAATGTTTGTTTTTTTTTAAACAAGCGATACACGATCGCTGCTTTCGGGGGTGGATACCGTTGCGGTAAATCGATCTGGTCGGTGATCCGTTCTCGTTGCTCTTGAGATTAGACCGCGGGTAGAGTGTTTTTGCGCGGGCTACTAATCGAGATGTCGCCCATCCTCTCCTTCTCTCTTTCCGCCCCTCTCTCTCTCTCTCTCTCTCTTTCGCGCGCGAGCGCGCGATAATCCGATTTCCACGCAGATATTCCTCAGTCAATTTTCGCGCGACTCATGCGAATTTTGCAAAAGTCCAATCCCGGCGCTAATATATTATCGGATCGATTGGAATTAGCGAAGATATGAAAAATCGAAAAAGTGAAATCGCGCGATGTCTCGCGGATATCACATTGATTTAAGGTACCGATTTCCCGATCCGGGTTATGATTGATCGACAATTTCGTCGATCTCGTATTATAATTATCGCTCGATCGTTACATTCTGCGAATCCAGAGCGATAAAAAGTTCTCCAATTGATTAGACTAGAGCGATTTCCGTTTCCTCGCGAGCAATTTCACACAGGTGCAAATTGCAATTAATCTAGATTCTCACTGACGATAACGTTCCGATCTGTCCTTTCCAATCCAGATTTTGTGATTCACACACGTCATCGTAGATTACGACACACTCACATTATATCGTGTATATATTGCCGCACGTTGATGAATCTGTCGCCAAGGGCGCGAACATTCACGGCATTTAGGCGGCGTTTTAACGGATTGGATACGCGACAAATTTATCCCTAGGCGTGTCTCGCCATTTCGACCCCCTAGCGATTAATGACAGTGTTGACACTTCAAACATTGTTGTACGTCTAATTGTTATAGAGCGTACACATATCTATTTGTTTCGCTGGTCAATAATTTTCCTGTTTGTTCGCTTGTTTAGCGCCAGACAATTGTAATCGTATATTCGTAATTGTTTATGTAACGCGTGTTACTCACGTTCCCTACGCAATTGTGTGGACCGTTAAGTGGAAGAACACTGTAACACGTGTATTTTTTTTGCATCGTTAATTTTAATCGCAAATTACCTTGCTCTCGATAGGGACGTTAAACAACGATGGAATTTAAATGTGATGGCCAAAAACGTACAAATGCAAATTATCGTAACAATAAATCATACGAATTAAATGTGCCTTCAATGATATGATCATCATCAACCTTTGTGAAAATAACGAGAGATAGCATAATATATTGATTTCATCAGAAATAACGTCCATACAAAATTGACGTTAAAAGTTGCGTTTAGCAATTGAAATCCTATTAACAAAAATTAAATCCATATCGGAACATTGTTGCATAATTACGCAAATTAATCACTTTGCTTTGAAATATACTCGATTATACATTAATATAGTCTTTTGATAAACGCCCCGCGGTTTTATGGAATTTCATTCATTCGGCGAAATCCTGATGACCACGGAAACTTAATCTATACAAGGAAGTGCCGTTTTTAATTGATCAAATTAATAATCATTAATAAATAATCATTTTGAAAAAAATGATCCTTTTTCCCATAACACCGAATAATTAGTTTGGCTTCCCCAATAGAATCTCTTCACAAATTTTTTTCTATTTCTTCGAACGAAAACTACAAAGAGTAAAAATAAAAATCGCAAGAATTTAACCTACATTGATGCATTGTTTCCAAACTAAAGAGACAATAGAAGGGAGTTTTTCGTGATTTTTTTTTTTCACGGCACCGAAAAACTATTCTAATTTCCTTGATAATCAACTCTTTCTAGATTTTATCAATCTTATCAAATTGTTTTTAAAATTCGATTTACAATGCCACATTGTCCCCTTCAGATTAAAAACTTGTTTCAAAATGCATCCATTTTTTAACAATATCCGACATTTAATCCCATTCTTTTCGATTAACGTCCCGTATTGTGACGTGTATATTCATCTTTTCTTTTTTTTTTTTTTTTCTATCAAATAAAGAGCGAAAATTCCAAAAAACCAGAATGCTATTTTTTTAATTAACTCGATGGATCAACAATATCCTATTGAATTCCATTCTTCCATTAAACCGGCGTCATTAATCGTTTCTGAACAATTATACGTGAATCGTTCATAATCGCTCATCCGTCATAAATGTTCGAGATTGATAATCGGATTAACCGACGTACATCGACGTAGCCCTTTCAATCGCACGAATTGAACCGCGTCGCTCGCAATCTCTCGTGTCTCCTAGAAAAAAGAAAAAGAAAAAAAAAAGAGAGAGAGAAACGAAGAAGAGAAGACCGCGTGCGATCCATCTTACATTACGGGCAGCGAATTTCTGACGGCGTGCTTTTCTTTCTTTCGCGCCTCTCGATCGGCTGTAATCGAGGGTCAAGTTGGATCGACGAATCGAGCGTGCGGACTCGTTCTGCCGGCGATCATTTTACGACGGGTTTCCCTGTGGAAGAACAGCGGGAACTTTCCTTTCTCTCAATTCTCTTCCCCCCAAAAATTCCTCTCCTCTTTCGCGCGCGCGAGTCGGCGATCGCGACAGATCTGTATGCGCTCGCACGCAGCGTCAAACTGACGACGAGGGTTGAGAAATCCACCACCCTTCGCGCCAGCCAATGTGTGAATGCAGAGCGCATGATCTACCCCTCTTCCTCGCCTATGCAACGAGCCTCTCACGTCCGGCATCCCGACGATCCCCCCCCCCCTCTCTCTCTCTCTCTCTCTCTCTCTCTTCCGCCATTTAATCTAGATCTTAATCTTCATCTTCGGTACGCCATCTCCGCGCCGTTTTATGCTTCCTGGTGGAACATACGAATAAAATAGGAGTCCCCTGTCTTTATTTCGCCACGATAAAACGCGATGGCAAAACGCGCACGCATAGGGGATGTAAACCCGGATCGCGTTTTTCCGAAAATTTGAAAGGGACACTCCGAGTTTTCGCAGTTTTTTTTAAATTCTCAACGTTACGTCGATTTTCACTCGACACTGTTTGAAGAATAAATTTCTGTTATTTCGCCGTCGGCGGCTGCGAAGCGTAATGTTCGAAAAACTCCTTGTTTTTAATCGCTCGTTCTCAAACTCAAGAATTCCATTTACGTCTCGACACTATCGTAAAGGACAAATCGGCTCGAAATTAGTTAGGTAGAAAAAAAGGGATTTATGAAGAGACGTCCTATATTACGCGTTTGTTCAAGCGGGGACTTGACGCGTTCGTTTTTTTGAACGTAGAAGATTGTGACAGCTACTGACAGCAAAAATGTGAATAGGTAGTTACATTGATCATGCATAAATATTCTTTTTTTTTTTGAAACGCTAATAAAAGTCTATTATCTGTGAAAACAGTCGTTTCGATAAAAATAAAGTCCGCGGCCTCTACCGCTTCGGAAACGTTTGCGCTGAAAATATATCTCTTTTTTTATTTTTATTTCATGCAATTTTATTTCATTTTGTAATATATCTTAACAGCTCGATTGTTGATTCAGTTTCGTACGTTTCGAAAAAAAATAACGACGTTATTCATTTTTAAAAGAATCATATTTGTTTTATCTTGACAGGTCGATACGGGGTACGCCCGTTCGGCGTGTTTCGAAAGTTACAACACGGTACTTATATTTTCATTTTCTAACGCGCATTTAATTTACGTTCAGTCACGTCACTGATTTTACCTTGACACATTTTCGATGTAACATCACATCCGCGTGTATTTTCTTTTTATGTTACATATTACAAAACGTAGCGAGGCGAAGAATGTGCTTCAGTTTCGCGTTTCTTACTTCGGAAACAGAACAGCTTGCACCTCTGCCATCTGCTATCGAACAGATTTACGTCATCTTTATTCATTTGACCCGATTTTTTTCGCCCATTGTGTTTCATTCGAATTCCATTCCGTGCCGTAAATATTTGAGGACCAAAGGTAATATGGCGAACACGCATGTAAAAGCCTATATTTGGAGACGGGCAATATTAAGCTCATTAAGTTTATTTGGAAAAGCGCGTGTCAACGAAATTTTCAATTCCAAATAATACGACCTGTCGTGCAATTATATAAAGTAAACAATTGCAATATTCGAGGTAAACTAATTAAGCGAGTCAATTTAAATAATGAATAATAAAAAAATGTCACTAATTAATCAGATGAGAGAAAGAGAGAGAGAGAGGGGGGGGAGAGAGGGGGGGGGAGAAAGGAAGAGAAAGAGAAAAACCTTGGACGTTTTATTCTAAAGATTCAGTGAAATTTATTGTAACGGCAAAAATGCTCTTTGTTTTCAGTCAATGCATAGGCATATCCGGAGAAAAAAGGGAGGGAGGAATTTGAGAGGTTCAAACCCTCTCTGAATTAAAAAAAAAAAATTAAAATTAAAGTTAAAATTATGATTTATAAAATCTAGTATTTTTCTCATTTAAAATTAGGAAAGAACAAAATGAGGAGATATTCTAAGTCCTAAAATATTCAAAAAAAAAAAAAAAAAAAAAAAAAGAAAAAGATAACGCAAAAAATTGCTGTTTATGTGTTAAGAAAACCTTCCCCTCCCCGAAAAAAAATCCTGAACGCTCACGAGTCAATGTAGCTTGAAATACGCGTTATATGTGTGGACGAAATTTAAATATATTTAGAACACAACATTTTTTAATTTTATACAGATTCTACAAATAAATTCCTAAAAGTGTTAATTACGTCGAGTGACAGTAAAATTATTGATAGAATTCTCCGGCGAAGCGCGTCGAGAAGTCGCGCGTCGGTTTTACATTTTTCAGATATAACTTTTAGTTTCAAAATAAATTCTCTCATTCCCGAGAGGAAAGGCTGTATGTGTTTCGGAGGAGATAAAAAAGAAAAGCTCATAAAAACGCGGCAAGTCGAGCGAATCGATCAGAAATTACGCGAATCATAAAGAAGATGGGCGCGCGAAACTCTGACGATAAAAAAAAAAAGAAGAAAGAAAAAAGGAACGAGAGAACGCTGCGAACGCAGAATATACATGGATTAGGTGTGCTGATAATAAAAGCGCACGCGTATAAAACGCCTACGCGTTCGAAAATGGAAAAAGGGCATTAAATTCGCTAAGCGTATTTGGGAAGGATGCGAATCAACGAACTTCAATTCGCGAATAACAGAATCCGTCGCGCGGTTATATTTCGCGAGGAGAACAATAAACAATAACAAGGAAGGTTGTACTCACCGGGATTGATGTCATTGTCTCATCTCGAGCTCCGTCCGGTTTCCGTCGAAAGTTTCGTGGTCGAGGTTTCCCTTCCGCTCCCGCCGAGGACGCCATTTTCAAACTCGCGCGATCGTCCGATCGAACTCGCTCGTGACACGAAAGCGCGAACTTTGCGTGTTTCCGCGCTAATTACAGTCACGCGCATACACGCATACACGCACGCATGTGAATTAATTGTATGTCGACAAGTACAAGAACAACTCGCGTCACAACCTGTTATTTCTCCGTCAAAAATCACCGGACGTCTCACTGCCGCCTACTCGAGTCTACAGTTTGAAGACGGTTCCTCCCCTTCTCCATCCCCCCTTTAAGCGTCGAGATCGCGTTCGAGATATCGATATCGCGAGGGTCTGAAGTGCGCCGGTATCTTGATCATCGAAGTGGCAAACAAAAAAAAAAAAGAAAAAAGAAAAAAGTTATGTTGCAAAAGAGACCAAACTTTTCTACATACATCTCAGAATCTGGGACAAATTTTACTTATTTTCCCTCTTCTCGTTTCCTTTTAGAATATGTAAATAAAAGAAAACTTGGTTCGCTCTGCATAAATGGAATAAATAAAAAGATAAGAGGTAAGAGCCGAGAGAGAAGAGTTGAACCTTTTAACATTCCCGACTGTATCTTTCCCGGAGCGAATTAAAAACTGCATCGAGAAGAAGAGAGAGAGAGAGAGAGAGAGAGAGAGAGAGAGAGAGAGAGAGAGAAGAAAAGGAGGAAGAGGAGAAGGAAGGGAGGGAGGGAGGGAGGTCGTTTAAAAGCTTTCTTATAAAATCGATGATTTTCGACGGGATTTAAAAGTCAGGCTGAAAACACTCGCGCTTATTCCCTTTAATATACCTGTTTTATCTTTCTCCTTTTTTTTCCCCGTTATCGTCGTCGCGGATCGGATACCCGCGACGCGACGCATCGCGATCAATGCGGATAATTGCGAATATCGAGCAACACGATCGTTCGCGATGGCGCACGCTAATTAACCCCATCACGCGTTCTGTTCCGGCACAGAGAGCACGATATTTTGCCGGGCGATTCATTCGCGATGAACTGAAAAGCGATTTTTCGTGGCTTCGCGCGGCGCGAAGTAAAAAACGTAGCGATCTCTCCGCACGCCAATTACGAGTGCTGTTGGAAAAAAAAAAAAAAAATCACCGACTGATAACACGCACACCCATGACGAATATGGTATGCGCGGACGATCAGGGATTCCGTAAAATCGCACGTACGATTAAAGATATATCTCGGTGAAATATTTTATACAATTCACTTTTAAAAAGAGCATTAAACGAAGTAAAACAAAAAAGTTTTAAACTTATGAAAAACCTTAAAAAATTTGGATTAACGTAATTTGAAGAAACCAACTGAAGTTAAAAGTTAACTCGTTTGAAATTAAGTAAATTAAGTTGAAAGTAATTGAAGTTTAAACTTTATTATCTAACAGCACGCAACGAATATTCTACATTCATATTGAATGTATTGTGATTATGTCACACGTACTGAGAACATTCGTTTAACATCTATATAGTATATCATAATCATATGTCTTTAGGATGACATCTACAAAATATCCTTCTAATATATTCTTAGAACATCTCTGTATTTTTATTTGCAGTTTATCCCGCATACACATTAAATGAAAATTACGAATGCAAATATAAATAATAAATAATAATAAAAAAAGAATACGGAGAGTCTAATTGATGACGAGCTTTCAGCTTTCATTATTTTCCGAGTTAGTAAACACCGTAAAATAATTCCCGTAAAGCGCATCTTTTATTCCCGACCTCGTTGGAATTAATACGCGATTACTGCAAACGAGAAATACTACATTTATGCGAAATCATGATTAATGTTATGCATTTATTCAGAAAAGACAATTAGAATAATAGTAAATAATTTGTACTCCTCGTATATGTATATCATCACATGTATATATATATATATATATATACGTATTTTATATATATATATATATATATATATATTCGTGGTTAATAAAAATTTTATAATTTTTGTATATTTATTTACAGATCAGAGCCGTCGCACGACGAAAGTACGTATACTCGTGTATGTCGGTAGTAATACTGAAGTTACAGACGAGGAACTGAGATTTCAAAAAGTGGAAGACTCGGACAACTCGTGCTCACCGAGCGGATTCAAATAAGCCCTAAAACACTTTGTTCACCTCCTTCTCTTCTTCCCCTTTTCTCTATTCGAAAACGTGAGGTACGAGAAAATTCAAATGTCGAGATAGCGCGTCGCACAAACGTTTCTCTCATCGTCCTCCCCCTCCTCCTCCTCCCCTCCTGCCGCTCACATGTCGCTCTCGTACGCTCGTACATGGACTCGTTTCCCGTGGGATGACCTCAAGGGTCCCTCAAGAATAATCGAGCTCGTGCACTCGTTGCGTAACCGTTCATTCACTCGGTTATACCGCGGAGAACCGCCGGGAAATCTCGGGCATGTTCCCGCTTGGCAATTGCATCATGAAGACCGAGCGAGATTTCCGAGCGATGAGAGGGGGGGGGGGGAAAGAGCCGAAACACCAGACACTTCGAATAACTAGGTGCTTGTATTTTCTCCACTTATGATCCTCACGTACGAGCTTCTAAATCAGGGCCGACTTCCAGACAACGACACGTACACACATACACACTCGTCTCATGGGAGGCCGGTATATTTCCCGGAACCTTTGACATCTCGGTTGCATTCGAACGAAGGCGAATGAATTCGCTGATTGTTTTATTTTACTGCTTTTTTATTCCGTACTTCCGAACAAATTTCTCGCAGATAAAGATAAGATAATATCTTGCTTTAAAGAAACGTATTGCTTTAAAAAAAAAAATCATTAGAAATTCTAGATTATTTCCACAGTTCTCTATTCGGAATTAATATTTTTTTCTCATAGTAGTCTCTTTATGGAATATAAATGTCAATAATATAATATGTCAATAATATAAATATCAATAATACAGCTTTTTCGTTATTTTTTGTAACAACCTCAAAAGAGTTCTTCTTGATGAGTATACAGAGATGAGCTCTTGAAACTTGCAAATTCTATAGAATTCTATAGACATCTTGTATGTTTCATAATGTTATCATAACGTATCGGAATCATAATATTGCAATAACGTATAGTATATTTCTAAATATTTCTAAATATTTAAATTTCCTTACTTTAAATTTTCGAATACTTAAACGTTTACACTGTTCGTTTTGCATAATATTGTGTGCACATAACAGCCACATAAAAAATCTTGCAGCTTTTTCAATTATTAATACAAAGATCTGCACTTTAAAAACTTCGTAAACGAAGATATAAAAAGATCGACTGTTTCCTTTTTTATCGTGAACTTACACTTTGCGTCATTGACCACACCATCGACGCGCACGTGTTCATAGTTTATTACAATCCTTCGACTAATCTCACGAAAGTCATTTCACTAGTGGACGGACTGCGTCACTTGTTCTTCATCATCATCGTCCGCCTCGTCACTCGGCCGCAGAACATGCCGACGATAAAGATCACTCCGATCATGGTAAAAGCGACGATCATGAAATAACGTCGCGCCGGAGAACGATTTACTGTCGAGTATAATTCTTCGAATGAGTTTGGTGCGATCAACTGTAATGTGATAAATAAAATGTGATTATTTCAGGCTGCACGATAAAAAAATAAATGAATAAAGTGAGGTGCAAATGATGCACCTTTTTACAGACCTTGGCAGCATTTTTAAACATCTCCATCCTCGTAGTTAACATCTTGTAGCAATCAGGCTGCAAAGATTTATTGCTATCTTCCAAGGCATTTTGCAAGCACATTATATCTGTAATACAATTGTTACTTAAATTACTAACAATTGCTTTCTCTGTTATATATTTGACGTATAACAGATATGTAAAAATCAATCTAAAATTTCAATTTGGAAAGGTTCCACTCATTTCTTATCAAATTATTTTTTAATCTATGATTATTAAAAAACGGTTATTAAAAGAAATATGATTATTAAAAGAAATATTATTTACGTCTTCCCGCGCCTTGAGATACAGCACTGCAGTATTTGCTAACATCCACGGCACAAGCTTTCTGCAATAAGGGATCTACATTAATATCAGCTTTGGTTTGTTCTATAAGATCTGCAACTTCCATACGACATTCTTCTCTCATATCTCGATTCCCGGCATTGAATTTTCTCTTAAGACACTCTTCGACAGCACCAGGCTCGTTTTCATCCGACCGGCATATAGTTTCAATCTAGTGGAAACACATTTCGTAAGCTTAATTGAAATTAGATTCTATAATAATAAAATCTTGTATAGTGATTAAATTATTATTGGACATTGACAAATCTTAAAATTTTCTTGGAATAATTTGTAAATGATAATGCTGTGTTTTTTTACCTCGTGCGCGCACATTGTCGCTAATAATGGATTTAAATGATAATTTAACGCAGCTTCTCTGAGGATGTTAGCCATTTGGTGTTCGCATTTAGTCGTCAGTTTTGATTCTCGAAATCTAATCTTCAAACATCTGATTACTTTCCCTTCAAGTTCTTTGTCAGTGCGCTCGTGTATCAAAACCTAAAATAATATATATTCGTGAAGTTATTATTAAATTATTTATAATATAAATCTTTTTTTACCTCTTTACAATGCTTGTCGATATCATAGCCACATGCACTTTGCAGTGCAGTATTAAACCTGTAATCCGTATTCTGTTCGATCATTCTTCGAACCACAATATTTTTGCATTTATCATCAAAAGTGACTTCGTCTTTATATCTCTTGAGACAATCCAAAGTTTGCGATTTGCTCACATCGTGGCAGTATTGTTTGATCATAGCACGACAGATACTTAACAGAGGAACATCGCTGGAGCTATCTTGAAACTCTTGCTTCCTTACCTTGAACAGCTGCTTATGACACATGTCCGATAGTTTAACTTTATGCGATGCCAAGCACTCGAGTACCTAAAACAATGTAGGTTTCATGAAGATTTGTCGTAACACGGTAGAATAGAATTTGCTTAGAGTAACCATTTAATAAAAATACCTAGCAATACAAAATTTATAGAAAAAAGAATAGGTACCTCCTATTATATATATTAATGGATATTTAAAAATTATTTAAATAATATTTTTAAAATATAGAATAATAATGAATTATTTAATATCGCCACCTGTGAATTGCCTGGTTCTACGTTAAAGCAAAATTGTTTAATGTCTGCTGAGCAGGTCGCTTGTAGAACAGGATCGAAATGAATGTTCTCTCGCTGTTGATAAAGTTGCGCTCGCAGCTGTTGCCTGCAATCCTTCAGCACGCGATGTTGCGATTCCTTCATTATGTCCTCCTGCACGATTGAACTTAAGCACTCTATTACGTCAGCTTTCGTCTTTGATCTGTTAGAACGTATTATATAATTTGGTTTTGCAAGTTAGAAAATATTTAATCATAATAATATCATATATCAAGAAATTGTGTGAATTACTTAGGGCACCATCTTTTGACATAAGGCCTGCACGCTTCTTTAAATTTATACGTAAAATGATAATTCTTCAAAGATATCAATTGGAAATGTTCTACAGCCGCTTTACATTTATAATCGGTACGTGAATCCAGCTCGTTCTTGTGTTCAATGAGGCATTCCATCATATCTCCTTCATCTTTTCCATATTTTAATACCTCCTAAAACACGCAAACATCAATAACAATAAAATGACATGATAAATTCAATAATTTAAGACATACTTCACAGTGACGTTCCATAATATGTTGACACGCAGAAGAAATTATGGGATTCAATTCAACACGTTCAGCTTGTTCCTCAGTGAAATTTCCGACTGCGAACTTGCATTTTTCTTTCAAACTGCAATTAACACATAAAAATTATCAATACATTTATTATACACAACAATGAGCAATACATAATTTTTTTCAGATGCGTAATTTCTATTTTTAGGATAAATACTTCTCTAAATTATCTTGTAAGCATAAAATCTCTTCTCCCTTCGCAGTTTTGTCATAACAAAAAGAGGCCAATTCATTAAAACACACTTCTTCTATCTCGGGTTGTAAGTCGACATTTACAGCACGTTGCCTCATGACTCTCCTAATCTCTTCCAAGCAATCCGCTTTCAACTGAACAGAATATTAAAAAAAGGAGCAATTAGAAATAAATTTTTTACAATAATAATAATAAAGTGTTAATCAAATGATAACTAAATTAGGTTGAAAACTAAATTAGTTAAGCTAGTTTAATTAAGAGTTAATCATGTATTTAATAATTTTAATAACTGTCTTACTGTCATATTTTTCTGATACACATGTCGATACAAGCATGGTAAGACCAGAGGTCCAGTCTCGGGATCCATCTGTTTCCCGTTGCTAGCCCATGCATTTCTCGCATGACACAAACGCACGGCATCAAATTTGCATGCTCTGTATAACTGCGGATCAAGTTTGAAATCCCTGGCGACGAAATATTGTATTTGTACTAAAGCCGTTTCGCAGGCTTCAGTCATCCTCTCTGTTCCTAGTTGTTCCATCAAACAGGAAATTACTCTGGCATCTCCGCCGTGCACCTAAATTATATATTAAAATGTTTTTATATTAAAATATTATATTAAAATTTAATAGAGTTTCAATGAATATGCAAGAAAAGTAAGTTTATGACTCTACCAGATAACTTCTATATATATATGGTATATGGTATATGGTTTCCAATATGTTTTATATATATATATATATATGTATATATATTGAATTAAGCTTTATATTTATATGCGAAAATCACTTACGTCTCTACAAGCTAAATTGACCACAGGTTGACATTGTTCTCTTAGGACAGGATCAATTCTCCAATCTTCGCCAGCATCGGTTTCCATAATTAATTCTTCCAACTATATAATAAGAAATATTTTATAAAAGTATGATACATTTTATTAATATATGTTCTTGAAAACAAAATATTTCTCGCAAAACTTTGTGTTATTTTAAAAAAACCTGGATTCTGAAATTCTTAATTTCTCTATCAATTGCTTACCGCTCTTTGACATTCCGCGGTAACTCTCGATTTTCTCTTTCTCGTCCTTGTATGTTCCATCAGACAGTGTATTGTAGCACCACCAACCTCGAGACTATTGCAAAAAGTCGTAATATCATTGGCACATTTATGCACAATCTCTGGTGATAATCTATAATCTTCCATTAGCAGTTTCCTGTGATCAAACATTTCCGCCTGACAATTTCCGTCGATTTTGCTGCCGTTCTTCATGGCCGATTCCAGACAAAGCAAAATTTGCGCTAATTTGATTTCTTTATCCTCGGACACAGATCGCCGGCAGTGATTATTTCTGATGTCTTCCTTGCAGGCTTTAACCAAACCTTTGCTAATTTTGTAATCAGAAGCAATGAGTTTCTCTCGTCTCGTCAACTGTTCTTGGCATTGCGCGGTCATTGATCTGTCAATATAAAAACATTTTTCATAATAAAATAAAAGATTAATCTTAATCTTTTAGACTAATATCTCAATATTTAGCTTTTTAAACTTTTAAATTATTAATGCTTAAACATCTACCTATCAGTTTTGTATTTCATCAAGCATTTGTAGACTTGACCACTGCCTGGTCGAATGTTAGGACAGAACTTAATGCGATCGTGAGTGCAAGCCATGTATAACTGACGATCTAACTTGATATTCTCAGCTTGAATCTCGGATACATGGAGAATATGTCGCCTACATTCATGCTGTAGTTGCTCGACATGTTCCTGCAAGCATGCTAATATCTGACCCTGCGATATATCTCTATATGGCTGTAGACTGTCGCATTTGAATGTCCTGATGTCCTTTGCACAGTCCGTCTTGAAGGGAGTCAAGATTCTGAAATCACTGAAGGCAATCCATTCTAATCTCTGAATATAAGTGATGCAGTCAGGATCTCTGACCCTCTCTCGATTGTCAATCAAGCAAGACAGGTATGCTCCATGGGTCTTATCTGAACTGGAGCATTGTATGGTATCCAACTGTACCCCACATGCCTTTCTGGCTAGCCTCTCTATATTTTGATTATCTGTAATGTTCTGGATATAATCCCAGATTGCCTCTTGACACTTCTGATTGATCCCAGAAATCTCAGTAGGCTGCAAAGATCATAATGAGAGATCATGAAGAGATCATTAGATCTTTGACTTATTTTATTTCATTACACAATACATACCTTAAAAGTCTGAATACACTCGAGTAGCATAAGTTCATCGTTATTTCTGTCTATATCCCCGCAAAGGCGGTTCAACTTATCACGGCACTGGCCATTGATGATCTTTGGCAAACCATCATTCTCAAGCTCCCTTTTATAATCGTATGGTACAGCTCTCTGAATTCTTCTACCTCGCACAGACCCGTCGGAGAAGAGCCAACTGATTTTGGAAGGCTCGTCGGCCTGCTGTGTAAATGCATTCCCGAAATACGTCGACGTTGTGCTGTGCAGCACCGATAGGATGAGCAACGCGGCCAGTACTTGCCTCGTATGATCCATCCTCGACACTCAAGCCTCACCTTTTTTCAAGATCATCACAAACCCTGAAAGAAATATGTTATTGCATCGAATGCGATTTGTTCAGAATTATTTAATATCGTTCGATCAAAAGTCATTTAACATCAAAGAGAAACAAATCAGATCATAGTTCAGCTAAGAGTACCTTGTTAATCACTTTACGCCGCGACTGGTTTTTTGTTATCCCTTTTTTTTTTTTTGGTTTGTGCTTGTTGATCATCTACCGTATGACGTGAATGCGCGAGTGTTGGTACCAGCAATTGTCAGCAAGCAAACACGATTGGTGCGGAACGATATGACACACAGGCCCGAGCAGACCCGAGGTCACCGTGTGCCTTTACAACGTCATCTTGCAGGACTCGTGACACACCACTCGTGATGCTCAGTACATCATCGGTAGTTAATAAGTCGGTAGTTAATGACGTCGATAACGCAGAAGCTCGGTCAAAGTTGCTTCTATAAAAGCGCAAACACGTCCTTTTATTTTTTTATTTTATTCTTTTTTTTTTAACATTACTGATTAAATTCCGACGTGATATAAAAATGTTTGAACTTCCAGAATAATAATTGCTGAATTTGTGAACAGATAAAGAGCCTTTCCCTTTGCACGATCCTGACAATGTGTGTTCGAACGGATTTACACATTGGATTTACACAAACAAAATTAATATTGATAATTATTTAGAATATCCTTTCTTTTCTCTCGTGATGATAATAAAAGATGATTTTACACCGAAAGATGCAAGTATATTTTTAATTAGCATTGAGTTATTAAATATTAAGGTAATTATTTAGAACACCCCCCCCCTCACCTTCGATTTTAATAAAATCGGGCTCAATCGACTCAAAATAAAAGAAAAACGCGGCGGTCTGCCTCGTGAACCGAGATATAAGCCCAATTTTATCAAAATCGAAGATGGGGGGGGTGTTCTAAATAATTATCTTAATATTTAATAATTCAATGCTAATTAATTAAAATATACTTCATCTTTCGGCGTAAAATCATCTTTTACTATCATCACGAGAGAAAAGAAAGGATTTGTTGTAAATGGAATTATTGTTCGGCTATGCAATATATTTTCGCGCCTTCATCACCTCCAGAGATGACGTCATATATAGTCAACAAACCGCGCGAAATCGATTGGCTAAACGATCACGCTCCAGTTATCTTGGAAACACTTGCCGTTCAGACCGGTATCTCGACGCAAAGCATCCAAAGAGAGAATAATCGTACGAAAGAAATTTGAAATAAATTGTGACATCATGGCCCTGATGCCGAAGGAGTCCGCGAAGCTGGTTGCCGGCTTGGCGAAGGACGTGTTCGTCGAGCAGGCAGGCGTGAAGAAGCTGGCTTTGGCGGTTCTCGATGGTCTCAAGACCGGCAAGATTCGTCCAGGCAACTTCTCACAGATCAAGTATCACCCGAAACCCGACGATCCCAGGGCGGCGGACTGGATCTTCGTGCTGGACACGCTGAACTTCTCCTTCTGGACCGAGACAGGTACGAAGAAATGGAGGGTCAGCAAGGAAACCGGCTACTTCGCGTTCTGTGCCGCCGTCAAGCGGGCGATCGACGCGGGGAAACCGATGTGGGATCCCAAATATTATTCGCAGATAACGTTGCAGGATGCCGAGACCATCTTCCGGGGCGACGACGAAGTCGGCATTCCACTTATACATGAGAGAGTCAAGGGTCTGCAGGAGGCGGGAAAGGTCCTGTTGGACAAGTATCATGGTACGTTCGTGGAGTGCATCAAGTCGTGCGGAGGTTCCGCGGAGAAGCTGCTCCAGCTGATCGTCAGGGAGTTCGAGTCGTACCGAGACGAGGCCGATTACGAGGGACACAGGATCAGCATCTACAAGCGAGCTCAGATACTGATCGGTGACATCTGGGCCTGCTACGAGGGACGCGGACTTGGCGAGTTCCACGACATCGACAGCATCGCGATGTTCGCCGATTATCGTATCCCCCAAGTGCTTGTATACTACGGCGCTATGCGTTACAGTGACTCGCTGATGAGCAAGCTGAAATCCGATGAACCGTTGAAGCAGGGTAGCAGAGAGGAGGTCGAAATACGTGCCTGCTCGATCGAGGCAGTCGAACAGGTGTGCGACGAAGTGCGAAGATTGATTAAAGCCGATTCGAAATTGGGCTTGAACCCGTCGAAGGACGTTAATGCGATTATCATCGATCACTATCTCTGGGACTATCGTCGAGAGTATGCTGAAGAATTGGAGAGCATTCCATTCCACAAAACGAGAACTATATATTACTAGAGCATTTGCGCGGGACGCAATGATATCACCTATCGAATGAAGAAATCAGAAAGTTTTCATATATACCAAATTAAAATTACATAATTTCCTTTCCAATTATATTTTATTATATTTTGTATTGTATTATACAAAAAGAAAGAGAATAAAGTTTGCTAGATATTCCAGAAGAAATTTCTCTTTCAAATATTATATAACCGATTATCAATGAGATTAGATAATTATTGATAAGATACAAAAGATATCGGAAGCGTATAATATTCAGCACTACAATATAGCAACGTAAGATTGAGAAAGAGAATATAAAACAACCTTTTTATATCATATAATGATATGAACGTGTTTGATATAAAATATTTTCACAAATCATATTTTTTTAAATATTATGTATGAGAGAAATCAGTAATACAATTATTAAATTACTGAGATAAGCTTAGTCAAGCCAGAGAGAGAAATCTCATCATTCTCTACATTGAGATCTAAATCATAGAAATAAAAATTATCTATACTGATGTATTAATTTATTTCATTATAACTTTATGATTTTAGAAAATATTTCTAGATTTCTCATCGGAAAAATGTACATTTACATTACAAATTTACATAATTGTTTCCGATAAATTAATTTTCTTGAAGTAATACAGCTTGGTTACATATACTGAGGAATAAAATTAATAAAAATATATATACATATGAAATTATCCATCAAACTGCAAATTGTACTTCTTGATCTACCTCTCATTTTATCATTATATACAAAAGAATATAGAAACTTACATCTAGATACAAAGGTTGATGAAATGAGATTATATAGGTAAATTACATAAATACTACTTAAAAAATGGTTTAATTCGCAATGCGTCATATACATATGCGTTATAGGCAGACCTGAAGTTTCCCACAAACCGTCCGTCGTTTCATACATATCTATTTATTAAATTTCTAATAGATTTTATTAAATTAAACAGAATATTTCGGTCTTGTCCTTTTAATTCTAGTTTCACATATAGATGAAATTAAACCTGCAACATAAATGAAACTTGTGAAATACGATGTTTCATCTTTTTACAAAACATAAAAAAAAACAGATCTTTGAGCACATACCTGCACAGAGATTGTGGTAAAGATGAGATTATGGGGCCGTAACCTTGTGAATTATCATATAATTCGAATAACGGTGCAGCAACTAATTTGTAATTCTTCGGTACCGCAAAAAGAGCTAAGTATAAAAATAACAAGTAAATATATACATCATTAGAATCAATTAATATGTCAGAACTTTGACTTGTCATACCTTTTTCTTGTAGCTGCACGAGGAATAATCTCTTGTGCTCCTTTGGTTTCGTGATGTGTGGTGGCACATATGGGTACTGAGGTGGTTCAAAGTTTGGACGCCACCAATTTCCAATTGTGTCTTCTATCACCCACTCTTGCTTCACCCCATCCTGTCGTCCGAAGGTCTAGAAAGCAATCCCGTTTGCTGTTTAATATTGCATTATATTCAACTGCGCGAGTAACTATGAGAATAAAATACATTCTTCTTCTGTCAAAGTCCACTAAGAACATGGTTGCACGACGTTTATTATATCGAAAGATTTACGGCGGTCACTTGATAGCATCGATTCTAACAATATTCAAGTTTATCGATGATTGACATAGTGATAAGTCTCTTTGGAACTGAAAGATGATATAAATATCTATCAAGAATACATATACGTTTCTTTCGAAACTTTTCTTTCGATGTCTGTGATATCTATTTTGCGTATTCATACGAATACTTGATTGAAATTATTACATATATTGATAGTTTTATTTAGGAATGTGAGAGATTGCAGAATCTCGAGTTGATTAATTCCCTTGAAAACTGATAACTGCAAATAGATTCGCCTACATATTGTGCCGATTGGATATTTTTCCCTTACATAAAATTCTAAAATTCTAAGCCCTACCCGAGATAGACGGTTTTCCGAGCTTTCGAAATTTCAAAAATTCGCGACATTGATATACAGTCTTCTTGCTTACTACATTTTACATTCTTTTACAGTCTTGCATTTTATCTTATCTCTTTTGCGTTTTTTCTGTGCTGTCTATAACATACACAATAAAAAATAAGAACAATGTTCTTAGCCAACCAGATACAATAACGTGCGATATGTTCATGTATACCAACATCGAAGTTTCCGGGCATGCAGCACGCCAAAAGTATACAAAATATTATAAGAATAAAAGAGCAAGCTCCTATGTGGAGCTACAGGCCCGGTTACATAAATTCTACAAATGTTTTGCAGGGTTTATACAATAATGATGATATTTATAAAGACAATGTTACAATCTAACGATATAAAAGTGCCACTCCTAGCCAGCCTGTAAGGCAGCGTAAGGCGTCGTTTTAACTGTTACCTCTGTAAGGAGCCGTTTTAGGCCCTCTACCTCATCTTCTCCTGCATTGAGTTCTCCACCAGGTCTGGAATAATAAAAAGAAAATATTAAATCACAAATATTTATACAGATACATATTTCGATAAAAAAAGAAATAGAAAAGAATAAAATTAAATTAAAAAATAAATTAAAATTTTATTTTTACATATGTTAATAAATATTTCAATTTTAATTTTCTGAAATATTTGTTTATAAAACAAGTCAATAAATGGAGTAATAATTTATTAAAATTTTTTATTAAATTTATTAAATTTAATTATATAGGAAATTAAACTCACAATTTGAAGAATGTTGTACCGAGTTGTAGAAGAAGAACATGTGGCAATCCATGCTCGTGTACCAGTAGGACGCCTTCTACGCTTCTCCGCATACCAATCTTGTCAAATTCATCTCGCATACGCTGAAATCTTGCTGGTACTGATGGGTCTTTCTCGAAGAGTGGCTCTTTTGTTCCAAATGTATAGTTTGTCAAAGGATATCTATGATAAATGAGTTGTATTCTTAAGGTCATGTACATACTTAACTCAATCCATCAGTAATTATATCCAGTTTCTTCAAATACACAGCTTGATGCGATATTACAATGTTCTATCATAGAAACTACATAAATATGCGCGATATAATAATTTAAACAGTTCTCTCAGTATTTCTATTATCAATTTCCATATTTCGATATTAGTCTTAATTTAATCTTTATTTATGCCTTTTGTACATAATTTAGCAACAGATGTATATATATATATGTATAAATATTTAAGTTATGAAGAAAAAGTTACTTTATTATCACCAAACATATGTTTGTTAATAAATATACATCATATTGGATACACAAAATTTTATAATAAAAAGATTATCTTCTTTTATTTAAATTTTCAACAAAGTTTCTAATCTTCTATTCTTTTTTCTTCTTACATTTAATAATTTTTCATTTATACTGGTTCAAACTTATATTGCAGTTTAAGTATAATTATAATAAGCATAGAATAAAATATTGATACTGAAATGTAATATACATCTAATATTACATTCTACATAAATGACGACAATTTGTTTGCCGTAAAAATATCGCTCTCTGTTTAGCTTTTACATACGCATGTATAAAACATATTGATACACCGATAATTAAAATTCTTGCATTCACATCAGCAGACGTTTGGTATAAATCAAATTAAATATAAATAACAAATAAATATAATTTTGTTATCAAATTACAATTATATCTGTACAAATAAGTACTTTAGCAAGTACTCAATGAGTTATTATATTCTTAGATTTATACATTATATTTCTCATGCTTATAAATTTATTAATTGTGACTGCTTTATAAAATTATCCAATTTCTTAAAAATTTTATTTCAATAGATTGAATTGTATATAGATAGATATAGATAGATTATATATAGATATATGTAGATAGATTTGTTGTATATAATGACGTAGATATTGTAATATATGCTTACTCAAAGCAGGTGATATTCAAAACTTTAAAGAATACAATAAATAATTGAACCAGGAAGATTATGATTTTTGTAATATTTGATAAATACATGCAAAGGTCTGTATAGATATGTGGTGCCGAAATACATAGATATACAAATATAACATTTTGTAACATTTTAATTTGACACAGAACATTGTAGATGTAACATTATAAATGCGCATATGTAATTGAAAAAGTAAATAATTATCTGCACCATCTTATAACGTTACATAGATTACGTATACAATTGTGTTTGTTTTAAGAAGCTTCATTATCTTCTTATAACAAACTGTTCAGAGTAACAATATTTATATTATATTAGGTACTATCTTATGTAATATAAGAACTAGATGTATATATATATATATATAAATTGTAAATTACCTAACACAAGGTAATATGTACATATACATATAATATATATATATATATATATATATATATATATATATATATATGGATGTAGCATTGTTTTTTATAGGGAATGCAAGAATGAAATCATGACTAAACATATACAGGGCTCTTTTGAATATGTGCTGCATATGTATAAATGTGTCTGTGTATGTATGGCATCTCATTGGTAGTACAAACTTAGAAAATAATACAGACTTTGTCGGATTCCTTCGATCAGCGATGCGTTGGTACTTTGAAATACAGCCACATCGCTTTGACAATAAAAACGAAAAGAAAAGGGATAGAACGGTGAGGGGGAGGGGGGGGGAGGAAGCCCCTTCTATTGTATCGCACGCATATCCAAAGAATCAGCAGCCGACTCTTTGCATCTCACAAATGCAAAGGGTAACTGAGAGCTACGTATGTAGGCTTAGTTTACGGACACTGCGAAAGGAAAGTTGACAATGCGCGAATAAACGACATTATTCTAGACTCGAGAATCTTAAGCAAATATCATCGCAAACCATGGGATTGTTCCCAAGTCATGGCTTTTCCGTTGGTAATATTATATAGGAAACAAATTGCTTAAAATTCCGAGTCCTCGTGTTCAAGGAAAAGAAAGAGAGAGAAAGAGAGCGAGAGAGAGAGAGAGAGAGAGAAAGAGAGAGTAAGACAAACGGCCGTTACGTTTGTCGCGATAAGAAAAAGAGGGGAAGTGTTTCTTCTCTTTTTCTCTTTTAAACGAAGCGTAATATATCGGATTGGCTGATCGCGCGTCCGCCGAGACCGGTCGTGAGTCTACAGAAGAGAAGCGGTCAGAAACACAAGACTAATTTTATGTAGATACGCGCGTCACGTCACGCCACTTACAAATTGACGGTCCTGTTGATAGTAACCGACTGATTCTGCACAACCTTGCCCTCGAATGAACTGTTGCTCGCCCTCCGCGGCCACCCGCTGCCTTTGACTTGACTCGTCGCCATCGCCATTTTTGTGTTTGTGAGCGGAGCACAGACCCCACGAACGATCGTGAGCAGAGTAGCAATGGACGCCGACGACGATGCCGCGCAGCGTGGTCGTCGCGCTCGAAGGAGCGAAGCTGATTGGTCAATCCGAAAGTCGATTCGCCAATCACGAGCGATTGCATTGAAAACGATTTAAATCCGTCATCGAATTAAGGTGTAGAAAGTGCAACAGCGTGCAGCTGAGAGGAATAAACTTCTGTCAACACGCTTGCTTTCTCGAGTCAGGTTAAGCTAGGTAAGAACGCGATAACGCTGACGTTGATGTGCTATGCGACGCGAGGCGTCTTGTCGACTTACCGGAGAGACTTATTTATATACGCTGATTACAGAAAGACTGCAGTCACAATTCTCTAAAGAAGAACGGCGTGACGATGCAAATGTTTTAATGAGACAAGTGCCGTTTCCTCGACGTATGTAATTAGTATAAGAGAGGGCGAAAAAAAAAGAGTAAGAGGACATATGCAGACTTTTTGACGCTGTGTCGCGTTTCCGTCGTTTAGTCTTTGGAAGTATAGTGGAATCATGGAAATAGTATCGACCGAGACTGCGGAGGAGAGTGGCGAGAAGATCCAAGTCAATCCTCCGGTACAGATAGTGCGGGTTCCAGTGAAACATGCCAATTTGGGAATACGAAGTCATGCCATGTAGGCTATCATAGAAGATTATTTTTATGAATGTTCATATAAAAATTTAATGATATTTTTGTAGGGATATGAGTACGATGGTAGAACTCACATCATTTAGCACGTTGGGAAAGATACAGCCCTTTCTGGTGACCATCACTACTACTGCAGCTCTGTTAGTAGACCTGCACTGTCACCTAACAGATAAGGAAGTCTGTGGATATTTGGGTGGACACTGGGATATTAATTCACATAGTACGTGTCATATTGCAATCATTAATTACATGATGTATATAATTATTTTGTGCTATATATGATTGAAACATTGATTCATTGAGGTTGATGTGTCTTATTTTAGATCTTTCTATAACATGTGCATTTCCATGCCGGTATTCTGGCAAAGACAAGTCAGCTGCAGCTGCTGTGGAAGCTGAAATTGCTAGAACCATGGAATGGAAACGCGTTACATTGGTAGGCTGGTATCATTCACATCCACGATCTCACGCATCACCTTCCTTGAGAGATGTAGATTCCCAATTAGATTATCAAATCAAGATGAAAGGACCTAGTGATAATGGATATATACCATGTGTAGGACTGATATGCTGTAAGTATTTCAAATCCCTTGTTATGTATAGAATCTCTATGATCATCATTATATTTTGTAGCACCTTACAACATGGATGGCAACTGTTACGAGTCAAATTTTAATGTTTTCTGGTCTCTGCCGCCACCCGAAAACAGACCTCATGAATATCCTCGACCTATGCTTCTTAGTTATACTTTATCACAGGAGCATTTTTTGTCTCAAGATACATTGGAGGAAATTGTAAGTATTTCATACTTACATAGTATTTCATACATACATAAATTAAAATTTAGCAAGAACATATAAAAGTTGTACATGTAAAAGTTTGGAAGTGAAATGATTAAGTTCTATAAAAAAAGATCTTATCATGTTACTAATATTTATATCATTTACTCTTGTAGAGAAGATGTATAGAATATTATAAGAGCGAGGGTGGCATTGACTTTACTGCCAATTTTAACGGTAATACAACATATCTCGAACGATTAAGGGTAAGCATATTATAAGTTAATGACAAATCACTGAACTCTTGTTAATCACATACATAATAATTCAAATGTTAACAGTGTTCTTTGGCGTCGAAATTACCTGGTAGAAACAGATCAAACGGATCATATTGGGATGTGATTAGAGAGATGATCTGCCCAGGTTCCGAGGATGGTAGTGCACCCGAATTTCTGGCCATGAAATTCCCTTTGGTACCTGCCTCGGAATCGCTGGGACCACCAGTTCCGCCTGGCGTGAGTCTCACAGCCGGTAACGCCGCTGTTTTTCTCACGCCAGTCAACTTTAAACCTGATGGCGGTGCCATAATTACTCCCACATCTAAGCCGTTCGTATTACAACCATCGACTTCCCGGGACAATATCAAGAAAGATAGCAGCATAGGGTCTAACGACACCGCGTCTATCACTCAGATTAAAGACGGCAGTCCTATCGTAGGCTCCAAACATATATCGCCATCGGAGATAATACCGAGTTTCCAATCGGGCGAACTTACGGTATCGGTGAAGAATGCGAAGTGCGATTATGATTTCTCGCCCGCGGATTTCTCGAAGTTATCGAACCCACTGATCGGCGACGGCAGCAAAACACGAACGTCTACGAATCCCGATTTCCCGCTAGCGGATATCACTCAACAAATCACAAAGTTCTCGGATCTGACGAAGCTGGCAAATTTTCCCACCACCGATTTGGCAAAATTGTCGGGCTTCTCAATCGCGGACTTCACGCGGACTACCTCGCCCTCACCGTCCACGTATATGCGCAACATCGCAAATCTGTTCGGTCCCCTCGGTAAGATCTCACCAGCGAAGGACATGGACGGTAACGAACGCAAGCCAAGCGATTTCGTCAGTGTCGATGCGATCCCTTCGCCCTTCAAGACTGCCGTCAGCTCATCGGAGGCCTGCAGAAACTTCTCGGTGGGCGTCGAGGATTATAACGATCGAAAGAAATTGGACGTGCAAACTGACTCCACGAAGATCGGCAGGCCGGATTATCAGGGAACGGAGGATCTAACAATATCAAGCGTTAAATCTGATTTTGGGAGCATGCTGGACATGACATCATTGCATAAAAAGCAACAATCGTCACAATCGGCTGATATAGGAGATTCCTTAAATCTTTCTAAAGATCGATAAATCTGTAAAGTGTATGTTCAAAATATCATTAATTAAAAAATCGCGCTAAAACTTGTCGAAATTTGCTAATATTCGAGATTATTAATTTCCGAATAGTATCGGAAATTTTGTGTGCATTCTCATTTATATTATTAATTGCTTTAAGAAAAAAGTATCAATATTTATCAGATGCGTTTAGAATATTCACACGTTGTGTTGTTATTTTAAATCATTAAATCTTAAATTAGTTTAGGAAAATTTTATTGAATCAGTATTCTTTTAATATATAGAAATGTGCAAGAATTACATTACTTAAAGAATGAATAAGACTTGTTAAAAACTTGAGATCTCTACGATTCATTTAATGCTCAAATTTATTTTCTGCATTTTATACTGTGGTACATAAAAATAAGTTGCGGATAATTAAATAATAACTTCTACAATAATAACTTCTACAATAATCTTTTATACAAATAGATTTCCGTTTAACTTAATTTTATAAAAATATTACAATTATACATAAAATCGCCGATTTATATAACTGTTTAAAATATTAAAATAAATAATTCATTATATATAAAGAGGAAAATTATAATTATTCCATCCATTTTATTAGAAATAATTTATTAGAATAATATTTATTAGAAATAAGTATATTATCACAATTTTTTTGAACATATAAAGAAAGAATTTACATACACTTTTTAGTTCAAATTTTTTAAAAAATAGAAATTTCTTAATATAAATTCTTGAATTTATCGACAAGATTAACTGTTCATATTTTATGCCAAATTTCAATTATTTAATTACTTTATTAATATTAAAAATATTAATAAGACTGCAATTTTTAAAATGATCTTGGTGATGCTGTTTATAATTTGTAATCGAGCGCAATAATTCTTTTTAAGATATACGTATTAAGATATATTTTTAAGATATCATCATATCTGATACTCCTCGTGTTTAGTTTATCACTAAAATGAGAAAAGTCCGAAGCGGCTCGATGTTAGTACCGTTGTCCGAATGACCTTAAAGAGATAAATATATGCAACTATTTCTGGAATTCCCCTGGTATCCCCCATCTACATCAAGTTTCTATATATCTATACTTCCACTCTTAACGGCAGTCTCGTTTCGCGCGCGAGAATGAAGTGTCTATACGTCGGAATTGTGTTTTTCATGTATAACTACATAATATGGGGCCAGGATTTGGTATTCCCGACTGACGAAGAAACGTCCCATGTTAGCGGTGGCAATTCCACGGTAATATAATATTAATATGAAAAATTATGAAGAGCCATTTTTTCATGTGTACTCATCCTCGTAGACAATAACGGATCGTATACCCGTGTCGATACCGGACAGTTGCCCGAAAAACATGCTTCTCTATCCAGGCAGTGGTTCGAAGGATGCCTGGGTGTGTGACTGTAGGCCACGATTTCTGTACTTCCCACTGACTGACTCCTGCCACGAAGCCTACAGGCAAGGCCCCTGTCCATCCAAAAATTATGTTGTTCTCCCTAAGGACGAGGTAGTCCCCCGTTGCGTGGAGAATCCTTGCCTAGAGGATGGTGTAGTGCCTTACAACGGCACATGTTATCCTCTCAGAACCATAGGTGGCCCGTGTGCACCCACAGGCGTGTTAGGCGTGAATGAGACCACCTTCCAGTTGGAATGTATACCAGTAAACACTGCGCCCTTCCAGATACTAACGACCATTCCCCAGGGGATGTGTCCACCAGGTAGTCGCAGGAGCATGGTTGGAACATGTAGCAGGATATGATTGGACATGAGTCCTAATTCAGTTTTGCTATCTCTATTTTAAGTGATTTCATGTGACATATCGCAATGTCATATTGCGTTTTTTTTTTCGATTTAATATACCGTTATACCAAGATAATCCAGAAAAAAAAACTTAGGGTAATTCTGCTTTATATATGACAAGCAGTTTACATGCAACATGCCTTGTGATATTATACAAAATCATTTTATTGTTTTTTTTTTTCTATGTTGTATTATTCCAATAAAAAAAACTATATTAAAAAGAAGCGTTGAAAGATGAAAAACGACAAAATACACTAATATCCATTTTTATCGATGTAGATTAACTTTAATCTCGATTTAATTCACTGTTTATCTTTTTTAATTCTTAAAACTAAAAGATATATTAAACCGAAAGTAATCGAAATTACTTAAAGTTAATCTATATCAGTAAATATAAAAATATCCATATTAAACTTTTTTTCTGAAGAATTGATTAAATTTGCATTTGTCATGCTTGCGCAATTTCACGGTTTATTAACTTTTGAACGTGTCGATTGGATCTTCGATAGGGACTTTCGTGAGAAACTTTCTCGCAGCTAATCACACAAGAAAATCACTAGACGTTCGACTGCTGCTTCATTTGTTGCTCACTTCATTTCGTTACTCTTGACAGCGCAGTTGGGTGTTGTGAAACAGTTTTGAGGTTAGGCACATGAGAGCTCTTGGAATGTGTGGTTCACTTTTATGAGAAACAATTCTAGACGTCGATTAAGATGTTTCGATCGACGAGGTGTTTGATCCTCGCGCTGCATCGCGCGAAGGATCGCAGTCTGCATACTTGTGGCCAGCGACTATCAGAAGTCACCGAATATGAATGTAAGTATCATTGAAAAATTTTATCACTGATGATAAAATTTTTATTCCGAAGATGACAAAGAGAAAATTGATATCCACTTTATTGCGAGGATAGGAAATATAATATAGATATAAATTGAATGCGTTAAAAAATCTAGATGTAAACATACTGTATAATTTATTGTAGCCAGAAACATTCTCACAAAAAGAAAAAAAAAACAATTTGTATATTGCAGCTCCAATCACAGAAGAATACAAGAAAGGTCCGATGGAGGGTAGAGCTCTTTATTTGGACGCTCAAGCTACTACTCCACTGGTAAGTCTGAAGTATAATGTCATATGGTGCAATCCAGATAAAAATATAAAAATAATATACAAAATATTGAATCACTAGGATCCACGAGTGTTAGATAAGATGATGCCATACCTGACGGTATATCATGGCAACCCACATTCCAGAACTCACATGTATGGCTGGGAAACAGAAGCAGCAGTTGAGCATGCCCGTCAGGTTGATATTTTGAAATTACAAATTTTTTCGTATTTTTTACTTGATTGTAAAATTTTTTTTGTCTGCAATAGCAAATTGCAGATCTAATCGGAGCAGAACAGAAGGAGATAATATTTACATCTGGAGCGACAGAGTGTAATAACATCGCCATAAAAGGTGTAGCAAGGTTCTACAAATCCAAGAAAAATCACATTGTGACGACTCAGACAGTGAGAAATTTTTGCAATAATTTCTGTTTTTTTAATAAATGTGAACATGCATAAAAGGCTGTTTGTTTCTAGGAACACAAGTGTGTATTGGATTCATGTAGAGCTTTAGAAGCAGAAGAATTTGACGTAACATATATTTCTGTTAAATCGAATGGTCTTATCGACCTTAGTGAATTGGAAGCGGCTATTAGACCAACCACATCGCTGGTTTCTGTAATGATGGTAAATAACGAGATTGGCGTTAAGCAGCCCATTGAAGAAATTGGCACTATTTGCAAGTGAATATTAAGACTAATGCTACAATTATTCCATTATAATTATATATATATTTCTCATATATATTTTCAATTCTCTTAAATTATACAGGAAGAAAAAGGTATTTTTTCATACGGATGCTGCCCAAGCTATAGGCAAAGTACCAATTGATGTTAATGCCATGAATATCGATCTTTTGTCTATCAGTGGTCATAAATTATATGGCCCAAAAGGTAATTTATTATATAAACTATATAATTTAGTATTTTAAAAGAAGATAATAATAATTTATTTCTTTTCTATATATTGTTTCTTAAAAGTTATAAAAATTATTCTATATTCATAAAAAAATATATATCTATAAAGTATATATCTATAAAATCTTTATTTTGCTAATTATGCATCAAGGTATTGGAGCCTTGTATGTCAGAAGAAGGCCGCGGGTGCGCGTAGAGCCGATCCAAAGCGGTGGTGGACAAGAGAGGGGGATGAGAAGCGGTACCATACCGGCACCCTTAGCTGTCGGGCTGGGTGCCGCTTGCGAGTTAGCGAAGACGGAAATGGACGTAGGTGAAACAAAGTTTCGCTGCATGCGACTAAATTTGAATAGATATTAAAATCCATACTGTATTTTTCAGTATGATCACAGATACATCAACACACTGTCGAATCACCTAATCGAAAAGATAATGTCGAATTTGCCGCAAGTCGTGCGAAACGGTGATCCCGTGGCTTGGTATCCCGGCTGCGTAAATCTGTCATTTGCGTGCGTCGAGGGTGAGTCTTTATTAATGGCTTTAAAGAACGTGGCGTTGAGCAGTGGTTCGGCTTGCACCAGCGCAAGCTTGGAGCCCAGCTATGTGCTAAGAGCGATCGGTGCCTCAGAAGATTTGGCCCATTCCAGTATCAGGTATATTTTAAAATAAAGGAATCTCGTCAATTATCAATAGTACTAGTGGTTGATATATTTGCGATTTGTCTACCTAGGTTCGGCATCGGACGATTTACAACGTTCGAAGAAATCGATTACACAGCGAATAGTACGATAGAGCAAGTGAAGCGGCTTCGGGAAATGAGGTAATGTTCACCAATTTTCGTACAAATATTTATTTCAAGAATGTGATACATGATAGAGAAGATCTACTTTAGACTTTTGTATACATTATACTTTGGCATGAACAATTTGAAACGATTTGTGTAATTTCGTTTCACGGAAGGAACGACTTTATCGTTGGACGTTTCGTACCGATTTCTCTGTCGTTATCTATTAGCCACGACGATGTACGCGAGGACGTATAAAATCGAAATTTTAATATCCTTGTTCTTTTGCAGTCCGTTGTGGGAAATGGTGCAGGATGGTATCGATTTGAAGAGTATCAAATGGAGTCAGCACTAGTGCCTTTTGTTATCGTGTAATCTTTATAAACTTAAGTATACATAATATGTATATTGATGAAATGTATAATGTAATATCGATCGTAGATCTTTAATAGATCAAGCCTAGTCGATTAAGATATAATTTCGCAGCGTGTAATAAATTTTCATTCGAGAAAGTTTTTGCCATCGCATATCTTAAAACCTGATCCGATCGTGGCACGCAACTTGTGTATATGTACGTATATGTACGTGTATCGTTCATGAATTCTCTTCTTTCCGCAGAACGCGACATTCCCTCATAGGAAAGTCACGTGTGATAACGCATGTTCGATGTAAAAGGTTTCACTCGATTTCTCCTTATATTTCTTTTACAATTCGCATTGAATCTTGAGAGATTCTTAAAGAGATCGCATGTTCGCGAGTGTTAATCACAGATTAGCACAAACATGATGGATCAGCTGCTTCGTCGACGTATGAGATTTTGAATCGATCCTTATCCATCTCGTGAAGCTCCATTCGCGAGCGATTGGCTTCGACTAGATGTTGCGCTATGTCCTCAAACATCTCGTTCACGCCTTCGCCAGTTTTGCACGATGTTTTGTATATTCCCGAAATCAGATTGTGACACTGTTCGCTAGAAGATTTAGTTTTTTAATTTATTTTTTAATTTATTCAAAAATAGCATACGCCAATCGTGAGAAAATTATCAAGAGTTATACAATTACCAGAATTGCTCCATTTCTGCATCTGTGACTTGCGGCGCAACACTCTCCAAGTCACTTTTGTTTCCACAAAGAAATATTTTTGCATTCTCTGCATATGTAACTATGTCAAGTAAATGTTGAGATAATAAATGAAACGATGTAGAATTATCCAGGGCAAATACCAAAATGGCAGCTTCTGCAAACTTGTAGTAACTTGATGTAACAGACGCCACTCTTTCCATGCCGCCAGTGTCCCATAGCTGCAGCTGAGAAAAATGAAGGATGCAAAACATTGAGTGTGAGTATTCTAAGAATCATACATTTAATATATAAATTATATGAGCATTAATTAAATAAAACAACTCAATACAAAATTTAAAGTCTTGCCTTTAATGTACTATATAAATTCAATTTATTGCATAATATTTACAAACCGGATGCTCTGACATTTACATTTATTATATTCCAGTCAATTCAAGAACTAGAGAAGATTAATAAAACAAGAATTATATATGTGTGATGCACGATTTTATTTCAACAATTAATAAAGGAGGAAGAAGAACCCTCAAGAGAGGGGGGAATAAAGCAAAATTTTCCAGAGAGATCACACTCCCACTTTGCGAGGAGTGAGTTGACTTCCTGGCAGAAGACTACGAAACGTCGACACTCACGCGTATTCGTCTGTCCTCGACGACGTAATCCTTGTCGATGTTGTCGAGGCCCAGAGTCGACTTGCGATCGCTGCTGGCGACGAAAGTGTTGTTGGCGAAGCGCCGGAATATCGACGTCTTGCCGACGCCGTACTCGCCGCACAGTATAACCTTCTGCTCCGTCACTTTGACGGTCGCCATGTCGTGGCGCGGCGCCGGTTGCGATCACTGCCAAAGTGTCATCGTGCACGCGCACGTTTCTCATTCAATAGGATCGTCGTCAACGATGCGAGTTCGCCGCAAAAGCTGCAACGTACCGTAGTACAAACGATATATCCCCTGGTAATCTCTGTCAGCTGCAACAACGATGACCAATTAACATTGTCTACAGGGTGTACCGAGAGAAAAGCGAAGAAATAAGCAACATGGGCGTACGAAGTTGTTGATTTTACCTCATTGGATTGGGCATATTTTTTTCTTACTTTTCGTTTTATTTAATATTAATCATGAGGAGATCGATCTCTGCGTTTTTCTTCAAGGATAATAATTATTCATTTGATTATAATAATTGTCTATTTAATTATTGCCCGTGAAATAGAGAGAAAATCAATTTTGATGAGAAATAAAATTCTTATTTACAGTTTTGAAAAGATAAATAATATATTTGTACAATTTAGAAAAGGGAGGAAAGTTTCATCAATTTTAATTAAAGATAATTTTAAAAGAGAATCGTCTCTAAGTAAAAGAGAGAGAATAAAACTTCGCGTCCCTTTATCTTCTGATATATAATTTTTTGCAACTGTATATATGATCTTTTTTCTAAAAACAATGCGGATATATAATTATACTAATAAATATATATAAATAAAAATCAGAAAAAAAGGGGAAGCATAAAAAACACTACGAAAAACGGAAAATAGAATTTATTTTGATTGCATCTTAAATATTCGCAATTTAAGGGAAAAGAAACACATAGCGTGTACATATAATAAAATTTAATTAAAATAAATTAGCAATTTGGACAAAGTGTCAACATTGAGATTTGCGTTCAGAAAATACAGATACTACACGATTGGTGCGCTCTTTGAAATTTACCAATCGCATCGGCTTGGCTCGACCGCACGCGTTTTCCGAACGCCGTCGAATCGCGGTTTCGATTGCGCTCAGCGCGTGCGAGCGATTTGGCATGACGTTTTTCAAAGTTTCGAAATGTGAAACTCGCTGCATCACGGCGAAATTTGATTCAGTGGATTCAGTTTCGTCGTGCGTATCTTGAAGTTTTCACGATGACGACGCGAATGTCGAAGAACTACGTCTATTACCTGAAGACGAGCGGCACCTGCGTCCTTGTGTTCGGGTAAGTGACTCCAAGGTGACTTCGCGTACCTTCGAGATGAAGGTCGCGCCCTGTATCTAATTGAAGTATTGAAAGTAATTGAAGTAATTGAAATCACATCTCGCACAGGGGCTGTTGGTTTCTGTATCAACTGAGGCAGATTTCCCAGATTGTCCGATCGGCTGTCAACACGGATGTTCTAAATTTGGAGCAAACGCGCGCACAATATATCTATATCGATGATCCTCGGTTCAAAGGTAAGCCTGTTATCTGTCAGCATGCAGGTATACAAGTGTCTCTGATAATTGCAATGAATTAATCAATCCCCGATTTTTAGATATTTTTATGTTCAGGAAAGACGAGGACTCACATGGACCTGTATCGGAGAAGCTAGGAAGCCTCAGTGACATTCTGACGAGATGGTGGAAAGGGAAGAATCACAAAATTGCTTACAAATTATTGTATATGGCACAACATGGGAACAAAAACGAACGATACAAAGCTGTGACTACTCTTAGCTCTTTATCGCACTTAAAAGGTAATCATGATGTTTCTCTGATGTTATTCATATTTTAGTATAAGCTGAGATTTTGTAGATGTTAGATTTATATAATTTTTTTACAGAATACAATTTTTTTCAGATTGGCAGTATTGTCACTTGGCACAAATGTTGGATGCTAGAACAGCAGTAGCCCTAGCAAGAATGCCAAATGTTAATCCACTGTTTTTCCTGCAACCACCATATTATCACGTGCAATATAACTTAAATGTATGTAACAATTGTCTTAGTTCTGAATTTTAACTTTAATTTAAAAATGTGTACTTATAAAATAATATATTTATTTTCTATTTTTATCAATATTCTTCAACATTTTAAAAATAATTTATAATAAGGATAAGTATAACTTGTTTCTTTTTCTGTAGGATATATTGGAAAAAGTACATTCACTACTGTTAAATCTGAATGCTTTGTGTGGCAATACACATCTCTGTCTTACACAGTTCCTTAGCAAAATGTTCAAAGACTCGCATCGAGTAAGTATTTTGTATATAAAATCTTGTAAGAACATTATAGTGTTGCAATAGCAACTTAGCAATATCATTCAAACTGTAATTAACTACTTAATTTGATGTACAGTATCTTACAGAGTGGTTTGATTATGATTTGACAAGCGTGGGTCTTTCTGTGGAAACAACAATAGTTTGGGATGATGAATTGCTCAAAAGTTGTGTACGTGCTATATGCCATCATTCCTCTATGGAAGAATATACCAAACGTAAGCTACTGAAATATTTCGTGCAGTCTATAGACTAATATACATTCTTTTGATCTCTTATTTAATTTTTGAATCTTAGACTTGATCAATGCCGGAGCTTTGCCTATATTAATGGCAATTCAAAAAATTTGCAACGACGATGTAGAGATGTGCACATTACTTGCGAGGATATTATCCAACATATCTCTTCATTCCGAATATTTGGAGAGCATCTACCAATCCGGTAAAATAAATTTTATCTTTTCATGATGAATCGTTGTATTGCTAATGACATAATTATCTTTGATAAGGCTGGATCGGCATATTATCACGATGGTCTCACAGTGATGATCTGCGCCTGTCGGCACAGGCAATCAGCGCGTTAGTGAACCTGGATACTGATGGAAATGAGAAGGCGAAATATTCACAAAATGTCTATCTTCTTCATCCTCTACATAGGGTACATGCGGCGACAAAAATGGATGTTGTATTCTTGCACGGATTACTAGGTGGAGTCTTTGTTACCTGGAGACAACGTGACATCGATACTTCTGCACTTGGAGTTGTAGGTTTGTCAATATTTAAATACGATCGTACAATTTGAATTTTATTTTTTTGTGTCATTATTTTTGTCAATCTTGAGATTAAACTATAACATTTCTTATAATAAAAGTTCTATTTTTTATGGTAGATGATAATATATTGAACGAGACAGATTATTTGTCTACCATGGTCGACGACGATCGTCCTCAGGAATTCTTCAAAGACTTAGCACGTGATTTGCATTTGCGTGAATGGCGAAAGATAGGCCAAGATTTTGAAGTTATATTGGACGATTGCCCACAAAATACAAATGATTGTGCATGCGGACCTTATTTTTGCAGAGGGTAGGTTTTTATCTATTTGTATTTATGCATATATTAACCAATATGAATGGAAGATTATACGACATACTTTTAATTAGAGATGATGCCTGTATGAAGAATGATTTCGACTGTACTTCAAAAACACTTTGCTGGCCCAAAGACTGGCTACCCGTGGACATACCATCCCTACGAATCATAGGTATTAACTATGGTACGAGCTTATCTATGTGGACTCCTTTCTGCCCAATAGAAAGCATGAAGTGAGTACTTTGTTTTATCTATTATTGCATGAAAGTATATTTATATATTTGATACAGAATTAAATAACAGATATTAAATATAGTGATAATTTGTGGATGCATCACATTTATTTTTACTAGGAGTACTATTAAAGAGAGAAGCGAAGAATTCGTTACCAAATTGACTATGGCAAACGTGGGGCAGCGACCACTTATATGGGTCGCCCATTCAATGGGTGGATTATTAGTTAAAAAAATGCTTGTAGAAGGTACAGAACATATAAACTGAAAATTTATGCTAATTTTTTTATATACTTTTATAAACATACATGAAATCTATTATTACTATTGCTATTATTAATGTCGTTTTGTATATCGTAATTATATTGTTTATAGAATGGAAAACTGGAGATAAACGCGGTATCTGCAAGAATACCAAAGCTATCCTATTTTATGGTACTCCTCATCGAGGCTCGCACCTGGCTGCTCTGAAGCAAACAACGCAAATGTTGGTATGGCCAACGATCGAAGTTCAAGAATTACGTGAAGGTAATTGTTTTTATAATTATCTAAAATTATCCATATCTGTTTTAAATTTTAATTAACATTTGACGTAACTTATTTTAATGTTACAGAATCGCCACAACTACTAAAATTGCACGAGGAATTTTTGGAAATGTTAAAGAAATATCGCATAGAAATTGTAAGTTTTGCTGAAGCCAAACCTACACTCGTAACTGCATTGAAGTTTCCCTTCCAATTCGTCGGTCTCGATTCGGCAGGTAACGCTTTAAGACAAATTAGATATACTGTTAATATCTTATCTTCACATCGTTCATCGTTTAACTTATCTTAATGATATACATTTCTAAATAAATTTAACTTATTTAAATTCTTATTAATAATATACATCGTACACACACACACACACACACACACACACACACACACACACACACACACACACACACACACACACACACACACACACATACACACACATACAGTACACGCAATATACAGTATTATGATTTGTTTTTTCAGACCCTGGCGTGGGGGAATTCTTCGAGATTCCGCAGGATCATTTATCGATATGCAAACCAGCTAGCAGGTAATATCTAGAATATAATATGGTTTAAAAGCATCATTGGATAAAAGGAAGACAATACAGATTCGACAACATTGTTAACAAACACATCATTTTTTTTTTTTTGTTTGACTGCCAATGATGTTTTAAAACCGAATATCTGTTAAGTATAATTACATTCTTTAACATAATTACAAGACGGAAGATAAGGCGGCGAATAAATTCGTATTCCCTATTTTTCGAACAGGCAATCGTTCTTGTATCAAAAACTCGTGAGTGTACTCAAACATCATGTAAACACTCAGGAAGAAACGACATTCTCGTCGATTAGAAATCTACTTTCCTTGTTGAGTAAGTTACTTTAAGTCTGTGTATAAGAGAGATATATACGAGGTTTATATATTTTTTATATGAAACCGACGGATGTGTATGATCGATTATAAAAAGAATTGTGATATAGCATCATGTGATTTGGTCTCTATTCGATGCAATCCTCATTTATAAACGAGAAAATATTTTTGATGTAATCACACAATTTTCTTTTCGCTTAATTCTATTTTTCACACCTATAATTCCAAACACGTCGCGACGGCGTATATTGGCGTCATGGTAATAAATCGGTTTCGATGGAATGCGACCGATTACAATATGTTATCGATTATTTATTATTCTGACTAGAATAAATGAATCCCTTATCAAGGCAAACAGTAAAGAATAAATGGATAATTCGATGTCGTGAAATAATGAACACACAAGATATTACTAGACGTACGAGAGAACACAAAATAATGAGTTGATATACTGAAAACGTTTTAGAGATATATTATGGTATCGAGATGAATGCCTATTGTTGAAGAATAGACTAAACATTCCAATGCATCTCTCGCTACTGCTTACCTAATGGCGCCGAATAAATTAAGTGAAATTTCGATATCGACAGAAGAAATTGCAATTTATTGGCGTTTAAAAATTCGTGTCGTAATCGGGATGATGGCGGCTCGATAGGTTCGTGGTACTGTCGTAACCGCCGTATTTGCTGCTTGCATGCGAGGGATTGTAATAATAACCGTTCCACTCGGATCGCCAACTGTCGTACAAATTGTACTTCTTGTTGTCCTGGAAAGATTTGTCAACCAGAATCTGAAAACGGATTAATTGGAAATAAGTAATCATTTTGCTAGATAAGTAGTCGTCTTGTGACGTTGTTCTCGTGTGCTTGTTCACCTTGTTGGAAGTCGACTCGAAGGACTTGTCGTTCCACGAGACGTCGGGATCGGTCCATATTGTGTGTACCGGCTTGGAATAGTCGCTCGACCTGTGACTCGACGTGTGTTTGGCCACCTCCTCTTCGTAAATCGCGGACATAGTCGGTTTCAACTTTGATCCGCTTTGTCTGTTGACGAGCTAAAAATCGAGTTCGTTTATTACCGTTTGCTCTACTTAAGATGTAAACCTTGGACAACTTTGATACTCACTACAGATACACCGAATACAATAATAAATAATAAACCTCCGACACCGATCACTATCACCGCGATGGCCCACTGAGGTATCAGTCTATCATCTTTCTCAATATACTGCGGTGTATTCACTTTAGGTATGACTGAATAAAGATAAGATCATACAGTATAAAAAGGACAAGTAGAGTAATGAAAGACAAGTAGAAGGACAATTTTTGATGACGTACCTACGAAATCAGTGTACTTGGGATCGATAGTAAACATCCCCATTTTTAACGGACCCTTCATGCTTGTTTCATTCCATCGATTGGCATTGTACGTTCTGAGCGAGTCGTGGAAAATTACTTTTAGCTCCTGCGTGTTCACTTTCTGCCGTAAGTTGGCTAGCTCGACAAAGTAATCTACTAGGATGCTGCCTTGACTGAAATCATTGTATTTTGTTTGTTGAATCTTAATACGAAATTGATTAATCTAGAATGACATCTAATATACAATTCATTCAAAAAAATTCTAATATAAATAAAAATCGTACGCCTATAATTATGCGTCTAATCATCTCGTTTCGAACAACTTCGAATTACAAAGTCAGAAATACCTGAAGGAGTCGATCCTTATATTTTTGAACCAGTTCATCAAAACACTGGATTTCGAGAATATAAAGTTCATCTGAAAAAAATATATGATTTAAGTACGATTGACAATTTTATAAAGACAATAAGAAATTTAGTGAAGGATATACCTCTCGTTCCACTTGATTGGCGAGCTCTTGCCATTCGCGGGTATTTCGATCGAACAATTCCGGCACCCACGTCGCGTTCCCGATGATACGTATCGTGCCGGCGACCTCGCACTCGTCGTCGCACACACCGGGAGTCGTCGGCCTCGGTGTCGTCGTCGTCGTCGACGTTGACGACGTGCTCGAGATCTCGTTCGTGCTGGGAATAAGCGATATGTTCGTCGATGCTACTGTAGCCGTGCGTGCTGCCTCCAGCAGTTTCTCAATGGAGATCGGTGTGGTGGATGGCGTTGGCCATCCAGTGAACTCCGTAGTAGCTCTAAAATTCATCAGTGAAATTTTTCGAATTTAATATCTGAAGAATATCTGAATTTAATAAAGCTTTACTTTTTAGGTGTAACAACGACAAAATAGTAAAATCAGTTTACCGAGTCGGCCACCCCTTTTGTATCTTTGGCGTCACTGCGCCTGGACCATCTCGGAGTAGAGTGAGCGGGGTGGTTATTTTCTGGATCGGCTTGCGACCACCTGGCCTGCTAGGAAACACGATTTTTAAGCCGCCAGTTTTCTTCGTGGTAGGCGACTCGGAATCGGTTCGTTCCGTAACAGTCGCGTTCTGCTCGCTGCTTACATTGCCAACGGCTTTGCTATCCACAACAAGATCCTTCTTCTTTTGTTCATAATCTTTAGGCAACAAGGCAGAGATATCGACTTTGGAGGACGCGAAAAGATCCTGGAAAGATGAGGCGATCTTTTCTGGAGAAACGCCTGTACTTTTCGCTGTTGTCGTCGTGATATCTTTTGGTTTGGATTCTTCTTTTTTTTTATTATAATCAGATGGCAAAAGAGACGAAATGTCGACTTTGGATTTGGCGAGAATTTCGCTGAGAAGGGAACTCTCCGTCGCGGTCGCATCTTCTTTCTTCAGTTTATATCCTGGTGGCAAAAATGCACTAATATCTTGGACGACAATGCTGGTATTAGGTTTCGTTCGTGATGTCGTCGATGGTGTCTTCGTCTGTGCTGGTGAATCTGTGGATGTCGTTAGTTTCGAAGACGGCCACCTGAAAAAGAGATAAAAAAATAACTATCATTGATTTAGCTGTTAATTAAATCATAATTGATTATGTGATCTGGCAGTGTCTTTTTACTTTTCTAAGTCACCAAATTACTATATCTAAGATATAATATATATTGCACTTGCAGACAGATTCTATATACACTTTTAAAAAATGCAGTAACCTAAAGTTTATCTTCGTAACCGCACTCGGGGTAGTTCCTCTTGACACATAATTCCGAGGTAGCAAGCCTTCCAGGTTATCAATTGTGGTCTCAAATCGCGGCTTCGCCGTGCTGGTGTGCTCCACTCTTTTGTCGTTATAACGTCGCGGCACAAACTTGCCAATAACCGGTACCTTGGCGGTGGTAGTGAAACTCTTACGAGTCGTCGTCGTCGACGTCGTTGTGCGATCTCGTTCAGCTAACACATCTAGTTGCAACGTGTTGCCGGCGTTCCGGAAGCCACCGGTGCCGAGGATGGCGGCCGGCAGGAGATCGCTGGATAACTTGGACTGTGCCCAGTCGAGCTTGTCGATGATGCTCTCCGTAGATTCGGACGGTGATTGCGACGTTTTCTTGCCCTCGAGCGAGCCGCCGTGCGCCTCCACCTGTTCCACGCGATCGATCACCGGAAACGGCAGGAAGCGCGCGCCCGAGATGCTGCGACTAGTCTGCACGGAGGCCAGGATCCTCGCGGAGTCTTCCGTGGTCACTTCCGGGTGTCCCTCAGTTATCTCGGCTACTGACGACGATGATGACGATGGCGGCGACGACGGCGGCGGAGGCGCGACTTGCTCCGTGGTAGCCGGCGATGCCGTCGTCGGCACCGATATCGTGCCGTTCACCACGCTCTTCGTGGTCACAACGGACACCACGGCGCCACCTATCAGGATGGAACTGGTCTCGGAGGAGACGTTCTCCGGTTTCTCCTTTTCCTCTTTCTCTTCGGGTTCCTCCTTTTCCTCGGGTTCCTCTTTTTCCTCGTATTCCCCGTTTTCTTCGGATTCCTTCTTCTCCTCAAACTCCTGTTCCTCGGACGCGCTGAACATGGAGAACATTTTGTCGCTGCCCTCCATAGACGAGCCTTGTTCCAGGTCCATTGATGATATCGGACTGCCGACTTTCTCCTTGACAATCCGCGACGAGTTGGAAGTTGAGCGGTGCGAGGTATCTTCGTCTCTCTTCTCCAAAATGTCGGGCTCCAATTCTGCCGAATTCCCCGGCGTAACGTCCTCCTCTTCAGATTCCGTGTCTACGTAGTCGAGATGTTCGTCTAAAAAAAATAAAGGATATCAGTTTATAAAATCAAAGAGTCGCGGTTTTTAATTATCTAAAATTGAATAGAATGCAACAAATGCAATAAGTTATATCTTTCTTATTTTTAGAAATAAAAAAACTTTGAGAGATATGATTCTAGAGTGCGATTGTCTCTTGGAAATAATCGAAACTCACCTGCGGAATCGTATCGTGTATGATTTCCGTTTTCGTACTCGTCGTAATAATAATACGTATTGTCGTCCTGATTCGTCGGGAGATCTTCGAGGTAATCCCCATCCCTGTCTCCCCCTTCGGTATTCGACACGCTGCCAGTTTCTTGCGGAGATCTCTCTTTCTTCATTGCGCCATTCTCGGTATCGGTGGGATCTTTCTTCTCCACCTCCACCTCTTCCTCCTCCTCAATCTCTTCCTTTTTGTGCTTATCTTCATCTTCGTATTCCTCGTCGTACGTCAGTTTAGGTTCCTCCTCCTCCTCCTCCTCCT
Organism: Pogonomyrmex barbatus; assembly: GCF_055798465.1. Lineage (NCBI taxonomy): Eukaryota > Metazoa > Arthropoda > Insecta > Hymenoptera > Formicidae > Pogonomyrmex > Pogonomyrmex barbatus. The sequence goes on from NW_028297160.1 coordinate 10,095,038, forward strand.
CCACTTTCTCCTCCTCGTGATCGCCTCCCCCCTTCGATTTCGACGTGTCCATCACATTGTTCTTCGCCAGCGAATGCGCCAGCGATGCATCGGCCTCGTTGCCGGACGGCGATGCATTTCGGTCTTGCTTCTCGTAGACCGAGTTCGTTGGTATCAGCTGCGAGAGCTTGTCCCAAGATCGGACCGTTTCTGAAAATCAATGGTGGACATGAACTTTCCATTTCTGCATTGCAATCCCTTCTATTGTAAGAGAATCTTTTTCATGACTTTTTTTAATAGTGATTTACGCATGGATATTTGTGTAAATCGCCGAACCGAGTCACAGTTCTGCTGAAAATCTTGAATGAAAGCCAAGACACTTTCTAATATCGTTTCCTACACTCCGTCCAATTTACAAAAAGAGACGACCTTAATTTCTTTACCTTAATATCTTTCTCTCCTTCAGCCTTATTGAAGTTTAATACTTTTATACCTGAGTCTCAAACGTCGATAAATAATTTTTTTAGACCACGCCGCGCGATTTGTGTCTGGCGAGAAAAAAATTTATGAAAGTTGAATCTGATTCTTTATCGATATATTTTTCTAACTTGCAAGATATTACGAGCGCTTCTTTAGCGACATGAGAACTCAACGTAGTTTCGCGCGACTTTTACTCGTTATTCGCATTAATCGCAGGAAATCGCGGCGGTCTTCAGCGGCCGATTTTCGACGGAACGGCTGTTTCCGTGTAATTGTTGCTCGGGATATGGTATAACGATAATACGACGACGGTTATCCCAACACGAGCCACAATGCACGACAGAATGCATTATCGTAGCAAGGTGAAAGGCGAAGTATCGCGCATTTCGCCGCGGTGCCGTACGTTTAAACGCGTCGCGCGGGCATAATTTATTAGCGGTTTCTGCAATATACCAACAGATAAAAATCTCCGGGATGGATATTACTTCGGTGCACATGTCGAAGGAGGCAGCTTTGTGGATACGCCTAAATGGGAGGTAGAGAACAACGGAGGAGTAACGTAACGAGCGCGCCGCGATATTACGTCGCGCGCTATAATAAAGGCGCGAGATACACATCGATGTGTCGAGTGACAGAGAGAGAATGAAAGAAGGAGAAATAAGAAATGAGATAAATCATATAATACATTCTGTGTATTACGAAAATAATACAGGATGTTAAAATGAGAACAACAATACCTTTCATTTTTATCCAATGATGAAAAATGATCCCATTTTGTATTTTTGCATTTTGTATTTTTATATTTTATTTTTGTGATTTTTAGTTGTACTTTTTTTTTTTTTTTTTTTTTTTTTTTTTTTTTGAAAGTGAATATTTCAAACATTCCTGCGCGGGGTTCTTCTTCTTCTTCTTAAAAAAGAAATTGAAGAGATTTTTACTTCGACACGGAGATTTGTTTCGATCACGCTTCTACGATCGCAATTATTTTTCGCAATCATTACGTAATTTCTGGTTATAGACCCCTTGCGCAGCGATTGAGATAAAGTCCCTCCACTCTTTCTCTTTTTCTATCTGCTGCCGAGCGCTGAAATAATAAGAGCAGCCTCCGGGTATGCAATTCCATCCTGGAGTCTCTCTCTCTCTCTCTCTCTCTCTCTCTCTCTCTCTCTCTCTCTCTCTCTCTCTCTCTCTCTCTCTCTCTCTCTCTCTTTGTTGTCCACGCGGTGGTGTACTGTATTGTGTTTCGCCGTGTCGTAACTGGAATAGTTTCGTAGGCGTGAACAGAGCGATCGGATCTACGAGGAGGCCTCGAAAAATCCGAGGGCGAATATAAATTAAGTCGGGGCTACGAGCCACGCTTTGCGTTTAATCGCGCGAGGCATTTCTCTTCCACGGCCGCGACACGGCGTGTCGCCACGCGATTTCGAGATAATTAATCACGCACGCCGAGTATTCGCGCTCTTTGGAAAGCGCGATAGAGCGTTAATTGAAGCGCTGTCGAAACCGACCGATCGTTCGGCGAGCAACGAGCGTCGATCCCCAAGCGGGACGGCTCACCGGAAGAAAAATTGGAGAACGGAAAGGATTTTCCTCGCGTTGATTGCATTTCCGCGCACGCGAGGAAGACTCGCGTTTCTCAGCGGAAATTTTTATTTCCTCTAATTTTATATAAAATTGCACCGAGATTTCTCTCCGTCACCTCTCGTCCACTTGCGAGGTGGGCTTTCTCCCTTTTCTTCTCTCTTTCCTCCGGGGAATCCGCCGATGTAAATCCGTGTAAATAAAATTGAAAAACGGGTTACAAATCCCCCCCTCCCCCTCCGTGCCCGTGTTATCGCACGCGTACGCGCATTAATCACGATAATCGCGCGTCCCGTAACGACCGCCGAAATGATCTATGATCATTCTCGTTCGCGGAACGATCGCGCGCGTCGCGTTTTTACCGCGCCTCGTCGTGAGTTATGCGGCTGCAAATAGCCGGGATAATTATAATTACGCGTCCGGCCGGTCGGCCAGCCGGCCGATCGCATTCACCACGTTTCACAATCGGCCCGGGATTAATAGATCGGCGCACGGGGCGAGTATAAATTAAGGCGGGGTTCCCCGGCACTACTACGGCCGCATGGGGTTGATCTTACAAGGTGTTTAAGCTCGTCTCTCTCTCTCTCTCTCTCTCTCTCTCTCTCTCTCTCTCTCTCTCTCTCTCTCTCTCTCCCTCTCTCTCTCTCTCTCTCTCTCTCTCTCTCTCTCTCGCGCCTTCTCGGCTCCAGTTGATGCATCGCCGCGAATCGATCGCGCACGACCCCGAGGCATATCGCTTAGAGCGAAGAACGTAAGAATGAGCCGTAAAGAAGAAAATGCAGCGATGCGCAGTAAAGTGATGATTGCGAGATGCGCGGCTCCCATCGAGAGAGGCAAATCTGATTAAAGGATAAATTGGATTAGTAATTTCCCGTGTCCGTTGGAGATTGGCCGGCGCAACGAAACGAACGAGGAATAAAATACAACGTTAATAAACGGTAATATAAAACCGACCAGGGAGAGAGAGTGCGCGCGTGCATATATATATATATATATATATATATATATACCTCTATATATATATATGGCATAATGGATTAATAGTTCCACGAACGCGAGCGGAATAATTGGCTGAGGTAATTTCCACGATAAAATAGTAGGGAGCGTAAATATTCCGCCCTACGAGTTGCAAGATTCTCCTATTGTCGCGCCGAAGATACGCGATGAATTACTGTTATTTTATCGTGGGCTTTTAAGGTCGCGCGGCGGCGACGGCGGCAGTCGGAGAAAAATCCACCTTCGTAAAATGCTAATTACATCTGTGCCGCACGATGATTGCTACCTCGTGCGCGCGATTAATCGGGAACGCGCATCGACGATCGCTATCGAGCCGAGCTCCGGAACGACGGACGGCCGCGAAATTCGGCCGCGTAAATATCGAATAAAAGCAACGCACGCGAGAATCGCGAAGTTTACAAGCGTGGATGAAATAAACCGCGCACTCGCCCTCCTCTCCTTTTAATCCCGGCTGTCCGCGCGAGGATTCATCGCCAATTTAATCTTTAGTGCTTTAATTATCGATCGAGTTTTGCAAAGGGATATTTTCGTGTTTTATATTTGCGCGTGTGTACATCAAAAATGTCGTACAAGGGGACATTTTTGCGACCACAATCGGGATCAGCTCGTGCCTTATGCGGGAGAGATTCCATCGGGATACACCGCAGCCTTTGAGACTCGAAACGGACTATATTTTATGCTTAACGCCCGACATTATCGCTACCGTGGATGAGATGTGTGTGTGTGTGTGTGTGTGTGTGTGTGTGTGTGTGTGTGTGTGTGTGTGTGTGTGTGTGTGTGTATACACGCGAGTATAATGAAATCGCGGTAATAGATAATCAGTTCGCATTACTCGGGAATGGGATTAATGACTCGCGCGGACAAAGATCCTTGGTTCAACTTACTTTCAACGGATAAACGGAGCGCGACCGCGAATTCATTCGCGCAATACCCTTTGTTACGTTTCCACTCGACTTGCCGTTGAATTCTACGAAATTATCAATCCATGATAAATTTTCTCTCTGTAGAGAAGAGAGCGAGAGTACTTGTTAATTTATTATTAATTTATATCTATATTATTTCTTAATTATCAAAACATTGCAACACCAATTTCTATGACGTAATCGACATCTCTCAGCGTTTTCTTTCGGGATATATTGTTTTTTTTTTTTTTTTTTTTCTATGAGAAGATCAGTGGTAAAATTCGAGAAATTCTCAAAGTTCGAGAGAAATACCAAAGTGCCCAATCATTTCACCCGACGCGAACGCGCGAACAAGACATTTTGAAATGGGTTTAATTTTCCGCACTGATGAGATAATGAATAGAGACAATGCTATGAGAGCGTTACGAGATTATTATGCGTGTACTTATGTAACTCGGTAACTTCTCCAAATGTCTCGCGCAATTCTCCACGGGTCGTGAGCATAGCCCAGTAAAGGCTACCCAGGGGCCTGGATTTTTCGCGTTTCGTTTACCAGACCAGGAGCGAGAGAGAGATTCTAATCGCGCGGAGAGGAAATATTTCGAGGAGAGCGCGTTTCTCTCGCGCGTTAACGTGATTATTCAAGCGGAGCCTTCCCTTTTCGAGGACCAATCCGGCCGAGCGTTTTCACACTCGACGTCAAACACGTTAGGCATACGCGTATATCGGCAGGCGTAATCGGCCTGCCGGCTGCGTAATTCGAAAACTCTTACATGGTCAGTTTAGCGTGCACTTCCCCGTGTATACGAGAGCGACTGTATACTTTCACGACCGGGACACGGCGAGGAAGTGTCCGTTCGACGTCGTAGTGTAACAGGGCCCAAGGAGCGTGCTGGGCTTAGGCAACGAAGCTGCAACCGCTCTCCTTTCGATCGTCCTTCGTTCAATCCGAGCTCCTGCTCCCCGACCGAGTTGCCTGCGTGAATTCTTAGATCGCAATCGCGCGCCGTTACAGAGCGACGCGGGGCTCTGTGTTTTGTATTTTAATTTATTATTATACAATTGCGTTATAATTGCACGAACGACGCGGGCCATTCCGTTTCAATGGAGAAAGCGTCACTGTGACTTAACGACAACGTACATAAGTACATTTTATCGCGATAACAGACGGTAAAAAATGGATTTTCTTAGATGATTGATGTATAGTATAGTAGAACAATTTTTTCACTGCTATTTAGTCGGGGAGAGCAAGAAGAAGTTATTTATAATAATTAAAGTGACGAGAGGAAGTGTGTGACACTCTGTCGAGTTGATGATTTCTCTTTAGCTTCTCGTTGCTTTTTAATGTCAGCGCTTCTAGCTCATCTATAACATGAGAAATAAAATGAGCCAATAGAGCCACTTTCTACAGACTCACTTTGAATTTTATCGAAAGTAGATTGCATTAGTTATTTTTATTATTCCCAGGATTTCACATATTCTAATTGTTCTTTATCGAGTCGCAGATAAGTATAAGTTTCACCGATGCGCGTTTAATAGTTTCTATATAACTCGTTTCTCCATATCTCTAAAGCTCCTTTTTCTTAAGTATTTTGTCCAAACATCAATACGCGTATCGATGTAGAAATAAATTTCTTGTTCTTACTTTTACGAATTTTCTAGGCTGCAATCATCTCCGCGCGAATTATCTACGATAAATTTATCGTAGTTTAATAAATCTAAAATATCGATTTCTGCCCTGATGAAAGTTTCCATTCATTAAAATATCGAAAACGTCCTCGCGAAATCGACGTGCGAGGAATCCGTCCGATATCACAAATAGCATATTCAAAGATTTCGCACGTCCCACATATCCATGTTTGCCAAACGCCCGATGATTCTTATCGACTCGACGCTTTCGTTACTCCAGATATATTAATAACATGCAAAGCGCAAAACTCGTTTTCGTTTGGAGAACGGGAGAGGGGGGCGTTGCACAATTACGAAACCACAGGCTGTTGCTGATGCTAAGCAAGCTCAGGTTCATTTAAACTTTGCCACTGACATTTTGGGCGAGGTTGCGCACCTTGCGTGCAAACTTATGAAAAGAGAGAGAGGGGAGGGAACTCGCTCCATTTTCGCACGCAAGGAAAGGAAGAGGGGGTGTTGTGGCAATACCTTTCCTCGAGAGCCCGGATTCTCGTTTATTCTACCGTGAAGCCTGTTATCTAACTCAGGGAGCGCAAAATAAAGGGGGGGAAAATAAAGGGAATCGTGCGTGTACGCCCGGCCGTCTGCTGTCCACACGGTAGTGAAAACAAGACCCAAATACGGTGCACGCATGCTGATACGAGACGTGCCTGCACGCACGAGAGGGATACTTTCTAACTCGGCCGATGAGGTTCTCTGAATGAAAGCCAGTCTTTTCTAAGCGGCTGATCCGTCGGCGATATCACAGCCGCCTGTTACGGAGTTTGGTGAATGATACGAACATATGTATGAATAATATATTCAGGTATATCTCAAAAATTGAAGTTTGCAAGATGTACTTGTATAGTTATTCATTTATGTTACATCAGTCAGGATTAGAAATAATCAAGGCAAGATTGCAAAAGAATCAGTTAGTTTTAGTTTATTGTGCAATCAGATTTGATTTCAGGTTAAGTACACTTGTTTGATATAAAAATTTAACTTTAATTGTAATTTTCTCTATTTAACGTAATGTTTTGTTTTATTTTTATGAGATTGTAAAACCAGAAGTCATCCTAAGCCGCAAGACAAGGATTATAAATAATAAATAAATAAATATTCAGTTATCGCTGAGTAAATATGAAAGTAGTCCTTAAATCAAAAGATGCAAAATTCCTTTAGAAAAGATCCAATGAGCAATGTAATCTCTCTGAAAATATTTTTTACTTTTATTCGATAGTTTCATTTTGTCGTTTCTATGCGAGAGAGTTAACATGAAAAGAAAATGAAAAAATGCGGGGAGAACAACAAAAGTAAATTTTTTATCAGTTAAGATTATATCATTTGCTTATATGTATAATAGAAGTTAAGTCTAGTAGTATTAATGATAAGTATTAATGATTAAGTATTAAGTAGTATTAATGATAGTGATATGATTAGTATTAATGATAAGAGATTGCAAAAGTATTCGCACAGTAATTACTGTGAAAATCAACAGCATTGAAAGAGCAACATCAGATGCGTAAAAAGTGTGTTTATCCACTTCTTTAATTGATGCAGTTTGAAAACTTCCTAAACGAAAGAGAAGCAGCAGCGAAAGAACGCAGGGTGAAATAGAGTGTAACGAGCAGGCAGGTAATAAACACATAGCTAACGCCTCACATAACTACTCCTAATTGCAGAAAGAAAAAGAGAGTGATAGACGGGCGGCAAACATAACGTGTTCCTTCTAGATTTTATTCCTCGCTTATTTATATGATTTTACGAACTTTCTCTAAAATCTCTTCGAAGACTGCCACTGCTCTTCAAAGAAAGATCGTATTATTGCTATTACGTAGAGAAATTCTTTACGCATATATTATTACACTTTCTCAAATTTGCAGTTTTCTTTCTGCAAAAGGAATTTTCTAAGTCACATGCCGACGTATAATTTTAATGTGAAAAAGATTTATTTTATAATGACTCGCAACTCGTGGCCATTAAGTGGATGCAGATGGAAACGATCAATCTTATGTAATCTAAAACTCTGCTTGCCTTTCGTCGGTATAAAGATTCATATTTCCATAAGCCGCGTGATTGAAAACGTGAATAATTTCTTTATGTTATAAGTTTAATTCCAGGAATACTTAGGTCAATACTGGCGTTTAAGGTGCGGTTGAAATGGCTCGAGGCCGATTTTAAATAAATCCTTACTATCCCGATTATAAGATTTAAAAAAGCCAATTAATTGATTATAACGTTAAGTAAAAAAAAAATAATTAATAATTCTAATTTTTTTCCCTTTCCCTAGAAATAATTAATTTATGTCCTATAATTACTTCATAATTAAAAATATCGTCTGCGGGAAAAGAAATGTCTACTATTTATTATTTTTTATAAATTGAGTAGACGATGCAATCGTCGAACTGCGAGCTCTTGTCGAAAAGATAAGCGATCGCGCGTTATTGCGAGTGCAAAGGACTGCGGCTTTATAACGCAAATTTTTATTGAGCAATCGGCGTTTCCTTTGGGGAGCAGACTAATGCATTCTTCGGCCTCCGAGCGACGTGTCAGACTTTCCCGATCTCGCAATTTCTCGCTCGCGATGTTGCGAGGCGTCTCCGATGACCACCGTCCGTGGAGGCTCATAGCAGCCTCGGACAGGCTCGTCAGTGAATCAGATCCGATTGAGAAAAGGCGTCGCACCGTCCGGGAAATAAGCCGCGCGTGGAAGGTCGTTTACGCCTGCATTTCCCAATTCGATGTCGCTTCGAATTCCTTGATCGCTGTTCCGTGTCGCGTGCACCGGAGGAGGAACGGCGAAAATGAAAGAAAGAAGGCGCGCCGATTCGCATTATGACGAGGCGTACGCGTGAAAACGGAAAGCGCGGAGTATCTAATATAATACTTCACTCAAAAGTGGGTCAGCCGGATATATTAATCCGATATGGATTAATCGCTTATCTCTCGAATTCCCTCAAATTAAGTAATTTCTCCCTCGTTTTAAATAGCTTCCTCTATCAGAAATATTCTCCTAATTTAATATTAATATGAAAATATAATTATATTTTAATTTATACAAGTGGAGAGTATAATTATATTTCTAAAGATTATATTTATTTTTCGAAATCGTATTTCTCGTATTTTTAACGTCACGACGTCGAGTCGTTTGATTTTATCTTATCGCGACGTGGCTAGTCAATTTATTTGTCGTTTTGCGCCGTCGTCTTAACGTGCTTTTTTTTTACGATCCTCCCATACAATGCGCAATTCCCGCAATTTATATTCCAGATCTGCGTAATGTATTTGGCGTTTCAAGGTGCGCAAAGGACTACTCCTCAGCGCGGCGGTGAAGAAGGCATGCGATTGCGGTGCGAAATATTACCGCGATATCAACAGCGATTCTCGCGAAGCGAAGAAAATCTCTCGATCGGGATGCGTTTAATACTTTTGCGCCGTGCGGTACGTTTCGTTCATACGGCTCGATTCACACGCAAATTTCCCTTCGTCGTGCCTACCTATCCCGCATCTACCTGCCTCCCCATGAGTCAACCCATTAGGAACGATCTAAACGTGGAAGGTCGTTCATTGGCATCGGCCGCAGGACACGGGCGGCCCTTAACACCATAAAAATTCCTGCAAACCACGGGAACCACTTTAGCGCCACTCGAAACGCGCCTCGAGATGAACAAAGACGCAGGGGGCACGTAGGAATGCGGGGGAGGGAGAAGGAACTTCGACCAAGTCCGTTCGCGCGTGACGTAGCAACTATTTTCGGATCGTGCAGATTCCGAATAAGAGATTAGGAGGAGATCCCCGGTTATTTCACTTTCTACCGTGTCGGAAATTTTCGTGCGAGCCTTTCGAGTGAGCGAGCAAAACGTTGCCTCGACCTTTTCGCGAGGAGCCTCGCGCGCCGCGCGAGATTTCATTGAAGTCACGTGCGATTGCGAGAAACTTTCACGGATTGATGCCTCATCGTAGTTACCAATTGCCCTCGATTCGGTTCTAGCAAAAAAAAAAAAAAAGAAAAGAAAAGAAAAAAAATAGCGACACTTGACTTAATGATACCTGATTCGAAGATATTTTCTTTTCAGTAAAAAAGAAACTGTTAAACTTTCTGCGGGTGTTCGATGTAAAAAAGCGCACTTAATCTCACTTTTCAATGTTACATTAAATTACATTTAGCTTTTCAGTCTTGATATTTATTTATGTCTTAAGAAAAGTGAGAATACACCTTCAAGGTTCTTGATAAAGCAGATTTCTTTCTTCGCGAAATCTCGAAGACATTCAAGTGTATCTAATGTCGAAAACGCGAAAACGATGTGTGTCTTTTGCGAAATAACAATCAATTTCAAATCCGAGAGACAATGGTAATACTCCGAGATAATCCGCCTTTGCAAATTGTGCAAATTTGCGAGTCCTCCAGATCTAACAGCGTCCACTTACACACACACACACACACACACACACACACACACACACACACACACACACACGTCCAGGTTCGCCTCGGAATGCAAATAACGACACGCGTTCCTCGTACGTACGTACGTTCCATGCGTAACGCGGCACGATTGTTCGACAATCATTTGCCAATCCGTCGTGTTCGCGTGCATTCGACGATAAGCGTAACAATGGCGAACAAAGGCAAGGTTGCGAAGGATGACTGCGCCGGGTATTACAAATCGCGGGGAGGGAAAGGAGGGGGGAGGACCCGTTCGACAAGGGCGACTACCACGCGATCGCCCGTCGTCCATTAGATCCCCGTACAATAAGTGTCCCGGGTCCCCGGGTGGACTCGCTATCGCCACCGGCGACTGTATCGCAATTCTATTGTACCGCGGATCTACCACTGTGCCTCTTGAAGTTACGTAGCGCGAGCAAACATCGCGGTCGATTCGTGACCGCGGACGATTATCCGCGCGCGAACGACGTTCCGTTTCGCGGTTTCGCGGAACGGCAGGGATATATTTTCGAGTATCGAGCAGCCGCGACTGCGACGCGTCGCATTGCACAATGGAGGAAATATTAGGAACAGGAATAAATATTAAATTTATATATATATATAAGTTTAAGTAAGAAAAATGAAAAATTATAAAATAGATCAATCTCGCCGAACGATGCCATTTATTGTCTTATCGTTTGATAAATATTAAATTTTGGAAATGAAAATTCGGAAGATTAAACGAGCGGTATGAGATACAACGAGTAAGTATAAGATATAATGATAGCTTATATTTGTTCGTATCCATTGTGCGGTACGTTTGATCTTTAGTCCGAATTTTTATTTCTAAAATTTAATATCTATCCCACTTCCTTCACTGTGCGCAGGAGACCCAAGGCTCATCCTTGCATCTCTCGACGTATCCGATTCCGATGATTTTTACAGCTAACAACAATTTTTACAGCTATCAATCTCTCAATTTTTTCCTTAGAAGATAAGGGGATTTCAGCTTTTATTAGGCTAATGGATAGCAATACGTTCTGGTTTCGACTAATTCGAAGAAGCAGAAATTTTATTCGAGGAAATTTGTGATGAACGACAACTTCCTCTCGATGCGCTCGCTGAGGAAGGATCGGCGCTAAACCGTCCCAAGCATCTGTCATTCAAGTATAATGAGGTAAAAGTAGGACACGCCGCATAAGTATGAACAATACGTAGCATCAACCGTAAGGCGGTTTTGAGATTCCGTTTGGTGCTTAACACGCTCAGTGCCGCGTCAGTCAACCTGGTGACCAGGCTTATCAGACTCAATATGATGTAAATATAGATAAAACTCACGAATAACAATATTTGTAATCGTGTAACTATAATTAACATCAATTTAATATTCTAAAATCAGAAGTGCATCTATAAACATATAAATATCTTTGCTTTTACTTATGTAAATTTAACTAGGCAAAATAAACAAGATTCGACATTTGACGTGTTAATCCTGATGTAAGCTTGTTTAGAGATCTTGGCGGGCGTGCAAATTACAAATACAAATCTTTAAACATTCAAGATCCATTCACAGATCAATGAATAAGAAAAACAACAATGAATAAAAAAAATCGCATTCTGGCCAGTTAACAAATCGAATTCACGGATTTGTAGCCATGTTATCTGTGCCTTACAAATAAAGAGAGGAATAAATTCCGATCTTAACGACAAGAAGAAACTCGCAAGCTTTTCCATCAATTATGGAATTCGAATTACGTAAGAAAATTCGATTCCATCGATAAATGCGATAAATTCCAGCGCGAAGTTCATAGCGAACATTCAAATCTTGCGTGCACGCGGAGATCCCGAAACCTCCGCCAGTCTCGTGGTTGGGGTCCCCGTCACTCGTGCCCTCCCCGAGATAAATATCCTTCACCGAGAGGAGGTATACCCATGAAAGGCTCGCGCGAGCGTCGTTAAAGTCCCAGCGCGCTCTGACAAGCGGAACGCGAAGCGGTCTCGGTACTCTCGAGCGTTTTAAAATCACCGAAAGTTGCCACTGCTAAAAACAATCCCGAACGGCGAGGGGGGTTCTCCGGAGTATTTAAACTCACCCTCTTGGCGACCGGCGGCGACGAGCGCGCAGACCAGCAGCAGGCGCAGGAGGAGGACCTGGCCGCGGGAGGCCGCTCCTCGGTACCGCTGCGGCATGTCTCTCCCTTCGGGGCCTCTTCGCGATGCTCCCGGATCGCGATGATCGCCTCGATGAGTGGCTTACGGGATGCCTCGCACGGGGGTCACTCGCAGTTCATCGCGCGGTCAGGAGCGACCGATTTGGTACCCATTCGACGCGGTCGTCACGTCGCCGGATTCGCGCGCGCTCCAGACGGAGACGTGAGAGCTGTCAGTGCCGTTAGCCGCACGCGGGCAGGATCATCGCCGTTAAGCCGTGGAACGGCGCGTTCGTACGCGAACGCGGCGCGCTTGTCACTGGCCAGGCGAATGCGGGTAGAGCGGGTAGAAAGCAAAATTCGACTTTCACTTGGCCGAGGCGGCGAGCGAGCTCGAGGCGGAGCTGGCACGTCGAGGCCGCCGGGATCCACCGTCCCTTCCAACGGCTGTGGATCCCTCCTCCTTCCTCTCCTCCTTCTCCTCCTCCTCCTCCTCCTCCTCCTCCTCCTTTTCTTCCTCGTCCTCCTCTTCGTCCTTGGTAAAATCGATGGATCCTGCCCGTTGCGTTGCGTTTCGGCGTTTCGTGAAAATGATCGGAGACAGGATCGAGAGCGGAGCCGATGGGCGCAGGGGAACGTCGACCACCATCCCCCGGTTGGCGACGATGGCCTCTATGGTCCTACCGCCGGTGACGTCCTTAATGCCTCGCGGGTATCGCATGGGGAAACGCGAGTTCTGCATCGGTCGCCTTTCCATTTGCATGACTTTTAACGATGCCTTGGTGTCGAGATTGGAGTTTTAACTCGAGCCGACTTGAGCTCCGATACAATAAAATCAAAAGCACTTGTCGTATAGGAAAATCGACGTTTAAATATTTACGTATTCCATGAGTAATTGAAAAATACGCGAAACTATAATTTTTGTAATTACAGTACTCGTCGATATAAATATAAAGTTAAATTGATTTCTTATTTTAAGTTTATTTTGTTCCGTGTGGATCTAATTATATGTATGCTTTTAAATTTCTTTCTTGTTCAAACTTATTTTTTCAAGCTTCTTTTTCGTCCTTCTTTATTCTGTTTACTCTTACGTAGAGAGTGGACAGAAGAGAGTGGAGAGATTTTTCATTCTTTTTTTTCCTAGTTTAGTTCCTAGTTTATTTTTTCTTTATCTTTCAGTTCACTCACGAAGCGGAGTTGATCCCAGTCTTGACACCGCCATATAAATTAAATGGAAAATAGAAATGACACTAGAAGTCGACTTGTACTACTGGATGAAAAGCACCATGTATTATTGTGCATTATAATACATATGAAGTATCTTAGAACATCTAAAAAAATACTCTCTTATTTAAAAGCAAGATTTTTGCATTTCTGAAAAGAAAACAAATATCATAATACAAAAGAAAATTATTAAAGCAAAATTTGTCTTCTTTTCATACAGAATAAATATATCTAATCTAAATTAATTTTGTCGATTAAATATATAAACGATTAAACGATAATTTGCATGATAAATCAATGTGGATAATCCAAACGCAGATTTCACCACTTATATTTTCGATTCTTTAAATTTTGTGAAAATATAAATCAACACTCCATTATTATCGATGCAATCGTCCGAATGAGACCTTGTTTCTGCCAATATTCATTTTGGTTCTTCAACTGTGGAATTCCATCGACAAAGCCTCCCAAATGGTCCTCAGGATTGACGACCGTCGGGAAGGCGATCGTGTAGGAAATAGAGAAACGAAGAATGACGAAGACATGCTGAGAGGCCATTGCTTTCTCATTCGAACGTTGAAGAAATTCATGAATTGTATAACACAGACAGTTCACGCTTACTCGTAATTTATTCCGAAAACGTAACTATATTATTTTCTTATTTTAAAAATAACGGATCTGTGATAAAAATATATACCTCTGGGAAAAGGCGAAACGTAAAATTTAAGAGATATTTTAAATTTTGAAAACGTTGAAATAAACATTCAGTGAAAAGGCCGATAGAAGACAGATGATGTAACGACGCGAGTTACAATTGCACGTGGAGCGGATCTCGATCGCACTAATAATGGGAAAGTCTCTATGCAATAATCTACCTAATCGATCGCGTTACTCGAATGGCGAGAAATACGACTCGGCGAAGCCGGGGAATCGGATTTCAGGGCCGTCTCCCACGGCACTTCCTCGACCTCCAGGCAGGCCTTCGCAAAAATCTGCTCTCCCAAGTCCATCCTGTTACCCCACTCGTTCGTTAACCCTCACTGGTCGCGGCTGACCTTTATCGGGTCCGCCTATAACGTCGAAGGTACAGATTGATTCACATCCGGACAGACGCAAAAGCAAAAAGACGCAGCAAGGTCGGGAGAACCGGGAGAAAGTCGACGTCGCGTGATGTAATTCGATCGATGATGATCGCTCCGGTATCTATGACGTGTGATCACGCTCGATGTGATCGGTGAGATCGGATTTCCACTTTTTTGACAGATCATTTAGTGCATTATTCGTGCAAGAATTTATATTACAATTAGTTCCTGAATGATGATTATTATATAATTCTCTTTCTCTCTCTCCCAACCTCTTTAATTTCTTAGTTATATTATTATCTCGTAATTACGATCTCGATATACTTATAATTTACATGCTTAATATGCATTCATTATATACGAAATGAAAGTGTGTAAAACCACTTGCTTGTTGACATTTTAATTATTAATTGTTGCATAATTCTTCAGAATTACAGCCTTTTATAAATATTGAGAAATTTCTTTAATTAAAGCATCTTCTTATGAAAAAGAGAAAAGATTCCGGACGAATATTGATGATTACTCAATATATAAAAACAAGCATTTCCTAAACGTGAAAGAAGTAACCGTTTTCTCTTAAAGACTAATATTATTCTTTTCTTGCGGCGACCCGAATATTTTATATATTAGCTTCTTTATGAATGCACAGCGGTACTCTTCACACGCAGGCTAGATGCCAACATTTCATAAGGATTCTGTGAGAATTCCAGAGTGAGACTCTGCTCTCGATTGTTTCGTACATGCGTACCTAATGACGTAATGCTCGGCTACGTAGGAGTTCAACGGCTGTTTAGCTTAACGATTTATATTCTTACCGAGATAGCAGGAAGTGCAACCCGCCGCTTGTATCGTAACGGTACAAGGTATATATACAATATAGATATCTGCGTGGCATTTATTAGACAGAGATATCTGTCGATACTTCTGCACTGATAAACCTTACTGTGAAAATACATAAGAAAAGGTTTACAGCTATAAATTTTTATATGTAGATCAGAGGAAACATGTATATATATATATATATATATATATACATGTGATCTGATCAAACATATTTTCTCTCGACTCAGCTGACGTAATGAAAAATTTAGAAAATGACACGTTGAAAATAAATATCCATATGTTTGTAATTGTAATGTTTGTAATTTGATATATACATAATAATTTAATATCTACCTCTTAGAGAAAAAATTTTATATGCAAATTATTGCTAATGAAAAAAACTATATATGTAAGTTACATTATCACGATATATTTTATAAATTTTATATGTATTGTCTAGAGAAATAAATAAAAGTATAATTTATTATCAATATATTATATTCTCATTTTATTTATATTATTCATTTTTCATCATATTCCGTACTTCGTGAACCTGATATAGAAATATCGACGAGTGCAATTTCTATTATTAAATTCATTGCTTTATATCCAACATTGAACTCTCCGATATTAGAATCTTCCTAAATACATGCATCGAAATCACCAAGATTAATCGCATTGATCATCAGAGGACGCGCAATCGTCGATCGTATACATTTCGATCCAAAATCGAATTGGTGTCGCCATCTAGGAAATAGTATGGGAATTAATATTACCATTTTCTGATCAAGTTATTTACTGCTTTAAAATATAAATAAATCCTTGGTAAACTAAATATTTTATAAAAAATAGCATGAGTACAATAAAGTATTTTAATGTTAATTGGATGTCTTATTATATTAAATAATCGCGCCAACGAAAAATTACAAATTTATTTTACTAAAACTTTATCTTTATATTTTATATATATATATATATATATTTTATGTATATATTTTATATATTTTATATATATATATATATATATATATATAAAATACATTTGGTCGATATATATAATCCTGTAACAATAAATGCCTCTTTATCAAATTACAATTTGAAGATTGAAAGTTAATCGAGATCATCGGAATGATATAATTTGATAAAATAGTAATATCTTTTCAATGATTTTACAATAAGTGTTAAACTTTATCGTTAAAAAATCAGTACGTTTTCTTTTTATTCTATTAATTTTTCTTATTCTTTCATTCACATCAATTTGTAAGCGAGATAACTACAGAAGATCTGTAATTCTTGCACTGTAAAATAATTGTTCTACATTTATCAGTATTCAGTTTCTATGTAAAGAATATCACTCATATTATATATTATTCAACAATAATATGCTTACGCTACAACAGCCCACAATGCAATCTTAATCTCAATGTAGAATTGGCATTAAATTTTATTGAATCCTATACAGACGATAATTCGGTGTTTAAAGTAATTCAATTTAACTACAGCTATAAATTCATTCATTTCTGTTACTGTAATGCGTGTCATATGTGTATCATTATCATCATACTTCGATGTAGATCAGCTTTCAACTGAAAAAGAAATTATTAATGTTTAATATAAAATGTAATGTTTTGTTATCTGTATTATTCTGTATGTTAGGATTACTTTGTAGTTGATCTCCTCGATGGTTCCGAAGCAGTAGGAGGTGGCGGAGGTCCTCTACGTGCCAATTCCTCTAGATAGCCCATTAATAATCGAGTCCGTTCGGCGGCTGCAGCCTCAAGCACGAGAAATCTGCGATCCTTTCTAAGAATTTCTTCAATCTCTGCTAAATGTGAGCTATTCTCTTGAACTTTTTTGTACGTTTTGTCAGTGATCAGTTTCGTTTCCTGAAAAATCATACTTTCGTGAGATGTCAAGATTTTAATATATTTAATATATTTATATTACGAGTCAACGTACCTGTAGAAGTTCCCTAAAATCAGCTTTGGCTGCGACGAGTTTGTCCTTGATGTATTCCTTAAACTCCTTCTCACATTTCTAAAGTGATAAAAAATATATAGAATAAATACTAATAAAATCTTTTTATTTTTAAACTAATAATTACATACTCGATCGCTAGAAGAAAACTTCAAATATCTAGGATCGTCTTTCAATGATTTCTTAATGTCTTTCCAGGATGCCGTTAGCTCGGTCGATGCGCCTACTTCGTCGAGCAATTCCCGAAATTTATCGCGTTTCTTCCGTCCCAATTGTTCAATATGTTCGTTAAATAATCGTTCTTTTTCCTCACGATCTAAACTTTCAGCCAACTCCCATCTATGATCCTTTCTTAATTGTCGTTTTGCTTCTCTCCACGCCAGATCGCCGTTTCTTACCTAAAATCGAGACATTGAAAATATTGCGATCATATTAATTTTTATAAAATATAATTTAAATTAAATATAGTATACCAAGTCAGCTAGGAGAGCGCTGAAATGTTGAACTGCCTCTGTATGACGATGATGCTGTCTCTCCTTATCTCTATCGCGAAGATGTGTAGCTAAAGTCCTTTGCACTTCTCTCTCTCTTTCTCGAAGACTAACTTCCGCTCGTCTTTCACGTTCCCTTTTCTGTTTCTCGCGATCCTCCTCCGAATCGGAATGGTCATCTCCCTCTTCCTTCTAAAGTGAAAAGAATAAGATAAAGATTTTGCAAAAAAAAAAAAATATCGAAACAAGTATCGTTTTATTATGCTTACGTCATTCTCTTTTTTAACGCTTTTGTCGTCACTTTCTTCGATTTCCCCGCTCTCTTTCTCTACCATCATCTCCTTTTTTTCCTTTTCATTTTCCTCCACGGGTGCTTCGCTCTTTCGTTGCTTCTTTTCCCTTGTATTATCTTTGTCACCTTTGTCCTTGCTGGACTTTGTCTCTTTACCTTTGTCGGTATCCTTACGGTCTCTATCCTTCTTGTCGGCCTTGTGATCTTTCTCTCTGTGCCGATGGTCTTTGTCTTTCTCCTTTTCCTTTTTCCGCTCATCCTTCAGCATGCGAACGTAATCTCTAAACCAATCTTCCCGCGTGCTTGCCGATTCTACGACTCTGTACCTCCAATCCGTTTCCAATTTTTTCTTACAATCGCTCCAATGCGAATGTCTGTCGATGTCTTTGTGCTCACGTAGCATCGCAAAGAATTCCTTTTTCACCTGAAACGCATTTAACATAAGAGTTTTCATTGCTGAAAAACAATCACTGTTTGCTTATGTACTATTATACAATTCTTTTGCTTTTAAGATTAAATTTCTTAATTTTTCTTGGCTCTCTTATATCATGCACGCTTTAATATTTCCAACCAAATATTACACGCTCAACCACATTACAATCACTTTTATAAACATTATAATATATGTATAATGATCTGTAATGTGGATCAAACTATTTCAACTTGCAAACCTTTTAAATGGTTTTCAAACTATATTTCGTTAGGGGTAGAAGAAATAGTCATTCGTGTTCGTTCGTGTCAGGAGGTGTCACAACGTTAAGGACTCTATTTGTCGGATTTTTTTTTAAATGAACTAAGCTGGTCATTTTTTTGGCTGAAAAAAATTATTAATTCATTATTCCTGCAAAAATGATTATTATGATCGTCATCATTAAATATATAATATTTTCTTGAATTAAACGATACATAATAATTCAAATTTTAATTTTTTAAAATCATTGTATGTACATTTTATGTACATGATGTATTATTATGATGTATTTAATGATGACTGATTATGTAAGATAAATAAATATTTAACTGCCGCCCTTGCTGAAACGAAAAAATATGGTTAGCACATTATCATTAACTTCGAAAACATTAGAAGCTCGCAGCCGTCCAAATTACGAAACGAGTTTCTATCTAATTTCTTTTTTTTTTTTTCTCCTATTCACTATATTCTGAAATACCTCACAGCGTCACGTATCTTATAGCACATCGCACCGTTTATAAAAATTGCACGCAATTGTTTTCTTGATATTTTTCTTGATGTTTTTCACGTAAAAAATAACATAACATGTAGATTATTAAACTAATGCTTACTAAAATGTTAAAATAAAGAATGCATCTCTCTTTCTCTCTCCCCTAAACCTCGATACTTTTCACAATACTGAAAGCATTAAACGAACAAAATTAGATATCTCAATTATCTGATTTATGCAACGTGTGTATGTGTAAATTCGAATGTCATTTTATAAAACAACTTTCTTTCTAATATCCCCATTGCGTAATTTGTAAACGACCAAAAATAAATTGTGTAATATTTCTTGCTGTATAAAAAAGATTTAAATATATTATTGTAAAAAAAATCAGAAATAATTACAGTTCATACCCTGGCACGTTTTCGTTTTAAAATTGCATATAACATTCGTTACTCCGATCTTATAAGGATTCTTAAGGCACCAAAAATACTATGACTGCTTAAGTTTACTTTTTTATCTTATTCTTTCTGACTGAAATTAATATAAAAGTCTATTTGCATTATTAGAATAAAAACAATTAAAGTTTTCAAATGCGTATGAAATAAATACTTCATAAAAATGCAAGTCATTTATTTTATGTCAAATCTAATAATTTCGCAACTCTGCATCTATAATTTGTTACGATTCTTTAAAATGTATCACGATGAAATTAATTTCTGTTTTTATATATATATATATATATATATATTGTAGCCGACAATAAAAATTGTTTATATCTTAAAGTCGACTTAAAATTACTTAAAAATTTCATGTGTTTCTATACATCAAATTTGATGTATCATGTATTGACATAAGAACAATAGAAAAAAATATGATTTTAAAACAATAATTTATTTTCTTTTATAAATTATAAGATACTTTATTCAATAACTCATATACGCAAAATATAGAACAGTTAATTTCTTGATCAACAATATCTCGTACGCAATATACAGAACAGATAACATTCAAAAGCAAGAACAAAAATCAAGAACAACAAATTGGAAAACAAGATTGCAAATTAAATAGTTTTTTATATACTTAATGAATTTGTTTTTATGTCCATACATTAATATAAGTTTTATGGTAGCATTAGAATCGAATCTGTAATATTTCTCAAATCAAAATACATAAATTCTGAGAAACTGTTGTACTGACTAATGCTACCTTGGGCCTTTTTTCTTCCAAATAAATTAACGTGTAAATATTTTCTTTTTCTCACACTGATTTTTGATTCTGGGGAAAAGTTAATTTTTTGAAGTAACGAGGATTACGAGTAATATACAAATACCGAGTTTGTTCATTCTCATGACACTCTGCTTTGAAGTAAAGAATGCGGCGCGCGAGGGTGTGCCAACAGTGACCCGCAGAGAAGGTGGGAATGGTAGATGACATCATCCATGCCACCAACCAGCTTCAGTACCAAGCCACTCCACATACGGAACCTGTCCTGCCTGCATCCTGACTGAAGTGGAGAGTTCAGAACACATAAGTATATAAGGAACCGTCACATACTAAGATTTTATTCTCTACATCGCCCATCTTAGAGCTACAAAAACTTTTCGATTTCGTTCGAGCAAATCTACTGGAGTAGAGAATTATTATTAGAGAAATATCTCCTGGTATATGTGTTCTTCAGCCGTTATAATTTTAGGAATTCGTACTATCTTACAAGTGGAACAAAATAATAACATACCTATGAAACCTGAAAAAAATTAATTAATTATCGCTGTAAAAACATAAGTTTTGTTAAACATTCCTAAATATATCATTTCCTACATAGAATTAAAAACGCTTTGCTTTTCTATTCTTAATTTGTTTCTTATGCTATCGCGCATTGCAAAGCCTCGCTTAATAAGGGGAAACAATTCTTATTGAAATTAATGAAATAATGTAATTATATAAGCATAAGAGCAAGTGCCGAATAAATATATTCAGCCCATACGCAATGTACTTAGTGTGTGCTACATTTACATGCTGCTTCAAATATATTCTTTGAGCAGCATTTATAAAATAATTTACTATAAATGAACGACATCAGCCTGGAATAAAAGGAGAAAGATTTATTGGATTAAAGGTAAGAGTTAAAAATAGGTAATGCAGTTCTTGAAATATAAAGGACTTTTAGGTATAATTTTAGTTAAAAACAGATTCATATGAATTTAATAAAATAATTTTAATAGATGATCAATCATATTCGAATAAAAGAAAAACAAAATTCTTATAAATCTTCGAGTTCAATTGATGAAGAAATTAATATAATATTAACTTGAAATATAAATTTTAATTTTCATTAACTAGTAAAAAATAAAAACTGATAGTAAAAAATTGAATCAATTAAAATATATTAATCTATATTAGTGAAATTGTTCAAATCTAAAATATTTACCTCTATATCAATTTACTTATAACATTAAAAGATATTAGTGTACCTAAATCCTTTATATTTATTAATATATACTTCTGATGGAATCTTAGAGGACGGGAATATATAGCTAAAACGTTTGTCTTACTTGTGTCGAACATTGAAAATATAATTGTTATATAAAATGCATATCCTGAAAAATATTTTGTGCATTGCCACACAATGCGCGCGCATGTTCTCTCAGTAATGTTAATAAAATAAAAATACCTGTTCTCGTTTCGCTGTTTTTTCCTCTTTTTCCCTCTTTCGCACTTCCAGAAGATATTCGTTGAAAAGGCTTTCTCGTTCGCGCATCTTTTCTACATTCTTAAATCGTTCATCTCTGCCGTGTTTTTGAGCAAAATCGCTAAACGATGATCTATACACACAAAAGAAAAATGCAGAAAATTTATAAGTCAATATTTTCTGTAAAAACGGATAAAACTGCTAAATTTTTACACACGTACTTTCCATGAAGTCCAGCTTCTTCTAAGAGCTTTTGGAATTGTTCCTTTCGTTCTTTCATCTTATTCCTCTTTTCTCGCCTTTCTTCTTCCGCTCTCTCCTTCACGTATTTCTCGAAGACCTGTTTCCTTTCTTTCGACGTTAGAAGTAGGTAGCGCGGATCAAACACTATTTTATGGAGTTCTTTTTCCCAAGTACTGAATGCAGATACCTAAAAACGCAATAATCCAAATGATTCTTGGTATAAAATTATATTATAAAATAAATAAATAAATTACAAAATAAATAATTCACAATGAAATTTACATCTTTTTCTGCAAGCATATCCCTGAACGACTTGATTCTCGTTTCCAATGGAACTATCGCCCTTTCCCTCGCTGCCCTCACCTCGGCCTCTATCGCAGCTTCTTTACCTATATCGATTGTCCCCTTCTTTCCTTCCTTCTCTTCTTCTTCCTTTATGGGTGTGGCTGAAATATAAAATGTGGATTTAATGTAAAATGATTAATACAATCACATTTATCTCATTTCAAAGTAACAATTACTTTTGGTATCATCGTGTTTTATCTTCTTTGCTGGTGTGGGTTGATCATCATCGCTGCTCTCGCTAGTGTCCGACTGACGTACTGGTTTTGTAGCAGCAACCGCATCCGGTGGCGTCGATACCATTTTGTCTACATCCTGACGACCAACGAGATCATCTGGCCTTTCCCAGACTGATATTCGCGAAGAAGGATTGTAAAAAAATACCCGTCCGTCTCCCGTCCAAACAACACACCTTCACAAATATATTCATCAATTCATATTATAAACATGCATTATGGGTGTCAATATAAAAAAACATGTATCTAAATATACCATGGAGTTCCAGGCACTGGCGTACTAGAGATTGGTCTAGACTTGTCTTGAGGCTTTGCAGATTCCTTCATAGCATTTTCCTCTTTCTTCGGTTTAGTGCTATCCGTATCTTTTGTACTATCTTTGGTTTCATGAGCGTTCTCTTGCGGTTTCTCTTGTTTGATAGGTTCTATCGTAGTGCTGTTATTAGTAACAGGAGTAGTTGTAACAGCAGTACTAGTTGGGACAATAGTAGCTTCCTCATTTTTCTGCCGTAACGTTAATTTCGCATCTAACGAAACGTTTGAGAATATAATTAGATTTAAGATTTATATTACAAAAGTATTATATATTTAACTCGTTGACCGTCGCAATGTTATCGAGTATTTATTATTACAAATAGAACATACAGCATAGTCAATATATTAAAAAAATTACATATTACATACTTTCCAGATCCTTCAAGGCTTGTGGTTTCTCCCATACTGATTCTCCTGCCTTACTGTTATAATAATAAAATCTACCGTCCGGTGCACGATGCTCAGTCCAAACCATAGCAGCTGCTACTAATTCAGAATCAAGTTGTGCAAGTATAGCAGGATCTTCAGCGGGCGCTTGAGGTGCCATTACACCATGCGGCATTTGCGGCATACCTGAAAAAGAATGTAGATTCATTATCAATTTATACAAATTATAATTTTTTTTTCCTATTATATTCGTCGGCATTTTAAATTACCCCAATTTGCTTGTGGTGGTCCATAACCGCCAAAGGGTTGAAAACCAGGTGGTGGCATTCCAAAGGGTGCAGCTCCGAATTGTGTGGCGATTGGACTACCAAACTGATTTGGCATTCTATGCTGCATGGGGATCATGTTTGGCGGCGGTTGCATCATGTTCGTATTTACCGCCGGTGTATTTATTGGCGGTGTGCTGGTAACCGTTGCGGGTGCTGCACCTAATATTTAATTTCTTTTTAATTTTTTTAATAGCAATGCTTTATTGTAAACTTAGAAAACTTGATCACTAAGTTAAACGCATAAAACGTAAAAAATATTTAAAAACTTAAAACAACATTAATATATCAAATTACCGTTTGACTGATTAGTCTCAGCTGTTTGATTATTGACGTCTGGTGTGTCGTTCAATGTAGGCGGTGGTCCAGTACCAGGGGGCGCCGTACTTAATTGATTAATGGCATCTGTGCTGTTAGAGGACGATTGTTCGCCACCTTGAGAGATTCTGTTTTCATTAATCTGAGTCGGCGTATTACCCGACGGAGTAGGCGTAGTAGAACGCGCTGCCTGTTTTGATGCACCGTGTACCAACTGTTCTAACTGCAAAATCATACAATATATCTTATTAAAAATTTGTTGTGTTGAATTAATCTTGTTAAATCTTGTTAAATTTTGTCTAATCTGTAAGAATGCAAAATAAAATTACAAACGTATTGCCTGATGGGTAAACTTACCGATGCAACTTTTTATGTGTGACGTTACCAATTCTTTGATACACAATTCTTTACTTATACTTCGTTCCCTTGTCTGCATTTTATGTGTGTCGCGCAGAAGCACAATATAAAATTAATAACGACAAAATAAAATAATTACAATTTTAGTATAAAAAAAAATAATGTATGACACTAATCAATTTGTAGTCGGTGGGTTTCAGGTTTAGTCATATCTTGTGAGTTATATGTTTTACAATAAATTAAATAGAATTAAAAATTATGAGTGAAGATTTACAAATATAAAGTATAAGTTGTAAATTATCTCAGGAACTATAAACTATTCTTTTAAACTACAACCTAAATGTTATATACCAAAGTGCGTAAAGAAATAAAATTATTTGCAAACAACAGAATAATATTAAGTTGTTACAAAAATAAGAATCTAGAAAAAAATTTACTTACTTGATCTTGTACCATGACCTTCACATTTGGTCCCTCCGGTTTAGTCCATGTGGTATCTCTCGTACGGATATTGTAATAATACGATTTGCCGTCAGCTGCTTTTGTCTCTACCCACACTTCTCCATTGAGATCTAGACCTGGAATGTTTGCCTGTTGTTGCGCTTGTTGCGGTGGCTGTTGTCCTGGAATCTATGAAATATATTTCATTTAGGAATGCATTCTTAAAAATGTATCGTTTAAATTTTTAATTAAATTTGTATACTTTGGTAAATAGATATATTTTTTGTTTAATTTTATACATGTCATTATATGATTATTGCTATCTTTTATACAAAAAAATTAAGTGTAAGTAAAAGTTTACTCTCTGGAAATTATTAGATTAAAAATGGATGTAATGACAGGAATAAATAAAAATTATTTTATGTTACATGTAACTTACGCTGTTCATGTTAGGTGGCCCCATTCCAGGAGGTGGCCCATATGGCCCTGGTCCTGCACCCATAGGACCATTCATCATATGTGGTGGTGGCTATGAAAATAATTATATGAAAATAATCAGATTTTTAGAAATCAATGCAATTTTATAATCACCAAAGAATTCAATAATATTTACCATTCCTGGAGGCCCCATTAGGTTTGGAGGGCCCATGAGATTAGGTGGTCCCATAGGTCCCCAGCTAGGATCAAATGGTGGCGGTCCTCTAAATCTTGGTCCTGCTGGGCCAGGTGGACAATTTGGCCTTGGTGGTCCTTCAAAGGGAAATCCATTGTTTGCTCCACGAAACATTGGTCCACGTGGTCCAAAACCTCTACCTCGAAACCTTGGAGGTCCACCACCTCTCATAGGGAAATCAAACCCACCTCTGCCACGACCCCTTAAATTATTTTTAAATGTTGTGACTAGATACCTTATCGTTCTACCATGCCACTTAGAGGAAGGAAGATCAGAAGTATCTCTCCAAATCTTACTTGGCTCTTAGAAAAAAAAAATAAAGAAGAGAAAAATGCCACGAATTCGATCTGCTCTCACATCGGGCGCCGCGCATACTTGCTTCTACAGAAAACAACATTACTTGCAAAGAAATTGTATCGTTAATATTAAATACCACGTCTAAGACGTGAAGGGCCTTTGACATGAAGGCCGACGTTGGTCCAAAGATAAAAATAAAAATAAAAAAAAAAAAAGTCGGACAACTGTCATTCTTCGAGACTTCGATGAGGATCGCGCGATGTAGTGATCGGGACACCGTCGACCCTCGAATCGGGAGGAATCATTATCATCATTACGAGAAAAACAATACGGGAAAGAGTACGAAGGGTGAAGGGTGATGACGCGAGAGAAAGGGGAGGGGGGAGAGAAAATAGCGCGAGTCACGGCGACCACGGTGACGGGGGACGCGGACCCGCGTCCACGATACGCACCGAAATCCACCGCGGCCGCGCGGCATAAAATGCCTGTAATCATCGCCCTCGTAGTTGTACTCCTCCGTCTCCTCCATGGCCTCGTCATTGTGTTCCTGCTCGCTGGTGGAGGCGGACTCAGTGGCCGCGATCGCGGCCGGCTGCTCGCTGGTCGCGTCCATCCCAATGATTCACGAGAGGGTAGTGAAAAGAACCACAAGCCTGAACAGGGCGCTTCGGTTCACACGCCCATTCGCTATCGGCCTTCCCTCGTTATCGAGTTCCTCTGGCAGATCCTCCTCGCCTGGCAAAGGAAAAAAAAAAACGCCGCGAACAAATTACTATTCTACGGGATACAGGCCGTAAACACACGTCGCTGCCAACGTACCGTGAATTCCCCTATGGGGCCGTCGTGGCAGAGGGTGCTTTCCATTTAGTGACACAAGTCGACACAAGTATCATTTTGTCCTTGTTAATCATTGAAAGCCAAGAAAGATAGAACGATACTTGGGTCGACTTGTGTCACTAAATGGAAAGCACTCAGAGAGACCCGTGAATCTCTCAAACCGTTAGTTTTTCTGAATAATAAATCACGACTATTGGCCATCGACACTTGTCACGTGCGCGAAAATGAAACGGCGGTCGTTTAGTAGGTTACACGACAATTTTCATAAAAAAAGAGAGGATAATGTTGATAGTAATAAAAACCCTTAGCAACACAATTTAATTTTTGTGGATTGGTGATACTGTGTAAGTAGTAATCTGTATAGTTGCAGAAGACTTTTTGACATGTGTGTATATGCATTGTCATATGACGTGCATATTTTCTACTATACAGTTACTACTTATACAGTATCACCAATCCATAAAAATTAAATTGTGTTGTCTAAAGATTTTTGTTACTACCAACATTATCCCCTCTTTTTTTATGGAAATGTAACCGTGTAACCGTTTAGCAGCAGATTTGTGAATATTTTGTGCTGATTGGATTATACTTTCAGGTCTAGAGAAATAATTTTATTTCAGCTCGGATCTAAAAGTATAAACCAATCAGCGCAAAATGTTTACCAAGTTATTTTTCTATTGATGCAACTATTGAAATTTTCGAGCGTAGTTTAGTACTTTTCGTTTATTGCATCATGTCAGAGTAGCGTCGCAGACGAATATTTTTTTGTTTCACATGATTGATTATAAGAAAACGTGATCGATTATAAAATAGTAAAATTTTCAACTTCAGAAAGTTTTTTTCTATTTTATTATATATATGAATATATTCAAAAAATTCATACAAATAAAACACTGTCTCAGAAATTGAAGATTGTATGATTGGTTGCGTTCAGCAGAAAAAGCAGATCAGTGAGCGTTCGGTGATTTTTCAATATGATTGGTTCTTTCTTTTAAATCTTCGTTGAATCTAAATATAAAAATCAATCATAATAAAGAATCACTGAACGCTCACCGATCTGTTTTCTCTGCTGAACGCAGTCATCATCATACAATTTTTTCTCATCGATATTATCATTGCGTTCCAAGAGCAAGTAAATTTATAAAAACCACTTAATTATAAAATCACACTGAAGATTTTAGCATCTAATTAAGAATGAAAAGAATGACGAAGAAAAAAAAGGAAAGTCCACAAGATTTAACAGAGAAATGAAATTGACGAAGAAAAATATAAAAAAATGTATTCCATGAGTGAATTACTACCCGTATTACAAAAAGTGCTATTTATACACATGTCATGAATTAATAAACAATGATCTATATATGATGCAGTATTTTCAAAGATTACGCAGTATACACGATTCTATAGTATTCCTAAAATTCAATATCGCATAGTTTTATGATTGTGTCTTGTCAAAGTTATAATCTGATATAAACAAGATAATTCGGTATCATAAATTGTTTCCAGTCGAGTATTTACATTATAATACATTTTTCCATCCTATTTTATCCTTTAACTATTTGAATAATTATTAAGTTGCATTTAGTATAAAGTTCTGTTGTTAATTGATGCATATTACATGCTATGATTTGTCTTTGAATTTTTTTGACATATCTTTGTCGAATAGCTTTTTCATACACGTGTCGCGAAATATTGCAAGATCTTCCGGAAAAGTTTTAGCTACAAGTTTTAGTGTTAAATCTGGCCATTGTGGTTCTGAATATGGTGTTATATCAAGCTCTTCAAACGAGCCATCCTCCGTTCGCATAGCTAGACCCAGAGTTACAGGAGATGATGCTTGTGCCGATAGCCAATTTATTTCGTATTCAGACAAAGGTGCAGTATCCTCAGATAATATAACATGTTGTTCAACATTTTGTTCGGATATAGACACGACAGTTAGTTGCTGATCTTCCGGTGATACCTTAAATATAGCTATAAGGCACATAGTTTCAAATATTAATGTCTCTACTAAATAATTAGTAAGTTATAACGAATGACATGACAAAAATAGATTTGTCATTACATCTTATGGAATACATGCGCCTTACCTTCGATCATTTTCTTAAGCTGGAGAACTGTAGTATTCTCTAACGCATCGAGATGCAATGTTGTTTTCTTTCGTCTGACTACTAAGTATACTTGACTATTGTGTTCAAGTTCAAGCATATTCTCATCAGTTGATTTCGGATCACTTGGTCCAGGATTATTTGGTCCAGAGTCATTTGGTCCAGGGTCATTTGGTCCAGGGTCATTTGGTCCAGGGTCATTTGGTCCAGGGTCATTTGGTTCAGGATCATTTGGTCCAGGATCATTTGGTCCAGGATTATTTGCTTCAGGAATTAGTTCAGCAAAAAGAAGCTCCTTAAGACGCTAAAAAGATTTTAAAGATTAATTAAGCAGAAAGCGAAAGCATTTGTTAATTGAATGAGATATAAATTGGATTGTAAACTTACTTTCATTATATCCAACTATATAAAAATTTGATACAGCCAAGATTAATATGTTTCTCTTAGGATAACGATTGAAAATTATATTTATATTACTAGATCTCTGATGGTAGATATAATATATAACACACGATCTATAAAATATAATAAATAAATTTATATGTAATAATTCTTGACAAATACAAAAAGTTATTTACAGAATATAAAAGTTATGTAATGTTAACAAATAGTTATTTACTAACAAATCTAAAGATAATAAACTTTAAACTTATTCTTTACAGGTCTTTACTTTTTATATTTTTCTTTTTTTTATTATATTTAATTTTTTTTTTTAAGTATTAGTTCAACTATAAAGAAATATATCTCTATTGTGTTATTGTTCGCATTCAAGATTAAATATCGCTATATTATATTCTTTGGAAATTAATAAAAATCTAGATAATAAATTCTACATATATATTTTAAATCTTTATATTTCGCTTGTATTTTAGTAAAACGGTCATTTCTTCCTTTTTTTTTATATTTTTCTTAACATTAATGTCACATCACATTACCACATTTAAAACTAAACATTTGCATTTCATAAGAAAAAAATTTGTAAACACATTCGAAAATCTACTGTTTCAATGATGGTATATGGAAATATTTAATATGGCCGAAGAAAGGATACATCTAGAATAATCTAGATTTATATATACAGAAAAAACGAACGTGCATCCATAAATTTCAATATCAAAAATACTTTCAAATCATGATCAACCGATGTGATCAATAGCGATTTCGTAGCGATTACAAATGTTTCATATTACATATTACCTCCGTTAAAAACAATTGAAATATTGGAATTACCTTCTATTCGTTGTGCGTCGATTGTGTATTTTTGGCTTTCTAAGCTATTTAGATCATCTTTTACCTACTTTCTGAAAGAAGAATAATGTCTCCGAGCGCGTCAGTCGTCAAAAGAAAATTACCGATTAAACTATTAAAACCTGTAGTAGTCTAGATACCATGAGCAACGACAGCCAATTAACCGTTCCACAGGAGACAAGAAAGTCAAATTTTGGAGAAAATAAGGATTCATTGGCGCCGACGCGCATATCCACGTGCATGCTTTTAGCCACTCTGAAGTATACCGCGCTTTGTTCGATACGTCAAGAGTTATGTGGGAGAGGATGATGTGGCCAATCAGATTCGTTGCCTTGTTTCTTTGTAATGTAGTGTTGTGTACTTTTTACACCGAAGACAAAACGGATACATCATTCGACACTGGAAGGAAAGGGGAGGAAGATGGAGAGAAAAAGTTCAGGACGGAATCTAAAGCTACATTCATAATTTGATCTTAAATTCAAGATCATCTCGAGCTGCGTAATTATTTCGTTAGCTAAATTAAATTTTAAGACCATCTAAAATCAGATTTTAAATCGATGATGTTAAATTTAAAATCAGATTAAATGATAAAAAGCATTTTAAGAATGTGGTATTCATAATTCGATCTTAAATTAAAGACGATCTTAAATTTAAAATCGTTTTAAATATATATGAAATGCTATACGATATCATTTGATACGATTTCACCTAACTCAATAAAATTTTAAAATACATGAAATTAGGCTTAAAAATTAAAACTTGGACTGTATGAGTCTCTCTTTATATTCTTTAAATAAACCTTTCATAAAAGTGAAAAAGGCGCGAAAGACGCTCACATGGCCAGTGATATTAATATTGTATTTAGATAGACATTTCGTACATATCTGTAAATTAAATAGTACGAATTAATATTAAAAATATTGAAAGCAAAAGTTTTTGATATTTGTACAGAATAGCAAAAACCGTGAAAAACCAATAGAAGGTTAGAAGTATATCGATATATACAATTTATATATAAATATAAACGGATAATATCGTGAACAAGTTTAACGGAAAATAACAATAGAGAAATAATTAAAAGTTAATTATTAGGTAAATTTTATTTTAATTTAATTATCTCTCAATGATTCCTGAGTTTTTATAGCAATTTTAACCTATCACATATGTAATATGTGGTAATGTAAATAAACATTGTGTTAGATTAGGACCATCAATAATATTTTCATAAATTCTTTTTATATGTATGAGATATATTTATAATAATCCATGTTTAATTCTTATTATATATAGGATAATTATTAACAATGATGGATACCACTAATGCATCTAATAAAGACTTACCTTTACGATATGAAGATGAAGATTCACAAGAATTTAAGAGACAAGAAGCACAATATGAAGATTTGACTGATACTTTTGATGATAAATTAATTGATTTCTCAAAGCAGTTCTGTAGCATCTATGCAGCACGACTGGCAGAATTGAGAGAGACATTGGAATCACGAGTGGTTGCAAAATGGGGTAAGCACAATGATTATCTTGAAAAAATTTTATTTTAACAATTAAAAGTCATATATAAATATTCTGTAATTGTGACTGTAAAATTGAAAAAGATAAAAGTTTGATTGTTTATCTTTCCTTCAGGAAAAGTTCAAATATTAAAATTAGCAGAATTGGAAGACTTTGAAGGACAAGAATATGTGATAATTGGTACGCTTTATAAACATCAAAAATGGAAGCCGTCGATATTACATGAATTAAGCGATAATCATCAACTTACATTACCTGAACCGAGATCAAATTATTGTTCAGAAAAGGATCAACTTTTCCTAGAAGATGAGATGTTACGTATCAAACTGGTGGTCGATGATGCAGATTTGAAGAATTACGTTACAGGTGTTGTATGTGCACTTTTAGGCCATAAGGATAGAGATGGTAGCTTTGAGGTAAACATGCATTAAGGAATTAAAACTTCATATATAACGTATGTACTTATTTATATATTCGACATTTTATTTAGATTAAAGAATGGTGTTTTCCTGGTTGTGTGCCTAAAAGTTTACCGATACAGTCAAAATCTAAAGGAAAGTTAGTATTCCTATCTGGTCTCGATTTGGCAAACAGTTCAAAAAACTTACCATTAAGTCTTTTAACAGAATGGATATGTGGAATGGCGGGAGATATAGCGGCGCAAGAAGATGCTACTAACATTACTCGAGTTATTATCGCAGGTATAAATTGAATTTTTAATTTCCAATTGAGTAATCATTACGTGATCCATTTTCATGCTTCAGTATTGTATTCTGTGTAGGTAATTCCGTTAAAATCGTCACCAAAACAAATATGTTGATGGGACATGCCGAAGGAAAAGCGCAGGATGCTGCTATAACGAAGGAAATCGCCGGAGCAACAACACTCGTAGATAAATTTCTCGCCGAAATAGCAAAATGTTGTTGTATCACCCTAATGCCAGGTCAGCACGATCCCACCAACGCAATGCTGCCACAGACACCGCTGCACCCGTGTATACTACCACTAACGTCTAGGTATTGTGCAAATGTACATACGGATTATAATATACATTCTGATTTCTCAATAAACAAGATAAGATTACAGCTCTTTTGAAGCTAGAATTGAAAAAGTTTTTCTCTATCATTGCGTAGAAAAGAATATAGTTTAAAAAGCTTTTGCTATCTTTATCTTTGCTATCTTTGCTATCTCTTATATAACAATTAAATCAAGTCTAAGTAAAAAATTTTACAGCAATAGTAATAAATCAACATACGTATACAATTAACTCTAATTTTCAAAATTTTTTGGAGCCATTTGTTTAAATCCATGTGCAAATGTAATCGAAACAACGTGACATTTTGTAGATATCGAAGTTTCAAAAGTGCGACTAATCCGTGGATCGGTAAAATCGCTGATCGTATAATAATTGGTAGTAGTGGTCAACCTATTGAGGATATTATAAAAGCAACCGGTGAGACGAATCTTTCTTCTTTAGACTGGTTGGAAAAAACACTAGTCTGGAAGCATATGTGCCCGACTGCTCCCGATACTTTACCGATATACCCTTATTCGATGAAAGATCCATTTATCATAAACTACTGCCCGGATATATATTTTGTGGGTAACACAGATACAGTCGAAACAAAACTGTGGAAAGGTAAAAAAAAAATGTCATAAAAATAAATATTACATTTAAATCAATTATACTATGTTTTAATTTAAAAAACTATTAAATACGAAACATTTATATATAATACACGTGATTAATACAATATTAATCTAAATGTATTTAACATTTGTAGGTGAAGAAAATCAGGTGGTTAGATTAATTTGTATTCCAAAGTTTTCCTCTACACATACTGCAGTTATAGTGGATATAGAAACTTTGGAAACCGAATTCATTTGTTTCGGAACTGGATGAATATCTAATTGAATTTACGATTTATCTGAATATAGTTTGATAAAAATAATTAATCTGATACGACATTTTTTATCGTGTCACTGTCCTTAATATATATTTTTCTACCATTACTGTATCATTCTTTTGCATAATATATTTGTATAAAAATTTGAAAATAAAAACATAATTTTGTATAATTATATATTTGTAATATTGTATTTTGTAATGATAGATTTGTGTCTTTTTTTATGTACAATTACTCTTCAAAATATATATTATATCTGTAATTATTTATTAATTTCTGTAAGTTCACACATTAAATATTCAGTAATTAAGATATTTGAACTAAAATTTGAACAAGCCTAGATCGTAAACTATTCGAGTTATTTCACAATATTGGTTAATAAAAATAGAGATGCTAAAGACAAAAATGCGCATATAAATGAATGCATGATTGAAAGAAAAAACAATTTCCGTTGTCACCTATTTTTATTTGCATCTCGTAAAAGTGATATACAAAATTGAAACGCATGCGACTTTTTAAGAATTCGTAGACATTTGCCTGGTTATAAAACTTTTAATACGAAAGAAAATACATGTGTAGTATCACAGACTATTAGAAAATCGCGAAATCACAGTGACACAAGACTTTATTTATATGAACGCTTAAATTAACAAATGAATTATATACTTCACAAATTATACCAATGATAAGAACATAACAGTCAAAATACAGAGCATCAGAATTTAACTAAGAACAATTTCTTCAGTATTAGCAATTTCTGTTCTACTTCAAATTTTCCACACACTATGTCAAGAATATCCTCTATGATACACAAATTTACATTTCCATTATAATTTTAATTTTTATCCTTACCTGTATATAATAGTGATATCTTAAGACACGATTCGGTCACACGTATGAAAATTAAAACAGAATTGATCTAATTCTAAAAAAATAATTTGTGCTTAAAGTAACTGATTTTGACTGTTACATAAATTACGACGTTTGCGAAATTAGGTGCAAGAGTTATGTGACGAAGAATATACAAGGATTTAAATACAAGTTTCGACATAATGGGTAAAATCGTAATATACATTTAAGCATTTTTAATATTAACAGTTCTCGTAGAGTATGTCACGCAGGCTGGCGGTGTATTCTCTCTCACAAAATAGAAAAAGCACGTATATATTGGAAGGTACACAGTGCTACAAAATATTTCGATTGGCACTTTTATTTAGAGTGAAGAGCTCCGATCGTAACATAAATACAGTTTTGTACAAAAACCGCTGTCATGAGATTCCAGATAATTAATACTATCTACTATTTATGTAACAGAGCAGGAAGAAAAATCAGTAATGCGTATAATCCTAAATATAATATGACGATCATAGAGTTCTAATGCTTTGGCCAAAATAGCAATACTTAAAAAAAGCAATAATAATTAATTAAGGTCTTTCCATTAATTTAAGCAGAGAGAATGAAGTTATAAAATTTATATTTATAATACACTTTACAGGTTCATAATTAACTTAAAGTGCAATGTTACATGAACCGACAGGTATATATATATAACAATTGACAGGTAGCTTCTGCATATAGTAACGACGTAGACATACTGTATACTTATTAAGAGTTTTATATCCTATCTCTTAGCCGTCGGACGTATTCTCTCCTTTTCAGTATCCCTATCGTCAGCTACCGTCCACTCAGGATCATTGGGATCCTCACCATCTATGTCGCAACAAGCCGATTCGGTCGAGTCCGATTCGGGAGAATCCATTTCCGCTTCCTAGAAATGTACAAACACAAATGGTTACATACGACCGTCAACATCAGCGATCACCTACATTCGGTTAGTCGCTTTGCGAATAAACTCTATTCAAGATTGCAAGCTCTCATACAGCACAGCTGCGTGAACCAAGGAGCAAAACTAGAGTCGTGTAAAAGATTCTATAATGCATATAGAAAGTAGATAGTGATCGCTTTAACTTAACAAGATACTTTTTTTTCTCGTTACAGATCTGCTAACTGTGTGTGTCTATGTGTATGTGAGATGAAAAATAAAATGAATTACGTTACAGAAGTATAAAGCGTCAAGTGGTACTGCTTACCGGAAATAGCCTCGAGAGGAGCCATGAAAATTGGCTCAAAGTGTATTATTAATAGTCAGTACTAGCACCCACATACATTTTATATTCATTAAAATTTCTCACTTAAATATTCGATGCAACGAGTATTCAATATAAATATAATGTACGTACATCATCGCCCTTGTCTTCGTCGCGGGAGCATAAAGATGTCGATGATGCTTGCCAGTGTCCATCCGGCATCACTTCCAACATTTTGTCGTAGACCTCTTCGGACAATGGGAATACTCTTGGTTCATACGGCAATATCTGTACGAAAATTCCAAAGGAGTGATTATAACATCACGTGATATTTATTTAAACGATACGAGATATGCGTACTCACCTCGTTATCGTCTTCAATAAATGCGGTCGTGGCATCGTCTTTCCCAAGCCTTAAAGTGGGCATAGTGCGACGTCGTAAAGAGTTTTGTAAAGCAGACGGTCGGTGCGAATCCAAACCTGATGACTCTGTGTCCTGCACCTGAGACGGAGTGGCAGGTGGAGACGTGATTGGGGACGTCACGTCTCCACCAAAGTCACTGCTCGCGTGCGGCGACATAGGATCTAAAATTCAATTTTTTTTTTCTCCGTGAAGATAAAATTCCATTAATCTGACGCTTTAAATATCAAAAAAGCTTAACAAATATTTTAAGAGATAAATATAAATAAATTAATATAGTTATAAGTCGTAGTAATGTGATTAAAAGTCACGATTAAATACATCACAAAATGACAAATACCTGGTGTATTCGCACCACTGTCTGCTCTGCTATCGATACGACGATTATGACGAATACGCGGTTGGTTTGGCATGTTGAGATACGTCATGAAACGTTTGTATTCCTCGCGTTCACTACGCTCGTGCCTGAGGGCGATCGTTTCGTCCGACATGTCTTCAAACTACATAGAATTACAACATAGTGCGATCATTGAATTAACATAGTTAAAAAGAGAAAATATTACATTACTTTATTTTACCGAGTTGCTTTTTATTGCATATACACTCTTATTATTTACTTACATCACTATCTTGACCAGGCCTATGCATTACACCATTCTTTACATCCATTTTCGAGGGCTCCTCACATAATCTCCACCTTTAATAATAAGAACAATCACATTAAATTAAAAGCTTATTTGAAAAACAAAAGCATGGAGCAACAAAAATAAGATATAGATTATATAATATCTTACTTTGGTGTTAAAATCTCCTTATATTGTAACTTTTCAGGCCTAGTTGAGGCAGCGACACTGTAAGGGATGACTATATTGTCGATATCGTACGAGTTTTGACGCAAACGCCTGAAAAACATATCATAAGTGAGTCATGGATAGTAAAACGGCACTTTAGCCTAATCTTTTTCCTGAATCGACGGCGATAACTAACGATTTCATGAATAGGAAACGTAATCCTCCATTTCATATTCTCAAGTGCTCGCACTTTGGATTATGAAAAACTTCACATGCGGGATTGATGTAGCGATCCCGTTAATGGAAGCAACGCAAGCAATTGATGCACAAACGTCACTCACCCATGTGAATTGGAACTTTTCTCTTTAACAACGTTTTTCTCCGACGAGGCAGTAACGTGTTGCAATGGAGAAGGCACTGGGGATGAGTGTTTGCTGGAACTTGAAAGCGCACTAACATCGTCGTCATCCTCAGTTGGCAACTTCGATACTTTTTTCTTGCCCAATCCAGGCACGCTTCTCTCGTGACTGAGTCTATTTCTCTTTCCATTTTTCAACATTTTTCTCTTGATTCCTGTTTATAAGTCATACATTATTTCACATCGAGGAAAAAAAAAAGAACAAACATTGGCCTTGCAGTGACTCATTCCTTTAAGAGGCAAGAACGATAGGTAGCAAAACGATGTTCTAGCGATACATACTTGCTGTAAGTATAGTCGAGGATGATTTCTTTAACCGCGCGGTATACTTCGTTCTGTTAGGAAGTTTCTTATTTCTTCTTTCATTGCTATCTTTATCTTTTACTCGAGCAACTCGCAAATTGCCCCTCAACATTTTCTGCTGCCATTCCACTGATTTCATAATAGCTTCTAAATGTGTTCCATGTACAATTTCTACAATAAACAAAAAGATGTGAGACACAGCCAAAGAATCTTTCATTATTACTCGATTATTTTGAGCTTTCATTCAAATAATTGAATAACAGAGAGATAAGATTGTTAATGTGAATAAGTATAAACTTTGTTAGACTATCATATATTAATACAATATATAATACAATATATAATAAATCATATATTAATTACTGTTAATCCTGTCAATATTGAATAAAGCTCTAATTTGAGTGAACTTTTTTCTTTATATTCATGAGTAAACATACCATCAGAGAATGACAACACTGGATGAAAACTAGGATCAACAAGTGCTACACGTTCCTGTACAGAAAGCTGTTCAATTGGTTCTTGCGGCTGCATTGGATCTAGCCTTCCTGTACATAAAGCACACGCAGGCAACACATGATCACAATTGCATCTCACTGTCGACGCTTTAGCCGCACGCTTTGAAACTTCGTGTAGCCTGTCCACTTGCAAAAGCTTTCGCTTTCTATAAAAACTCCATACATATGGACGCGTCCTACTAGCTGGTAATTCACCCTCGGGCGAATTGTATCGTCCAGTGGAGCCTGGTAGAGCGCCACTATATCCATTAACGGTTTCCGCATTTTCGAGAACGACCAAGCCCTTCGCGGCTCTAATTTGCCGTTGCAAATCGTTATGTTGTCTAATTCTGTACTCTAAATCTGATATCTGTGCCTGTAGCCAGGTCCACCGGGATGCTACACCCGCACGATCCTGTGCATATCTCCATGCCGCTCTTTTGGATCTGTGCAAATAACGTAACGATACGGTTGGCCTACTGATTTGCAAAATTAAAAATTATACATTTAAAATTATACGTTGTGTACAAACAAATCAGTGTAGCCTATTATTTGAAAGACGGAATGCCGAGGATGCTCAAAAAAGCGTAGATTCAACTAAATAAACAACAAATTGTTAATCGTCAATTTTATCGTTTCATTTTACAGAACATTTGACTCAAATATAATACATACAACGCTGTTGTAGTCACACATAAGTGAGATATAATGTTAAATCTAAATTATCAAACGTACTTGTAAACAAACAAATAAAGAATCCGGAACCGAGCCAAAAATATATATTTCGGTTCGTTTTCTTTAAATGCAACATTATATAAATTAAAAAATTTTTTAATTTTATGTTCAAGATTAAATAAAGAATACCATCGCTCATCTTTATATATGTTTAATTATTAAATATAATTCTAGAGTTATGAGTCATTAAAAAAATTAGAGTTTTATCCAAAAAGTTATCTAAAAATTATTCAGAATGTTTAGAAGTATATAAACAACAATAAACTCGAGTTTTCTTGAATAAAAAATGAATGATTAAAATGATTGATAATATTAATAAAATTTTCGCTTAGAAAATATTAAAATTAAATACAATAATCAAAAGAATGCTAAAGCAATTGACAAACTCAAATATATAATAATTAAATAATAATAATTAAATTATTATAGGTTGAATTATCTATAATGACTCTATTCAATTTCATTAATAATTATATAAAAGTTTATTATTTATAATTGCTCTTAATTATTTTTAATTATTTTTTATCACATTCAAATATTCATATGATATGAATAAAAATTTTTTTTTCAAAATAACAAGATATTTGGAGTATTTTTTATCATATCTAAATTAAACAAAGAATTTGATTTAATATCAATATTATCAGTTGAATCTAAATAACATGATTTCATTTAAAACAAATTTTTTAAATAAATGTAAAAATATAAATGGAGAAATTACACGAAACAAACAAAGACAGAACGTACAAACGTTCGTGCTTAACATTAAGTTAATACTATTTTAAATCTCTTGTTAAACTTACATGGACAGATGCTGTTGATGTAGATTGTTAAATGTCTGCATCTCATCACAGCTTTCTCCGCCGCTGCTAGATGCCGTACAGTCCGAATCCAGATTAGATTCTATGACATGTAATTGCGTGGACAAAGCCCCGGCAACATTTTCCACTTCTTCACCGTTTAGTTTAACCTGAGGTGTACCAAACACCGGCTGGCGATTACCGTTATTGCCGGACGTACCACCCACGCTATCACGCGATCCTCCACCAAAGTATCGACACACTCTTTGACGATTCACACTATTACTCTGAGCAACACACATTTTCTCAATTTTCTGCAGAAACGAATGCAAACTGCCGCCTATCTCGGGAAAGTTCCTTACATTGGACTTCGAGCCGATATTTACTAATTCTTGCAGAAGGTATTTCTTTACTCCATGATGAGCGAGCTCGAGAACACCGGTATTCTCTTCCGCTACGTGTTTACCCACTATTCTCGTCTGGAGCTTCCTCAGTCTTCTTAATAAAAACGCGCATCTCCTTTCGCTCTCAAACTGCTTCTGTGCCACGATGTCCTGCTGCGATTTCAGACTGTTCGATTTCTGCTGGTCCACTGTGTCCACTGCGATATTCATGTTCTCGTTACAAAGACTCATCACATCCATGTCATTAAGTAAATCTCGATCAAAAGAACCGAATCCCTCCTCGGGCATGGCAAACATTTCCACGCCATCGACCGCGCTTTGTACCGGCTCACCGCCGCCCGTAGAAATGTTCTCAGCGCTTTCCGCACCTTCAATTGATTTAATGACCTGCAATATCTCCTCTACGTTATGTCCGATATCACCAACATTCGCCATATTACACTGCTCGGCTGTAATATCAGTGCCGAAAGCCATAATCTGATCGACATCCAGATTCTTATTGTCTTCCGTTTCGGTCTCAGTAGCCACCAGGGGCAAGTCCATGCTCGTTTTCAAGAAACCCATGTTGTTCGTTTGATCACCCATAGATGGGTCGTTCATTATAATGTCGATCACCTTCCCCTCGGCGTGACCGGCGTCCGGCAGCGTAACCGGCCGCTCAAAGTCCTCCTCCTCCTCCTCCTCCTCCTCCTCCTCTTCCTCCTCCTCCTCGTCTTCCTCCTCCTCCGCCGCCTCCGCCGCCGTCGCCGCCGCCGCCGCCGCCGCCGCCGCCGCCGCCGCCGCCGCCTCCTGTTGTTGCAAACACGCCGCACCGTTCCTCGATCCGATCAGATCGGACGCGTTCGTAAACGCAGATAACGAATCGAGGTCGTTCGCGTACTTGGAGTTAATGACATCGCGTATGAGGTCCTTTGAGATACCGCGCAAGCACTGCTCGTCGATTTTCGACGGTTGCACGTTCGCCGGCACCACGAATTTCGTCAGGATCTCACGATTCTGGCACACCTGCGTAGCCTGCTCGGCGGACAGAAAGCCGCTGGCGGCTGGTAGAGTAGGGAGCAAGTTTTCAGGCTTTTGAGGACCACCTTCCGTCAGAGCAGGGGCCATCACTGCCACTGACGCTGCCAGTGCCGCGGCCTCCACATCCAGAGGCTCCCACGACGTGCCACAAAGTGCGCGTCCGCCGCTCCTGCGCTCCCCGTGCGTCGCGCTCACTCCCATTCATCCATTACTACGGCTCTGTCCTGCCTCCCTTACCGTCCGCCGCCCTGCTGACTATTCTCGACTTGGTTCTTTGTTCCTAGCTGTTTTCACTTTATTCTAATAGACAGTTTATTATTGGCCTGCCATCGTCCACGGCAGGTAATTACGTAGTTTCCACGGTATCCCCATGTTATCGATCATTGACTCCCATTGTTTATCACAAGGCGATATCGGTTTCCTGCAAAAAAAATCAAAATATTACATCATGTCTTATTACGTTTCATTACATAAATTACATAAATTTCAAAGAAATAAACAATCGAAGTAGCGCTAAAGTTACGCCGTAACGTAAGGCTCGAAGAATAAACAGCGCGAGACTTTAAAATAGATTTAGATAATAATATTACTTTTAATTTCGCAAAGAAACATCACGTACCTTTCTATCAAACAATTTGGAAAAAAGAAAAAAAATTTAATAGTGTGCCAAGCCCTTTAATCATCGCTCGCTCAAACGGGGTTATCTATGCGTTACGCAAAATTACATAACATTTTTGAAGCTACATAGATAACCGGCTGTGGAGTAACGCCGCGTGGCGCGAGCTTACGACAGACTTTGTTCCAAAAAAGAGTCGGAGAGAAAACGAAAAATTACAGAGTCACAAGAGTCACAAGAGTCACAAGAGTCACAAAACTCGCCTCCAACTCACCTCGTTTCGACGTTTGAGGAAGCGTAGCATACTTGACGTCTTCTTAAGTCTATTCCAACGTGTCCTCTCGTCAAATAAACGAAAACCGT
The DNA here is from genome assembly GCF_055798465.1 of Pogonomyrmex barbatus. Taxonomy (NCBI): domain Eukaryota; kingdom Metazoa; phylum Arthropoda; class Insecta; order Hymenoptera; family Formicidae; genus Pogonomyrmex; species Pogonomyrmex barbatus. Next base: position 10,137,016 of record NW_028297160.1, read on the forward strand.
TATCACCACCAAAAAGACGGCAAAGACGACGACGACGACGACGACGAAGAGACTCGCAGACTTGCAGTAGCCTCAACGACGCTATTCGATTTTAGGGCGACAATTTCCCAGGGTCGGACTTTGTGCCCGCGCGTAGTTCGCAGCAGTCTCTCACCGCTACAATCGACGACGTGGCGCTATTAAAATATTTCCGAGCGCGTCGGGACAGGAGCTATCTGATGTTCCGCATACCGCTCTTCTTCTCGCGAGTGCGTCCTGGAAAATAGAGAAAAGAAAGGGAGGTAATGCCAGGTCACAATGCCCTACAATGACGGGGACGACGACGACGACGACGACGACGACGACGACGATGACGATGATGATGATGACGACGATGCTCGCGAAAGACGCTCGCTCGCTCGCGCGCGCGCACTTCAGCAGCGAAAGCTACAAACTATGATCATTAGCTTAATTCCAGGAAAGCATTTTACGGTCGAGTACTCGCGTCCGAGTACCATCGGCCTCGGAGCGAATCAGCAAGATGCGCTTTGATGCAGAAGGGAGATGCATATCGCAACTTTCGCGTGTATCTATCTCATTTCTCCACCTTTTCCTTTTTCTTTTCCAAAAATGAATTTGCACTACGTCCCCTCCCCCTCCCCCTCCCCCTCCCAAGTGTCGCTTTAACGTTCCCGAGATCTACAAAGATTTTAAACAATAACAACAAATCGGCGAGTCTCAAGGGTTGAATCAAATGCAATTGAGATAGATTCTCAGGCTGCTCAATAGATGAGTCACGTCTCTCGTTCTCTTCTCTCGTCAATGCGGCGACGATAAAAACGCTTAACAACATGCCACGGCGTTTAGTTTTTTTCAGACGTTTTTATCTTATCGGATTTTTACGATCTTACAAGTATCGCCGATCGGGAAACCGCATGTACACTTAAAATTTTTACATTTGCGATATACTCGGTGCTGTCTAGCATCTTCGCAATTCTACGCGCGGATCGAGCGGTCGGAGCGCATTTGAAAAGCGAAATTCTTATCATGGCAATGACAACTCCCAGTCTCCCCTCCCTCTCTCTCTCTCTTTCAATTGCGAAATCGCACGGCTCGCTTTTTCCTCTCGTTCAGCTTGCGCGATGTATCTCGGCTGACACGCAGTGAAATTCGAACATCCAAAGTGCGTCCGACGAGCACGCGGCGTTGCTATAGTTACAATGTTTGCGATGCCTTAGCGCGGATAAAACATTGCGCAACAAACGCGGAGCGCGGATCTCGCGGCGCGAAAGCCGCGGAAACTCGGGCGCGCGGATACAGGTCGGGGGAGGAAATAAAAGCGAAATTGCGAGCCGAGATTGTGTGAGAAGCCCCGACACGGAGCACCGGGAACAATTGATAGCAGACGAGACCCCCGATCGAGGCGCCCGATACACACAAATGACTCATACGATGACCGGTGATAATACAAACAACGAAATCTCTCTGAATCGATACGAGGGGGAGGGTGGCGTAAGCCCCCGGACTACGCGTCCACAAACACACGTAGCTTTCTTTTTTTCTACGCCCGAGAGAAACGCGCTCCGAGCTGCCGGAGCCAGCTGATCCGCGCGATCGTGTCGCTTATCAATTAAACTCCTCTTCTCTCTCTCTCTCTCTCTCTCTCTCTCTCTCTCTCTCTCTCTCTCCTTATTCTCCTCTCTTGCCCCTTCTCTTATCAAAGCGTATCGGTATCTCAACGTGGAGCTTCGCGGCGCACGCGTCCTCTTTTCAATCTGTCGCAGCGGGCGAAGCGATTTTCATCAGACTCGAGGGTGGTTCGCGACTTTGCAAATCAATGGATTCGCTCGCGAATAGCGAATCTGCACGATGGAAAGAAAAAAAGAAAAGCGTCGGCGGGGAAGAACGCGTCACGACGCGTGCAATCGCGGCCGGAAGCGGCGCGATATTTCACCACGGCGGGGCAATCGGGCGTACCGCGTCGACCGCGACCGAGCGAGACAAAGAGAGACAAACAGTCGGGCAGTTGAAAGAGGAAAGAGAGAGACGAAGAAAAAAGACGGCGATCACGGCGGGACGAGAAATCGAGAACGGGCAAAACCTCCAAAAGAAAAGAGATTTGGCGAGGAGGAGGAGGAAGTGTACGAGAAGGAAGAAATGGAGATAGAGGTGAGGGAAGGGTGGGAAGTGAAGGAGGAGGGGGGAGAAGAGAAAGAGAGGGGGAGAGTTCGACCAGGAGTGCCGGCAGGAGGAAGAAGGACGGGAGAAGCCGGGAGAAAAGGGAGGTGTAGGGGAAGAACGGGAACGAGGGAAATGGGTGGAAAGGAAAAGGGAATCGAGTAGAGCTCTCTTCCGAGGGTGCAAATTCCTCTCGTCCGCTTACGGGAAGAGACACGCGTTTTCCGGCGATAATTTTATCGTACACGCACACACGCGTGCAAACGCTCGCGCGCGGCCGTGTTCGTAACGTAAATTAAAGGTAAATTAAAGTAGCGGCACACGCTACTGACGCATTACCACGTGATACGCTCTCGGAAATTAATGAAAAAGAACGGACGACGACAAAGCCGCTCACTGCTTTTTCCTTCTCCGCCGTTATCCTACTCTTCCTCATAGTCATTGTCATCGTCATCATCATCGTCGTCGTCATCATCATCGGCGTCGACCGCATGTCGCGCGCGCGCGGCACCTATTGCATAACGCGCCGCGTTCGCGCCGCACATTTTTTGAACCGTTCCGAGAGATATTTTGCGAACGTGCTTCAATACACAGCACGCGATTGAGAACCGGCTCGTCCTGCTACGCTTTGTCTACCTATATTAATTACGAATTTGTGGAAAGCCGCGTGAGGTCGCAGAATCCGCGAGAGGCGACGCGAGAGACGACCGGCTTCGATCTCACTCTGGGACCGAGTGTCTCTCGTAACGGAAATTCTCGACGACGAGAGACAATGACGAGGAGGACAAGGAGAAGGGAGAGGAGGCGGCGGCAGCAATAGCACGAGGCGCACGATATTCTCGGTGTATTTCTCGATGGCGTTGCAGGAACGCGGATCTCTCTCCGCGAAAGGACGCGCCGCGCTCCGCTCTACCAGGAATCGGCCACTATTACCTCCCCCTCTCCTCGACGCGCGCTCCCGCGTTCCATTCCCGCGACGACGGCGAGAGTATCGAGCGCGTTTTACGCCGTCGTCGCGTCGAGCAGCAGCACACCCGAACAACAACACGCGAACACGCAGGCGGTATAACCGGGGGCCGCGACGACGACCGATATCGTCCACCACCTCCTTTTCCTTTTCCTCCTCCTCCTCCTCCTCCTCCTCCTTCACCTCCTTCTCCTCCACCTCCTCCTCCTTCGTCGCTGCTTCGAACGGCGAAGACGCTGTACAGGAACACGCCCGCGCGTCGTTCGTGTTTAAAAACGAACGGCTTCCTCTGCAATGCCGCCACCACGATGATCGGAAGGACGGACGTTTGGTCGGTCGTCTCGCGACGTACAATGGCGGAGCAAAAAACAGGCCTCAAAGGTAGTCGCTTCCCTCGGATTCACGGGTTACAACGCACGCTCTCCTTCCTTTCCTGCTCGCTCGCTTGCTTGCTCGCTCGCTCTCACACCGTCTCCATCCCTCTCTCTCTTCCCCCCCCCCCTTCCCACACTAGCTCACTGTCTCTCACTCTCTCTCTCTCTCTCTCCCGATGCTACGCTCGCGCTCTCTCGCTATCTATCTATCTCGCTCGCTCTCACCTCTTCGTGGCCGGGCTCGGCATGCTCTCGCGGGATAACGCCGCAGGCCTTAGCGAGGGAACGCTGCCTGTGGGCCCCGGCCCTACTGGGGCCCACTCTCGCGCACACAACACCTTCTCGTGCCCGATGTCGCCGGTAAAATCCGCGCACCAACCGGACTGCGATCACGTCCGTCACACCCAGAAACGTACACGATAATCCCCTCGTCTGCGTTCGGCTGCTCTCGTCCACCGCCGATCTCCGTTTGCGAGGCGACGCGCGCGCGTTCTCTTCTTGCTCTCTTTCTCTCTCTCTCTCTCTCTCTCTCTCTCCCGACCGTGTCCCTCCTCTCTCTTTCTTTCTCTCGCTCTCCTCTCACGTAACTGTCGTCACGGTACGTCGTACGTGCACGTCCGTAGCGCGGATCACCGCCGCGTTCTTCTTTCCACGCGAGAGAAGAAAAACGCACACTCGGGATACGCACGATTCCGTCACGCGAAACGCCTCGCACACGGCGCCGAGGCGACCATTGCCATCGCAATACCACGCGCGATCCGAGCAGCACACACACACACGCGCACGTTTCGTTGACCGCTCCTCGGGGGACTCGTCTAGCGAAAAGTCGTACTCGGCAACGACGCGAGCTATTTATCAATAATATATATAGGAAATTCGACCAACTTCGTTCGCCACCATTTCCGTGATGCCGTCGCGCGCGATCGACCAATACTGCGGCGCCGCTGGCCGGATGTAGCCTTCGTGGGCCACGCCGCCCAATCGGATACGTTTGCCTCTGCCGCAACGTCCGATGCTAAAGTCCGACCCGCAAGCCCGCCGCGACGACGCGATTGCGCGATCGCGTGCAGCCGCACTGCGTATGCGCGCCCATTCGCCATTGGCTGGCGCCTCGCGCGTTTCGCGCGGGCGCGAAATACAAATCCGACGACGACTGTCAGCAACGAGTTTTACGCGTTTGTGCCTCTTTCTCGCTAATTCTATTTCTTGCACGTCCCATATTTTGAAAATTTACATAATACGCCCCGTAGAACGTTAATCTCGATATAATCACGGATTTTGATCTTTCAAAGTTACGTTCGTTCCAAATATGGCAGCGCGTCCCGCCGCGCGACGTAGGCGTGAAAACTTGTCGATCGAACGACTGCGAACGAAGATATAAAATCGGAGATTATTTTAGCCCAGTTTGTCAGGAGGATACGTAATTTATGCTTGATACAACTGATACTTAGTAATCGGAATACCTACGGATATCCGTGTTTCCTGATGTCTTGCAAAACTGTGCAACGTGGCGCAATCGATAGGATTACACTCTGCGACTTTACGCGGTGATCGAGAACGACCCAATCACGCGACGTATTGCACCTGTCGACCGAGGCTTGCATCAGATATATGGAATTTTCTGATTTATTCACCGACCCTGCAATTTGCATAGTGCCGCCGTCAGATGTCGCGTCAAGTGCCATCTAGCGCTCCGATCTATACAGTTGCAGGTAGTATCGCTTTGGACTCAACTGTCGATATACACGTTTTCACAACTACGCACGATCTGGTAGCTTTGATGATAATTGATCCATTCGGTAATTATGAAGATTTATCCAAGAAATCTTAGTGATACATCGTATATGAAAGATAGCAGCACGAGTATGATTGATGAAGAAAAATCGTATTCCTCGATTTCATTTTCATTTCGGAGAAATCATCACGTAAGGTGGAGGAGATCAACATGAATCCATTTACGGGTCTTCTCTCTCTGGTAATTATACGATAAATATGCAATACAATGCTCTCTCTTCCGATTTTCCTGTAATTCTATAAATTTGTATTTTTAATAGTGTATCGGCGCTCCCGATTTTTTATTTTCAATTTTTTGACATTGGTAAGCCTGGAATTGTCGAGAGCGACAATTTTCCTTCTCCGAATATATTCTACGTATGTAAATATACAAATTTATAAAATTATAGAAAAATTGAAGGAGAGAGTGTTATACTGTATACTGTACATTTACCTATATTTTATATTCATTATCAGTATTCTTTTTGTTTCTTACATTAGTTAAGTCACTAAATAAAACTAAATCAATTTGTCAAAAAAAAAGTTTTGAAATTTTGTTTTATAGCCAATAATATTTCCCTGATAACTGTTCTGTAAAAATTTTTTTTTATCGAAAATGTTTCGAGTAATTAAATGTAAATGCAAAATATGACAGAGATCTGTATAAACTATAGAGAATTCCGCATGCCGATCATATCGTTGATCTGTGAAGGAACGTGATCCTTCACAGATCGGGCACGTATAATCGCGCGGTTTTAGTGCGATATTCCTAGAGTAATTTGCATGAACCTAAACAATTTTTCTCGCGACTGACCAACGTCGTTGGAAAAATTAATTAAAATCATCTCGCGAGTGGCGAGCGGCCGCTGTTTTTACGAACGTATCGATTAATCGATGCGGATGATACGTACATACGTTTCGCGAAATTTCGAAATACGGGGCTGAAAAACGCGCAGGAATAAGCAAGGACGGTGAAGAGAGAGAGAGAGAGAGAGAGAGAGGGGGGGGAGCGAGAGAGAGCGAGAGGGAGAAAGAGAATGAGAGAGATGTGGATAAATTGAGAGGGAGGAGCAGGAGAAGGAAGGGGGGAAGGAGAGAGGGAGGGAGGGAGGGAGAGAGAGCGGGCGCGCGAGAGGGAGATATGGAAGCTAGCGTGAATATTTTTACCCAAGCCTGTTAACTACACTCTGTTATTTTATCTCACGTACGCGGCTTTCCTACTACCACCGTCGCGCCGGCGCTGGAATATAAGTTTTAAGGCGTGTTTTGATAGCGTCAGGGCGTGTCAGCCGGGGCTTCCTACCTAATGGATCGCTTCTTCGCTCGTTCGTTCCGTACTTTTTGAAGAGTGCACAGCTCATGATACCGCGAAACTTCCCCTACCCCCCTTTTCACCCTTCGGTGTCCTCGATGCACCTTGCGCATTCACGAAATCACGCGGTCCACCTTATGGTGTACGCGAAACAATTTTTCAGAACACCTATGTATTTTACACTGCGGGAGAACGAACTCACGAAAGTTGCTAAAAATTGAGTCGAAAAAAAAATTTATTTGTGTTTATTGTTGTTATACATAGCGTTGATCTTTGAGAATTTTCGAACGTTACTTTTTATAAAGTCGCAAGCACGTGAATACATTTTATCTTATTTTACACGCATAATCGCGTTCGTTTTCCTTTTGCGATTTTAGATACTAACAAAGTCATGCAAAAATCACGAGATAAGATAGTAGATTATATTTAAAGATAGTAAAGCAATAAAATCGAATAGATCCAAAGAAATTTAAAGAAAATAAGTAATTCTGTATATCTTTTTAAATTGCTTTAATTATATATCAAATTTATATAATTAATATATAATATAATTAATCAATATTTCTCGTCTAAGAAATTTCTGCGATACAAATAATTGCTTCTTTTTCGAAAGTTTTTCGATTTTTTGTATTTATCATGATATCGTTACAGATAAGAGATTTCGCTAAAGATATTTCATTTGCGTAAACAGCAAATGAAAATTTTCAGCAAATTTTGAAACGCACCGAAAAGGAAATCGGATATTGCATCCAGGTAAATGCATTTTGCATCCTCAGGACGAATTTATCTCCCGCGGTACCACGTCGCGCCCGTCGCATGCGCGACGTAATGCGTATAACAATAATAATGACGGTAACACCTGCAAACGCGTGATCGGGTTCCGACCTGCGGAAAAACCGCTTTGGCGCCGATTATCGCGGTAATTTCTCCGTTGTGCGGAAGGATGAATGGAAATGGCGGTGGGCGCGGCGAGAGCGCGGATGAATGAACCGGCGTATACGCAGAAACGCGAGCGCGCGGCGTTGTTTTGGTTATTTTGGCAAACCTAACATAACACGGCTTGTTGTTTAACAAAATAATTGATTTTGTCGCCTCGTCTCCGTGCTGCTCTTCGCCGTTGCCTCCGCTTCACCTCCCTTCGCCCTCGTCACTGTCGTCACCGTCGCGCTTCCTCTCTTTCCTCGTTCTTCACGTTCGCCAGTTTCCGTCTGTCACTTATTCCCGTATCCCCTTTGGGGAGGGGGGGAGACCCTCATTCTCTTTCCGTTCCTCTCAATCTCTCTCTTTCTTTTTCATCGTCGATTCCTCTCTCGTTCTTTCCGATCTAAGACACGCGCATCCGGATAGCGGCCGCTACTTAGCCGCCGTACGAAAACAAATTGTTCGATTCCGTTTGTTTGCCGCCGCGTGATGAAGCTCTCGCGTGAATTAGTCCCCGCGAACAAGGCCGCCTTGGCGCCGCAGTCAGCTCTCAGCATCAATAACGGCGCATCCTCGTTCCTCTCCGGTCTCCAGCATTATCGTCTTCGGATCCTCTCATTTGGCATCTTTTAGCTTCTTATCATCTTCCGGGTATTAACGTGAACGCAAGACGGAAGCTCGACAAGGCCGTAAATTCCGTAGGGGAAAAGATGATGGAAGATATCGTCGTAATTATAGAAAGAGCGTGCCATCGTGGTGACGATTTAAGCGAGAACTGTCGTCGCTCGTCGGCATCGACGCTCCGCTTTTTTTTCACCGCGAATGTTTGCTTTGGTAAAAGCGAGCGAAAGAGTCGCGTCGCGTCGCGGCGCTAATACTAATTCGAGATTCAGCCCCATGTTGAAGATCCTCCGGGAGATACCCGACGCCGACGACTGACGACGTCCTCGCCGTGAGCTTCCTCTTCACCGTTCGTCCTCGACGGGGGCGGGCGGAATGATGAAAAAATGGTGAACGAGTATACTCGCCTTTTGAAGTAAGAAAAATATTATTTCAGATACCCGTGGTAAATAGGCGGGTTCAGAGGAGTTGTGTACTTCGTCGTTTGTGGTCTAATAGAATTACCCACTGTGACGCGATTGTTACTACGTGAGTTAATGCGAGTGAACGATGACGTAAAAATCACGTTAATCCTGAATATTTCTGGCATATTTCTGAATATTTCACTGCTTCGTTTACTTCGCGAGTTAATCCTCCGTGTTAGAATCAATGTTCGTTACACTAAGTCAAGAAGTTCGAGAAGACACACAAACATCGTTATTGTTCGAGAAAATATCATTTATCTCATTAAGTATTCAAGCAAATATCATTTGCAAATTATCCAAACTGTTCGGAGTGGTCTGGATAGACGAGAAAACGAGGATTTGACACTGGCATGAGGGACGGTGGATTATCGCGAACGAAATCGATATACCCCCGCGTAATGCGGGTTTTCAGAAACGCGCGTACGCGACCCCCGAAAATTAGGCGTCGCTCTTCCGGATTGGAAGGAGGCCTTCTCTCTTTGTGCCTGAAATACACCCCGGGACGATCTCCGAACGAGCGGCATCTGTAATAACAAGGACCGTTCTTACAGCTCACTCTCCCCCTCGCGTGCACGAGTTGCGAGTACGTGAACAAGGCGCACGAGTTGGGCTTCGAGTGTTCGATTAGTCGCCAGAGCATCGCGTACTTAAGAGTAGCATTATTACAGGGAATATCCATCGACCTTTTGCTCGCGTGGGACGTTGAATTAATATAAATAATGATTCAAAATTAATCGGACATATTGGCAAATTTAATTCAAACTAATTCAGAAGTCAAATAAGGATATTTAGAGACATCGGATGATAATTAAATCCAACTTTCTTACCTATATAAAAAAATTAAACGTTTGCGTTTGAGATCCTTCTTTTCCTATGCGCGAGTAATTTAAAGAATTTTTTAAATTTTATATCAGTAAATTTCGCATTTATTTCAATATTATTCGCTTCACAAAACCTAATGAATGTTCATTGCCTAGTTATATCTCTATTTTTTTCTACTTTGGATATTAATTAATTTTACTTAATAATACAATATATAGCTTTCCCCAGGAATAGATATAATCCGTTAGACGAATAATGACGAGTCAGCGACGTAAATCCTTTGCTACTTTTACGATCGCAGCTCCTCGCGATCGATTCCCGCCTCGGCGGGGAAAATAAATTTCTTCTACGTCACAGCGTATTCCCTCTGCTTAATTCGATTCCGTATTTGTGCATGCTCGTTCGTCTGCTCGCTTGTCACACATGCGCGTCGCAAGTGCGCGAGTACTTAGCACCGTCGCCGCCGCCGCCGCGGCGGCGGCGGCGGCGGCGGCGGCGGCGGTGGCGAAACGCGGCCCCACGGTCGATATGTGGTCACAATGAAGGGTGTGGCATTTGAGGACCAGAAGCTCCTCGCTCTACCGTCCGCTTTATCCTACGATTGGCTGTTGCCAGGTGTCGAGAATGGCGGACCTTGACGGCGATCCCGTCGAACCCCTTTTCGCGCCCCGTCCGATCGGCATATCCGGTCTCGTCGGATTGCGGCCTTCCTCCGGGACGTGGGGTCTCGTCTTTTCAGGATGGGTTTCACGTAAGAAACGCAGGGGACTCGCGATCAGGTTTTTGCTTCCTCTCATTCTCGCCGCGATTCCTACGCCGCTTGCATATTAAATCGCATCGTCGAACATCTTCTCCATTTTAAATTAAGAAAGATGTGTAAGCTTTTCTCACATGTCGTAATGAAAATCAAACTCTTGAAACAATCACGAGTATTATTTTGATGTGTTCAAATTGACGATCGAGTTTTTCATTCAAAAGTGAGTGAATATGAAAAATGTAAAATATCTACTTATATACCAAATATTATATATTCGCCAAAATTATATAATTAAGTTCAAAGTATCTAGAAGCAGTATTGAAAAATTATAATGAAAAATTTTTTATTTTTTCAAGGTTTCTCCTGCCTCTCGGCGAAACGGTTGGCGTGAATACTTCCGCAGTGCACTGCATCCACTATTTTAATGGATACACGTGTCGCGGGTATTTTGGATCCGCGGTACATCGCGCCGACGTTCGAGGAAGATTGATGAGGTACGCTTACTACTAACTAACTCGTTCGTGCTAACGTCTAGCTAACTCGCCCCGGTAAACTACGTTCTCTGCCACCGTCGACAAATGATCAGAATTCCAAGAGGACTATATCGTTACATTTAATTGTAATTGCGTTTCCGCAAGAAAGCTATTCTTTTTTGCCTTTCGTGTCACTAAATTTGAAAATCAAGAGAGAGATCCCTGTTCATCGCTCAGACGCTCGCTGAATTATATTTTTCAGCGTGCAAATTTCTAAATTGGTCATGTTGATCTGCGACAAAGTTAATTCTTATTCGTATTCACGCATCGTGGACGGGCGGGTGAATATGTCACCTTGATTTCCGGTGGTGAAAGTCAGACGACGCGTAAATCAGATTGTCGAGAGTACGGCCGAAAGTTGGTAGCCATCGACGATAGTTAATGAAGCATCATCCCGGGATTTGAGGCCTCTGCGTCAAGCCACAAAACCAAAGCCTCTCTCGGTACGGGGTTCCGGGGCGCGCGCCCGCCCGCTCGCGTGCGATGAAGAAACGCGGAGGTTATTCCTGGTTGAACAAACACTGGAATGGGTCGCGTGCGCCTCCCACATATTTATAGATTTTATCTCTCTTTGACTCTGCGCCTCGCGCCGTGTCGGTCCAGGCGGTATCCGCGCGCGGCATGAAAAGAGGAGAAAGAAGAAGACAGAACGAGGGAGAAAGGGCGAGAGGGGAGAGGTAACGGGGGAAAAACGCGAGACAGAACGCGAGATATGCCATGATGACTTCGTAATGGGACAGTTACGAGCGACTGCGAAACGAGCGTCGACATCGTCGTTTCGTTTCGTGTCATCTTTCGCGAATATCGCAACGTTAGATTCGAGGATTCGCTCATCCCACCTCGATTGACTTCGCTCTCCCTTTTCTGCGAAGAAATCCGGGATTCTCGCGGATCGTAAATTGAAGCGAAGAAGAAAGTAAACGAAGGTGCCGGAGATAGAATTAAAAAATCGAACGATGCCAAGTATTAATTAGACAAGCTATTAATTTTTTTTAAAGAAAAACATGTAGAGATAAATCGTATTTTAATATCATATGAAAATGAAAAGTAAAAATATTTTCGTTAAAAAAATATTAATTAATAAAGAATCCGTAAAAAGTTTTTATTGGAAAAGCTCAATGAAGCAAATGAAGCGGTGAAATGATCTGTTTGAAGCTTTTTCTATAGATCCTCAAATTTTCAAGTTCTATTTATGAATGACGCCTGATAGTTAATCTCTTTCGCATTTTTATCACGGGACGACGAAGTTGTAAAACGCTCGTGAAACGTCCGCGATAAATTTCCATAATAAGTGAAAAAAATGAGATTAAATTATTCCGTTAATGGCAGGGGGTTTTAATTCCGATCAGCTCGGTAACGCGCGGCGTAAAAACGCGGGAAACGGTTATCGGAAGTTGCCGAGGAACGGCGGTTTACGTAAGTGAACACTCGCAAAAGAAAAACACGGGCCTCGCTGCAATTTGAAGAAAAATAAGGACCGCGTATACGCGCGCGGTTCCCAATTAAGCCGCCGTATGTAGCCGCTTGTATCCGGTCAACCGCGGCTCCGCGTGAGAATCCCGGATGAAAGGCAGACGAGAGAGAAAGGGAGAATAAGAGGTAGAGAGAGAGGAGAAAAGTACGAGATAGGTCTCTCGAACTTTTCACAGCTCCAAAACGACAAAACGTCAGCGACGTCAGCGTCAACGGCCCGCGCGAGAGATCTAGCTCGATTGTTCGATCGGGACGGCAGGGGAGGGGGGGGAGGGAGGGAATTGATTGTGTTGGGGAGTGTTATTTTTATAATTTGCCGCAACTCCCGTATATCTCCTCGCCATGTCGACGTAGTGTTGTTTTTATTGGCCGCGTTTAGGGAACGGATAAAGGTGAAGAAGAGGAAGAGAGAGAAAGAGATGGAGTAAGAGAGAGCGAGAGGGAGTGCGAGAGGTGGAGTCGAAAGGGAGGGGTGGTCGGTGGGAACAGGGTGTTGTTTCACCCCTCCCAGTAACCGTCTATTCTCTGCTCTACTATATTCCAGCATCTAACTAAGCCGTGACTAGGATAGGTAGAATTGGAGAAAGCGAGACCCGAGAACTATAGAGAGAGAGAGAGAGAGAGAGAGAGAGAGAGAGAGAGAGAGAGAGAGAGAGAGAGAGAGAGAGAGAAAGGGTGAAAGACAGGGAACGGAAGGGACGAAGGGAACGGAAGGCAACGGAAAGGGTGGGCGGCAGTGAAGAGAGGGTGGGAAAGAGACAGATAAATAGAGAGAGAGTCGGGGAAAGAAATAAGAGGAGCACGAGAGCAACGTGCGACAGGGGTTGACAATACCACAGTCACCCAATGTTATTCCAGCACGAATTCTCTTCTCTCCGTCTCCTTCCTTTTCATCCCCTCTCGCTTCCCCCTACGTTTCCTCTCCTCTCTCTTTCCCACCACCTATATAGATATCCGAGAACGCCCTCGCCACCATCCACCTCCCCCGTGCATTTCGTGCGCCCGCCCGCAAAAGAAAACATTCCTCGTCTTTCGTCGCAATTATTGCTTTCCCGGATTTTCCATAGACGCGCGACGAGGGAAAACGGCCGGGACATAGAGAAGAGAGAGAGCTATCATCCTGATTGTCGCGTTGATGTGCGGCTGAAAGTCCAGTCGTCAGCCCACGTCGAGGATATGTCAAAAAAATGCCCACGAGGCAGAAATATGTTCGGGAATATATGTCTATAGGTCTTTAGAAATTTTGATCGGTCGATATACCTCGCTGCATTTGCTTTCGTATTTCGTATTACGTTTAACAGAGATCTCTTTAATATTAACGATAATTCAGATGTATAATTACCGATTGCCGAAGAATATTATCTTTGTATATAAATTCACGTGGAGAGTAATTTTCTTTTATTTAAAAATTAACGTCTAGAATTAACGAATCGTGCGGTTGCTTCAAATATTTCTGCCCTTTCGTCGGCCTTTTGTCATTTCGGAGAAACGTTCATACATCAGGTGCACATATGGTGACAATATTGACCGAAAAGGGTAACTCACTCGGGGATACGGTATTTTCTTACGGCTGCAACGAAGCTTATAAGATACGTCGTGCGGGATACGCTCGAGGTGCTCGTATATCGAGGCTAAGAGCAATAACTGACCACTTTGGATCCCGTGCGGGATTCCTATATGACGCGAGGAGAATCCGAAGGTACCCCACGGGCAACCCTTGAATAATATTTTGATATCTCCCGAGGGCCCTCCCGAACTTTTCTCCCCCGCGTTCGACGCGTCGCGTATCAGCGGCAGGAAATTATTTTTCGCACTACCGTAACCTCTCGCTTCTTTCCTCTACCCTCGTCTAATTCCCTTCTTTGATTAACCCTTTAGGGCTTGAATAGAATTTCATTTCCCTGTAATGTGTTGTTTAGCAAAAATACGGAAAACCTAACGTGAGCGCGAATAAAGAAAGTATATCATAAAAAATATATATAAATACAAGCGGATTTCAGATGCGCAGAGAACGAAAGAAATTATTAATTCTTCCGACGATCATTCTTTCATTGTCAATTAAGTCTTAACGGATTACCAAAAATGTTCAACAATAACAAATAAGTCACGTATGTCAAGAAAACGCTGCGCGAATCATAGCTTAGAAATAATCCTTTTTAGTCCTTACTACGAATTTATTTGATAAAGAAAGAAGGAGAAGGCGACACGAAGTGTCACTGTCGGGCTAAGCCGAGGATTTGTATTATGAAAGGTCCGATCCATTGAAGCGGGATTTCGTGACTTCAAACACAACGGCGCACAAAAACCCTAATAGGCCAATAATAGACCTGACCTAACTCATGAGACAAAAGTTGACACTACAAATGCGAGGTGTAGGTACAGGCAGGTAGGTCAGGCGAGCAAGGCAGATAGCGGGAAACGACGCTATAAGCGTAGATAGCGCACGAGTAACAACGGCTAAATGTTATCTCACTCGAACCGACGAGAGATCTCGGTGCTCTCTTCCGGGCGTACGTATCCTCGCTCCTGGGAAGGAACGAGTTCGTTAAATATGTATGCGGATAAACACGCGGATGGTTGACAGAGATAATATTCCCGAGGTAACGCGAAGGCGCGCGCGCACCTGCGCTGGCACCCCGAAAAGGCGAAGACCCGGTTGTGTCATGTAAAAAACGAGCGCGTGAATTTGAGGTATCGGTGATTTCCGGTTGCGGAGAGAACCCGACGAGAGATACCGAGAATTATGTCAAATTGTTTTCCGGTCCATCATCTCTACGTGAACGCTTCGCTATATCGTTTTTCTGGATCCACCATGGGCGTATCTAGAATTTTTTTGGGGAGGATTTTTAATCAATTATATTAATACATAAACAAAAATTTTTTACGTTAATGAACTACTTTTTGGAGGTTCTAGAGCTTTAGAGAATATCTTCTCGTTTCTGATTTTGAATAAGAAAAATATTGAATTTTGTAAATCATAATTTTTTTTTTTTTTTTTCATTTCGGGGGAGGAGGGGTATGAATTCCCCAAACCTCCCTTGGATACGCCCATATGATCGCCACATTTATTTTAAAGATTATGAAAGTCGTGAGACAACCTGAAATTTGAAGTCATCACGTTTCGATATAGATAATTTCCAATTGATTGATTTTGATGTTTCAAGCTTTAATTGTGTCAAAGCAGTGCCTTCCCAGTTACTTTCGACGTAGATCGACCAATTCGAAACGCAATAATCCACCGCATGTCTATTGACGCGGACTTTTGTTGACAACGCTACAACGCCACGCACCCAAGAAGCTTTCCCTCCTTTCCCTTTACGTGACGTAAGCCTGTAACGTGGAACAGGTGTGTGTATGTGTGTGTGTGTGTGTGTGTGTGTGTGTGTGTGTGTGTGTGTGTGTGTGTGTGTGTGTGTGTGTGTGTGTGTGTGTGTGTGTGTGTGTGTGTGTGTGTGTGTGTGTGTGTGTGTGTGTGTGTGTGTGTGTGTGTCGATGGAAGATCCTTTGTGCCGAGACGAATCGAGAAACCCTCCTTCTTTTACGCCACAAATTCGAATATAATGTGGTGATAGAGCGAGAATTCCATGTGCCATTTGGTGAACTCGGAAAAGAGCTGCATTCCTGTTGAAGATTTCCTATTATTACCCGGATCGTCGATTTCGCGATCGTCAATCTGCTTCTCGGACTCCGGGAACCATTTGGAAACGTTTTCATGGTTAGTAACATAAGAAGACACGCGTGACGCGTATTTCCACAAACTTCGATCATGGTGGTCTATAGGACCCTCGTTTTTCTACTTAATGCGGAGATAATCTCGTCAGTCATACTCGGATATATAAGTTCAGAGATTGTTATTTAATCAATTAACGCGCGTTTTTTTTTTTTGCAAATATACTGATTATTACCGTAGTAATTAAACTCATCTTGATAAATGACGTCAGTAAAAAGACGTCTTCTTTCGCTTTCTTTTTTTTTTTTTTCTTAGTCTATTTTATATTTTCCATATATATCGATGCCACAAGGCGGTGGCTTATCTTAACGATGATAAAGATAAAGCGTGAAGATGTGCGGCGTAAAGCTAATCGCGAGGACAAGCGTAATCCCGCAAACTGCCGGTGGAAATCTCGCAGCTGTAAAATATCTCGTCGATTGCTGAAAATTTGTGGCTGAATTAACCGCGCGACCGCGGTTCGGCGTGCATGCCGAACTCGTAAAGTAGTCACCGCTGCGTGTGTCGGACGGACGGTATGGAAAAGAATTCGGCGCCTAATTCGAGATGTTTATCCAAGCCCCATTTCGGTCCACCTTAATTCATACGGCCTGTTGTTGCAGCTTACCCAGCGCCAAATTTATTAAAATCGTTACGGCGCTCCTCTCCCTCCCCCCCTCCTCTCTCTCTCTCTCTCTCTCTCTCTCTCTCTCGTTCTCTCTTGATGCGCCTTGTTATTACGTCGTCAAACGACGCCTTCTCCTCGTCTCTTTCGTCCATCTTTCTCTTATTGCGTTTCTATGTATCTTGCGGATTTTATCCGATCAAACCGTACAAATATTCTTACCTTCTGAATGTTACGCTGCTATACAAGATTCTTTGCGTGCCGATAAAATAGCAAAAGAGAACAATTAACTTCGAGGAAGTTAGTTGTTTTCTACCGAGATAGAATTAGACTAACTTGCGAAAATCGTGAGAGAATTTTTAAAATTTCGAAATTTTTCTTTCTGATTGAAATTTTACAAAGCTAAGATTTCCATCGCGCCTCTTTGTTAAAAAAAACGCAATTAGATTTTTCTCTCTTCAACTTGATAAACGTTAACTCGCGTCAGGCAACTTTATAAACGTCACACGCCATACATTCAGCAGGCCGAATTTTTTTTCACCCCTCCATTATCCGATCTAGAGCTCTGGCTGAATGATGTTCCGAATGTTTCCGACTTCTTTTTCGCTGCACGAGCGACCACCATGGTGCACAGACATACGTAACGAACGAATGAGAATGAGATTTACTGGTCGACGACCGACGAGACTTCGTCTTCCGTCGAGGATGCGACGGATGCAGGCTGCAACTCGTCATCGGCGCGACTGGGAGATGGATTTCTTGCGGGCTTTCCGTCGGCATTCGTAGACGATGTGCCGTTTGCAGCAGAATCGCTCGATCTTTCGAAACTTATCGAAAGATCAAGTAAATCTCGTTAATAAATTACCTTCGCAATTTTTAACTATATATTTTCAATACGTTTCTGCCATTTTCGATGTACTTTTGACGAGGATTAAGTTTCATTCCGGAAGAAGAGCGGCGAATTAAATAGAAAATAACGCGACGAAAGGGTGAAACGAAAGCGAGATCCGGGGCCTGTGAAATTGTCCACTGCTCGAGAAATCGGGAGTGCATCCGATGTGCAAATCGGTTTAACGTGAGCGACCGCCCCCGTCGCTTCGCTCCATCTCCCACCCCGTAAAACAACAACAGGCATCGTTTCCGCACGAAGCATTTTCAGCTCGACGCCATTATCCGACCTGCGGCCTGTCTCTACGGGCTTATTTCCGCATCGAATTACGAGCTGTCGAATATCGCGTCGCTATCAAGTTAGAGTTTCTCCTGCGGTTAACTCCCCTTTCCCGTTGAAATAGCCGATCGTGCATTCTGCGATCGATAATTTTGATCTTCTACACAGTCGATGTCAGGATGTTTATACACTTCTTATTTTATAACCGACATTTGCCCGTTTCACTAAAAAAAATTTGGCACGCGTGCTAAAATCTTGTTTGAAACATGAAATTTCTTACAACGTGTTTCTTTGTACACGAAATAAAATTTTCCAAATCATTGGAATCGCGTCCGGAAAATAGATCGTTCATCACAAATGGAGAGGTCCATTTGACATCTGTAGAAATTTCGATGATACGCCCAATTTTCTGGAACGATTTTCCTCGAAAACGAAAGGGAAGGTCTCTCCACGACGACGGTTGACGACTATTATTATCATGCTACATGTGTAGGAATAAATCCGCGGAATGTAGCCGGGAAACTATTCTGACGCCGATTATACGTATCCGAGCGATTGCACGAGGCGTCTACTTGGAAAGCACGCATGTAACCGCGTGTGCACGCGTGAGTCCGCCGCCGCGCTCTCTCCGCGTGCCGCACAAAAGATTTAGAGAAGTTGCGGCTGAACAAACACCGCCGGCGCAAGAGCACGTTCCACCCTTCGGCTTTTCCTGGTCCTAGCCGTGTGCCCGTTATATACCCGCGAATGCGAATGCCAGGGTCTCTCCAGGGCGTGCAACGATAAGACTCGTCCTCGAGGAGAGTCGTTTGCGTCCCAGAAAATTGAGGGAGCCACGAGGGAATCTCTGCAGACGTCAAACGAACTTCTCGCGATTGTGACAGGACGAGTTTTTTTTTTTTTTCCGAACGAAATTCCGCGATTTTTGAAGGCTACCGGCGTTTCGCGAATATTTGGAATATTTAACTCTTTAACATGTCGCGCGTACCGGAAAATCAAACAAAACCGTTGTTTCCACGAATCTGAATTATTCCGCGTAAAATAATACGCGTGAATTAAAAGCGAAATTTCTAGCGCGAAACGCACGGGGAAAAATCTTTATAGGGACGATCGCGTGGAAAAAAACGTGTCAATGGACGAGAGAACGGGCAATGAAAACACAGATGTGCGTTGATGACAAATAGCGAAATTAAATACCGCCGATCCGGATGGACGATTTGACGTACGTTGCGTTTCCGTAAAATACGTCGCAACTATCATCTTCCTTCCCCACCTAATTTGCGATACGAGCGAATTTTTTTTACGCGCATTTAGCGGCACCGCAATAACACGCAAATGGTCATTTTACAAGCTCGAGTTGCTCTCGACATTTTAACACGTGGCGCGAATGGTAGCGTTGCGAATTGTTTTGTTAACTTTTACTTGTTTACGCCCACGCGCCGCTACGTTTTTCGCACCATCGTTCAGGACGCGCATGAATTCATTGTGCGAGATGTATTTTACACTATTTATTTACTATTTGAATCCTGACTGCTTGAAAAAATACATCAGCGTAGATTTTTAATATTAATCGTTCGCGCGGTCATTTTTGGAGCAATGTAAACAGAGATATCTCCTTATAATGAACTCCGAGAGAGAAGCCTGATGGAAGACAAGAAGCGAGAAACCCACTTTCATATTATCCCGATAAACAATCCCCTAGGAACGACCCAATAGATGCGATTGAAAGGAGCAGCTAATCTAAAGAAATGACCCAAGGGACGAAAAAGAATAGTATTTCAAGAAGGAAGGCAAGAAGGAAGCGAATATACAGATGCGATACAGGAGGAGTATCTTTCCGGCCGCTTCCTTTTCCCACGATTCTAACGAGCTTTTTATGATCGAACGAATCGACGGGAATGATCAGATGCGATCAGAATGTTCACGAAATCACCACTTGTCAGGCTCCAGGACGGTCAGGGTCTCCGTAGCGCGCGTGGCACGCTAATCGCGCGAACGCGGACCTCGTCAGCTCGTCACCTCGTCACGGGAGCACCGCCGTTTAGCTTCCGTTTCATTTGGTCGGAACACAGATCGGCTGTCTAAAAGACACGAAGCAACAGCCAAGACAAACCTTAAATGCTTGCTAACCAAACAGTCGGAATTAGCCGCGTTACGCCGCCCACGAGAGACGGAGAGGGCGGGAGGGAGAAAGAGAGAGAAACGTGAGCCGGTGCTTCCACCGTTTACTCCTCTCTGCGGCTATTATCTTTCCGCTGTTCCGACCTCCGCCTACCACTTTTCGACCTTCCGCTGTCAAGTATGTCGGAAGTTGGTGCGCATCACGTGACAGTTCGTCATGCCCGCCTTGATAGGACCCTCTGATAACACTGCACGCGGTACACTTGCATTCGTGCGAGAACGAAGCCGTGTTCCGAGCACGACTCGTATTTTCACAAGCTGCAGTTAACGTCATTCGAATTCTGCTCCGATATCAGAAGTTAGAGTCACGGTCGTATTAAGGGAGAAGGGGGGTTCAAACTCTGAAGTTAAAAGAAAAGTTAAGAAGTTTAGAAAGAACCCGATATTTGATCTCTTTCAGAATCAGAAGAACGAAGAGATCTAAACTATTCTCTAAAATATTCAGAAAAATAATTCATTAACACAAAAAAAAAAAATTGCTGTTTGTGTTAATGAATTGATAATTGAAAAAGATCGTTTTCGCGTAGCGAGTTTCACAATATCCTGATGATTAACGAGATTTGAGATCCGATCGATCGGAAAGGAGGGAAGGAACGATTTTTCCTCACTGTCGATTCCTGCGAAGTCAGACTGATTAATTCGTACCGGGAAGAAGCACGCGAGTGAAGTGCGTCGATGGCAATTGGAAGCGGTAGAGCGCAGCAAACTTTGCTAGAGAGGAAACGGGATTTGTGAGCGCCGACGCCACGCCGGTGGATTTATTTCTTTAAGCCAGACAATGAGGAAGGAAATGCGGCTGATACGTTTTCAAGAAAAATAAACGACTCGCGGTCGCTTCTCGAGTCGAAGGAGGGACGTTGGAGGGCATGGGGAGAGCAACGAGGCCGGATTGTGCGTCTCCGTTTGTTTTCGTCCTGAACGAGTCGGTCGCATTGTAACGTAACTAAGCTCGAATCAAAATATTAGCGACGTTCCGTCTATCGTAGAAAGAGAGAGAGAGAGAGAGAGAGAGAGAGAGAGAGAGAGAGCACGTGACTAACTTTAAGAATGAAAGAGACCTAAATGGTAGCATCCTCGAGTATTCAATGTACAATAGCTCAATGACATAGCAATATGTCATGGAAGAGAAACAACAACTCTATCAGTCATTAGAAAAAAATATACTTTTTTATTTGTTAACCATTCTTATCTCTCCTTTTGAGGGGAGGTCACGAAGTAATAATGTAACGGAAGAAATGTGATATCTAATGTCGAGTTGAATCGACAAGCGGATAATAGACCACCGGTCCTCGTCATCTCGCGCGCGAAATGACGTTCCTCCGTTTAATCTCTCGCGCTTGCGAGCGCGTTCTTTGGGGGATGCTGCGGATTGATTCGTCGCATTATACGTACGCGGTGGAGAGGCGAAATTGCGCAACCCTATCTGTCGGTGCCAACCGCGGAGTATCACAGTGCGGCGGCACATCCAGATAATCCCGCCCGGGCCGGGCCCATTGATATGCTGATGGCGGGACTTGTCGCGTGAAATTGCCACCCGGTATGCATTGTTCGCTCGAATTCCGCCTCGCGATGACATTCTCTCTCTCTCTCTCTCTCTCTCTCTCTCTCTCGCTCTTGCTCTTTTCATGGCTCGCTTCCCTCGCCTTCCGTCGTCGGTGTGCGCGGCTCAATCCTATCGGCAGCCCCGCAGGTTCCCTGCGCTTTTAACAGCGAGATTCTCGACAGTTAAACAGCTCCACGAGAGAGCCGGTTACAGAGAAATCTATTCGAGAGACGAGAGAATCGCTCTCGAATCGCTGAATGTCGCTGAATGACGAATAACCGCGATGCGTATCTTGAAACTCAACCGCGCGGCGAATTAAATTCCTTTGATAAAAGCGTGAAAAAAGATTCGTGGAATTTTTCGCTTTTGCAATTTTTTTTTTAGTACGGGTCACGGGCATAAAAGTTAATTTTAAAAAGAATTCAAAATTTTGAAGCGAGGCCAGATTTCGCGACGACGGGCTAAATCGTAGGCGGCATTTTCGGCAAACTGACGGCGAAGAATCTATGGCGTGCGGTCGGATTTTCTTTTCTTTCGGAAGCGGCTTGAGAAACAGCAGGCGCTATGCACAACGCCTCGCTGTTTGTTATCTTTATGCGCGATCGCATCGCGGCATGCGTCGTGGCCGCGCGCGGAAACGCATCGGGAGCATAAACTGACGGATTGCATCGCGAGACACGGTGCAGAAATTCGGCGCGGATAAACAAGCGGAAGCTCGCCGCAGCTTCGAAGGCCGCGAATCGCCGAAGAAATGCCGCGGAATATGCGATCGGCGAATCAGGCCACTTTGCGCTGGTAAAATTCAGCTCGCGTACCACTTGGTAAACGTATTTGCGTTTTCAAGAATCTGCTTCTGCGTGAATTTTAATGAATAAATCTTCGCTTTGGAGAATGGGAAAAAATATTACTATTCAGACTGCACAAAATGCAGAATTGAGACATAAAATATTTATTTCAATTTTAGACTTTTTACTATGTGAAGAGAAGAAATTAATCTTCTTTGAAAATATGGGAAAGGAAAAGGATCATAGAGTTGTCAACTAGAATAAAGAAGTAATCCTTGTCTAGACAAGATAAAGTCTAATATTAGACGACATCTCACGCTTCAATTCTTTGTGCAGTCTGAATAATTTTTCATAGTTCTTCAAACGAATATATTTAATATTAAAATCGTTAAATCGTTACTGTTATAATGCACTTTCTAAAAGAAAATCATCGAAATTTAAATGTAATTGTGATCGTCTGAAGAACCGAATATTCTAAAAAATCAAGTTTCAGACCCAAAATCGGAAAATAACAAAGGATAGTGACTTGCAAAAAATCGTTAGTATATGTTTTCTTTAGTACTACTAGATTTTAATTATACGGAAATTTTTGAAAAGCGGAAGTGATCCAATGGCGGCAACGCGCTATCTCTTCTTCGAGCATCGTTCCTTGACATTTTCATGACGGCGCCATTTTCCAACGTTAGACACCGTCGGAGCGGGGCACGAGTATTGGTTTACATTTGACTTCGTGGTCGGGTTCGAAGGTCTTGGGAATTAAATTTCACCGCTCTATGTAAACATCGCCGCCGTTGACCGAGACGAGAAACATACGGAATTTGAACGGAATACGAGTGTTCTCGTCGAGTTAATCGGATCGCGCGATGCGCTTCCCCGGATGGGGTCGCGCGAGTAAAAGCGTTCAGAAGATAAAAACAAAAAGAATGATCCGTAACATGATAAAATTAAATTTGGATTGAAACTATTTCTCAGCCTTATAGAAGTTTGTTGCGCCCTCGGTATTTCTATCTTGGAAAATTAAAAGCTCTTAACTCGAGACTTTCTTAACTGTATTTCGTAAAACTTCAGCTTTATCAGTTTGTCACATATAGATATTTATGTAACGATGGTGAAGTTAGAGGAAAATTGATATTGTTAAAACACAGAGAATTAAAACACGATGATGGTTTTACGATATCGAAATTTATGCTCTCTTACAGAGATATAAAGGAAGTTACGAGGAAAATATATCGATGCAAGCAGGAGTTACGAGAAAACACGCAAGGAGCTTGTCAAGCAACGGCATGGTTTCGGCGAAGAAAACACGCGAGACAATAAACGCCGCGCAATCCGCAGACGTGAATTATTTGCGTAAAATACCGATAACGTTAGCCGATGCTATTCATAGCGTCTTGTGTGCGTCACAATGTACTTTCTTTCGCGGAAACCGATCGGTCCAGTCGACACAACGATGACGACGGCGACGTCATACCGAAATAAGAAGTTTATTGTTTCTGAGCGAGAAAGAAGAGAAGGCTTAGAGGGGTGAGCGGACGTTCATATCGCTCAGAATCCAGTCGCGTGGGATAGGTCAAGAGGCATCGTTTATTTTGAAAAGTTTTGAAATTTTCCAAACACGTCCGCGATGCGACTACAAGGAAAATATTTTGCAGCCGCGGCGCGAGTCAAAATACAAAACGTCGCTCCCGAAAAATTTTAAGATGCATAAAATGCCGCCTACGACATTAATAAAACAATGCCTCTCTCCCTCTCCACTTTTTACTTCTTCAAAATCATGGGATTTAATTTTATGAGATTATACAGATCCCACGGGGTCAATTATTCGGCACGGAAAGAGAATAGAACTGGTTTTCCAATCTTGCGGAGAGAAATTGTTTCGACACGAGATTACGTTTTATAAATTTAATGATATGTCTAGCCTCAATGACGGCGCTACGGTTGGAAGCCGATAATTATTTCAATAATTAATTTTAGTTTCGTCCGTTTAATCGATTTCGTCCCCCAGGGCGATAACAAATATGCAAATCACTCGTGTACGCCCTACGTCGAATCGACGCTGATCCCGATTATGAACAAACTCCGCTTCATGAAGCGATCTTATTAAGTTTAACATCGACTAAGTAAATCTGGCCTTCTCGAGTATTGCAGATGTGTCCCGAGCGATTGTTTACCATGATCGGATAATATGAATTAAATATTCACAAAACTATAGCAAATAGCTGAAGTATTTATTAATTGATCCAAATGAAGATTTTTTTAAATCTAAAATTTTTTTTCGCCTGTTTAACAGTATCTCTTTTTGTAACCTGTACCGTTCTTTTGAATAAATGTTTCAAATTCACTTCTTGTTGCTAATAATTGTTATTAATATAAGCCATGTAGAAGAATGAATTATTTGACAAGAAATATCCGGACGGTAATAAAAACATTTGCGTAAGAGAACAGAATAAATTATAAGAGAGAATATTATTACATTATATTTGAAGGGAAGAAATAAGGATTTTTCATTTTCATTAACATTTTTGAAAATCCCTCGAGACGCTGAAAAAGTTTTTAATGGAATTCCCATACGCGTAGGAGAAAAACGAGAAGCATAGATTGCCATATCCTCCGGAATATATTATGAGACAGCGAATTTTGACCTTATCGAACGGATTATAGATTGCGCTGCGGGAACACGTCGCCTCGTCTCGGTCGCGGAATCCTGGATAGAACGCAAGCAAAAGACAATTAAACTTTCGCCAGAACTTCCAGAGCGTTTTGCATCTTGGTTTTGCGGCAGTTTAGCTCGCGGGCAAGGGAAAGAGATCGCGCGGACCTGATGGTGGAATGCCTACAGCGCTCGCTTGTCGTTTCATTTAAATGAAAATTAACCGCCTGGTCGTCTGGTAAAGGCGATGATCAATTTGACACTTGCGCGCGGCTCGAGAAAATACACGATAACGATCGCGCGAAAAGTCGTCGCTCTTCGTGCATTTCTCGTGTTAAAAATTACAACGAAGATCTGTAACTTTTGTTCGAAACGAAATACGAGCCACGCCAATATGTAGAACGACTCCGTTCATTCCAAATTTGTTACTTTATTATTTAATTCGTTTACAAGAAGCCAATTAAAATTTTAATAATTATTTTCTGAAGAAAAGTTTCATTAATGTAAAATGTTGCGCTCGAAGAAAAGTTTGAAGAAAAGTTTCATTAATATTAAATGTTGTGCTTGAAAAGTTGTAAATTTAGTGAGACCTAAAAATTTACAGAAAGACTTGTTATCTCTCTCCTTTCTATATATTTTAGGAATGCAAATATATATTTTGTTGAAGTTTTTATGTATTATACACACATACACATACACACATTTTTCTCTGTACATTATTAAAATGAAAATCATACGTAATGTAAAATATATAAGAAAAAAATTAAGCACGTTAAATTGCTCAATCGCTTTTTACAGCGAGTTTCTTTTCAGCTTGCACAACAACTTGATTTCGGTAACAGGCACTGTATTTGCGTCGAATCAATTTAAATGGCGGAAAGTGGAGCGTCTGGAAGGATCGAAGGTATTTTGAGAACCTGGATAACGCGATTCGGACGGAGGCGGAAACTTGACGGCGAGAAATAGAGGGTGGCGACGTGTCCTATCGAGTGTTTTCGCAAGGCGGGAGTCGAACCCTTGGAAAAACAGACGGTAAATTGAAAGTGTCGTGCTGCAAGAACGCGAGGCCGCCTCTTTTCCATTTATCCACGTGACATTATCGTTACGACGTCCTCTACAAGTTTTTTTGGCCGTACAAATTTATAAATCATGTGATACTTCACATTGCCGAACATTGTTTTAAATAGACAAAAAAAATAAATAATTACGATTAATAATAATTTACGATTAAAAAAATAAGATTATACTTAGTTAGGATATCTAAAAATATTTTCTGCAATACAAGAAAATTTATATTTATATATATATATATATATTTATTTATTTAATTTATATTTATCGTTATATCTTAAATTATGTTTTAATCAATTCAGATAAAAATAAATTGTATTGTGTACAGGATTTGCGATTGTTATCTTTTATTTAAAATTCGCAGTCTAATTATTTCTTGAATAAATTAAAACATTTCGTCGAAAACTCGCTTAGAACGCGTAATTCCCACATTTAACGCTATATAAATTATTAATGAATTCTTTTATTTATCTTACAAGTTTTATTTGTTTCATACCAAGCTCTCTTGCCGATGTTACCTTGAATTGAAAATAGTATAAAATACGAAATGAATATGGAACGTCCTGTTTCAAATTTTAATCCTTTGTATTCATAAAACACTTTCGCGAAAATTACAAGTTGTAGCATATGCTAAAGACATAGAAATATTTCACAATCGTTGAATTTCACAAGCAATGCCAATATCTTTTTTGAATTTATGCGACTTCGTCATTGATGATTTTTAAAAAACTGAATGATAGAATATTCAAAATAAGTATCTCCGTTACGTGTGTGATGACATCTATTGCACGTCCTGTTTCTAAATGTACGCGTTACAAAGAATCTAAATCACACGGCCGTTTGAGATCATATTCTTGTCACTGTCACCCTAAACATCCTCGACACTTTCTCGAGCTTCGCTGGTCGAGGCACCACGCGCATGCAACTATCACTCGCTCCCGTCGTTTCCGCTCTTCCGGGTCCACCGCGTGATCACCGCCTTAATCGTGCCTCGTGCTCGGTGTCCGCTTGGCTTCGCGAAAAGTATCCGACGGCCGATGGCCGCGGAAAAATTCCGCATCGCGGCGTACGGCACAGCTGGTCATGGCCCTCTTGCGAGCCCTTGCGCGAGGTGACGAAGGCGTGACCGCGCGCGAGGGATCGCGGCGCGATCATTGGCAGGCTCTCGTCAAGGGCGGTCGCAAGCGATGACGTTCGTCGCTCTGAGCGAACTGGTAGAGAGATGTGGGCGGAGCCGCGCGTGGCCCGTACGGGCCCGCGGCCAATGGCACGGCGCGACGCGTAGGGAATCTCGTGATTTTTCGAAGGCACACAAACCGCGCAGCCGTCCTCCGGCCACGCCGAGCACTCCGGTCTGTGCGCGACGCCGAGCTCCCAGTGTGTTTTTACTCGGGGTTGAGTAAACTCCGGCCTGTTGTGTATCATAATACCGTGGCGTGCACACGCGGGTGCTAACGGGGTTAGCGTGCATCCTCTCGCGTTAGCGATCGAGTCGCACTGTTCAACTGAATGCACCTTCGCCTCCTGCCTTCACCGCGGCCTCGCACACGTCTCGTCCGTCTTCCGTGTCTGGGACGAGATTCCCGGGATACGGTCAACAAAATACCATCTCGGAGCAGCGGCCGGGGCGCGCCGTTGACTTCATGAACGACTACGCGGTGTTTTTTGGGCCGATCAGCCGAGCGTGAGATCGCTCGTTAGAGATCTATCGATCTACCACGGGGTATCGAGGATACTTTAGCTCGTGTAGTCCGCGGTGATACGGTGACGACGTTCCGAGTGTTCGAGACGACAGACGAGTGATAGTGCGAATGTAAATTTTTCGACGGCTACATCCGTAAGTGTAAATGTGTTTTGAATGAGAAATTAAGAGAGACAAATCGCATTGATTAAAATAAATTAATATTTGATATTTATAAAGCAAATAGGAAAGTGATATGAGTGATCAACAAGATTGAATCGCGAAATAAGCGATTAATGATAATGCAAAATAAACGTAGGAAGATCATTTTGACGAAGCGTGACTTTTAGGAATTCTTTGAAAGAATTCAAGAAATATATTATATATTATTTATATGCATTAAAAAATAATTAATTCTATTTGAAGTGAATTGTGAAAAAAGATTACAAAAGCGGCTATAATTCAAAAAGATATAATTTCTTTAAGACACTAGTCCACAATTTGAAGAAAATAATTTAGTGATGAATAATAGATAATAGAGAACAAAAGATTATATACAGCAAAATTGTAAATAAAAATATCCCGATAGGACGCTCTTCTTCTTTATTCAGAAACAAATTGTCAAAAATTTTAAAGTATCAAAAATGACTTGGAGCAAAACATGTGCGTTATAAAAACACTAAAGAAACAGTGACGTTAAAGAAGAGACAAACAAATCTTTTTTTTTTTTTTACTTCAAACGAAGTGTTTTGATTGTGATCGTCATTCGTGGATTGTATCTAGAGCGAGTGCGCGAAGATGCACACGATTTTCAGCGAATCGCAAAATGCATACTATCGGCACGCGGCGACGGTGCCGATGGGCATGGGCGCGACGTCGTATCCGACGGTGGGCGCCCATGGGAGCTATTACGAGCAATATCGTTACGGTGGCTACGCGGCTACCGGCTACCATCCGGTGTCGGGTATCGGCCAGCAACATATTCATCATTCCGGCAAGGATATGGTAAAGCCACCCTACTCTTACATCGCGCTTATCGCGATGGCCATCCAGAATGCACCCGACAAAAAGATTACCCTGAATGGTATTTATCAGTTCATCATGGATCGTTTCCCCTATTATCGTGAGAACAAACAAGGCTGGCAAAATTCCATTCGGCATAATCTCAGCCTTAACGAGTGCTTTGTGAAAGTGCCGCGGGACGATAAGAAGCCCGGTAAGGGTAGTTACTGGTCCCTCGATCCGGACAGTTACAACATGTTCGACAACGGTTCTTATCTCAGGCGTCGCAGGCGTTTCAAGAAGAAGGACGCGTTGAAGGAGAAGGAGGAGGCGATGAAGCGACAGGGGATTCTACCGGAGAAACGTCAGGAGGACACCAAGTCCGGTAGTAGTCAGGTCGCGTTGCCGCCGTCGGACACTCCTACGAAGAAGTTGGGTGCTCTCGAGACCACCGGTCTGTGCAAGCCCAAGCGGGAACCGGTGAACGATAATCATTGCATGGCTGCGGCAGCGGCCGCAGCGGCGGCGGCGGTTCAAGTTAGTAAATACGGCCTACACAGCCCCATACAGGAGGACAAGACCTCGACGGCGACGGCGGTCGCGGCGTCCGGTCAGAGCGTGATCCAGACCGCCCTGGGTCATCAGGTGCACCAGACACATCAGGTACATCAGGAATCGATTCAGGACGTGTCGATAGCCGGCCTGGACCCGACCAGCTTCAGCGTCGACGCCCTGATGACGACGCGAGAGAACAGCCTGATGACGCGCGATAATCAGCACCACTCGCACCACCCGCACGGCCTCCAGCACCCGCACTCGATCATGAGCAGCAGGGAGTCCATGGGCAATGGCAGTAGGGATCTGTCGTCCGCTGGCACTACCACGACCACCACGACGGCCGCGGTGGCGGCGATGATGGCTACCAGCGGCTACGGGCACACCAGCACCGTTTCCAGGGGCAACGCCTCGCCGCCCGGCACCATGTACACGCCGTACTGCGCACCGGCGGCAGCCGGATACGCCATCATGGACCACGAATACAACACGGCGCGGAATCACGCGAGCAACGCCGTGGGCCACTCGCAGTGGTATCAGGATGCCAGTCCCGATACAGCGATCTATCAGGACACCCAGTCCCCGAGCTGCCAGCTTTACAGGTACAAATACCAAAACGAGTACCAAGATGAATATTTGAACTAGGTCCAGAGAAGGCGAGAACAAATTCTGCCTCGCCTCGAATTCTGAGTTTGAAGACGGAAGTCTCGTCGTGTTTCTCTATGGAGAATGAATGTAGATTTTGATGCGATTGTCTGATGAATAATAAAAATTACAGTTTCTATATGACGACTTTGAATTTCATTGCGAGGATCGACAATATCCCGATTGCATTTGATTGGATATTTTATCTACTCCTTTATCTAAATTATGCGAAATTACAATTCTAATGAAGATAATAATTTTATTAAGATTCAGACGTCACAAAGATGTAAAATAGAAAATACCAACAAAAATAAGATTGATGATCGATTGCTTTGACGCTCAATCTGAATTAATAAATATCAAATGACTAGTAGCTCAACATAACTCATAATAATATACTATATAATTTCATATACAATTTATTACACGTCGTACACTTTCTGTGGATTATTAATCAACATAGTTTTCCATGCCAATAGCTCTAGGATAATATAATAATTTTAAAATTCACTGCAGACATGTTTTATTAAAAAAAAAAAAAAATAATAATGTAATCATCGCAATACCTAAAGACTGGTGATGAGTCAGATTCATTTTTTTTTTAATTTAGATAAAGAAGAGCAAAGTCTTCAGAATTCGGTTTAATTTATTGCAGGTCCAGCCCGTCGACGCCACTTTCGACGGGCCCGCCGCCGTCCCCTCCGCTGTACCACAGATATTATCAAGACTGCAACGCCGTCAATACCAGCGGTAATCTGCCGATAACGCTGCAAAAGTACTGAGAATATCGGAATTCAAGGTCCCACCAGCGGAACCTTGAAGAGCACCACGGCGATCATTACGACCCGGGTTTGATTTATGTGAAGCAAGAGTGGATACCCACGACAGACGAACTCGCCAAGGAATGGAACTAGACATGTAGATGAGAACTGGTAAAAAAAAAAATCGTAAATCTCAAACTTCCCCGTATGAAATCGTATCCTTCGCGTAGAGCCGTCGATAAGCACGATAGGCGATTAGCTAATGCGACAATTAGCATAATAAATATCTCTAGGAACATCGTTAATCGACGAATAGCGTTTATTCCCGCGAAAAAAAAAATCAAGAAACTAACAGTTTTATTTATTACGCCGAACGAACATTTTGATTTAAATTGAGATCTCTCTTAGCGAAGCAAAATAAAAACGTAAAAAAAAAAAAAGAATAGTCACAATATCGCATATTGTTTGAAATTTAATTAGATTTTTTTAACAATTCCGATTTTTTAACAATTAATTTTCGATAAACTTCTTTATCTTTTCACATCGCGAGATGCTATTCTTGTTAGTAATTTTTCTTATTTTTGTCAGAAAGCTCGTTCGTTTTTAATGAATGGGATGCGCGTGTGAACGTCCGGAACGAGGAAATAAATTGCGAATATCGGCGTAATCGTTCCCATCTACGTAAACATCGCGAAACCGGTCGCTGACCCACCTGACGAATATTTTTTTTTTTTTCTTTTCGTCATCACGTCACGCGTCGTTCGTATCCATCTGTGCAAACTTGTAAATCGTGCGAGATGTGCGAAAATATCGGTGTGCTTCCGCCGATCGTCTGTTTCCAACGAGTTTCGACGATAAGAATGAGTCAGAGTTATCGGATCCGTCCGGGATCTTTCGCACATTCACGGTGTTAAATCACGTTATTCCGACATACTGAAAAATGCGAATGCGTTTGTTTCCGCTCCTTCCGCCAGAATACCTGTGGAACGGGTTAAAAAAGTCATTGTTTGCTTTGCGCGAAACGTTTTGCATCCAATATTTCCCGAAATGTCCAGCTTTTTTTTTTGCACTACGACCGTGATTATTCTGGGACGAGCGAATTCCAGAATTTTTTCGCGATTTAACGCGACGCTAACGTCGGATGCATAAACGAGCAAATGAGTCGTGTGAGCAGCTTCGGGGAACAAATGGGTATATATCGATAGATTGTTTTATCGCAAATAGAGACTAACATTTTAAATTATTTTAGAATGTCGAATCCACAGAATTCTTCCTCCATCAACATTTAATAGCGGTTTAATACTATTTCTAGCAGTCATGTCGGGCAATATAAAGCTGATAACTTCCCCTACATTTATTTATACTTGCTTTGACGGAAACGTACACTCGCGGTTGATTGCAAGTTAAAATATATCGACCGCGACGGACTTTAACATGTAACATATTTTAATCGAACAGAAACGCGAATGGTGATAATTATCGTTATTTCAAGCATCCCGATTGAGGTGCAAAAAAACTAGTATAATAATGTGTATAGTGCGCAGAGAAAACGCTGATTGTAGTCTCCTGAGTTTTCGATGTCGACGCTGAAAAATTATTGCGCTTTAGTCCTCACCTCCAAAAGAGTGTTTGAAGCCATCACGGTGATCGAAAGCGACGTGAACGAGATTGTAAAAAGAATGATAGTTTTAGCGATTAGTGAGATATTGTACTTCTTCGCAAAATTGTGCATCGCGCCCTTGTGCATTTAATCACGTGATAACTTTCTTCGATGCCGGAGATTCGTGCGGTACTCGATGAAAGAGAGAATTAAAATAATTATATATATGCATATATATAATATTTAATTATATATATATATATATTAAATATAATTATATATAACTATATAATATATAATTATATACGCTATATAATATATATTATATATATATATAAATATTAATTATATATAATTATATTTATTGATTATAAACACGGATCATGTGAATAATAATTAGCGTTAATAATGCTCGAATCTGCGTGTATATTGCGAAAAGTGACGTAACATAGATAGAATAAATAGACAAATCTGTACGTATAAATGCATATATCTGTATGTGTATATATGACACACACACACACACACACATATATATATATATATAGAGCGACATATACGCATGTACATACCTCTGTACGTGCGAAAAACATATTGATATTAATATTATTATTAGTACGCTATCACGTATCAGTACATAAGACACATCTACGAAATAAACGGAAAAATCTCGAATGATGTTTCACCTCTCTTTCATATCCCGCCACGAAATCCATTTTGCGTCCATCATGCGTCCATCGTTCCGTTTATTACTTGCAAAAGTATTATCAATGAAAACGCGCCGCATATTAAGCCGTTTATTGCTTACCGCTCGTGCGACGCGTTTTTCGCATGTTTGGACGCGAAATAATGTTTTTATATTTGTACTTATCGGCGGAAACATTGATGACCGCGCTGTGAAAATAAGCTAAGTAGACATGAAAATAACACGATGTTTAATTTTGTTGTTCGCCGCGGCCGCGACCATCTATCCAATTTTGCTCAAGAGCGTCCGCCCGCACGTTTATTATTTTATATTTATTATTCAATAGTTTGTACTCGCGTGTTTTTTGGAAACAAAAAGGATACTAAAGAAAATGCAAAGAAAAATTAATTTGCGTCGAAATGCGAAATTGTTATGAATGTAAGATATTAAGAACGGAACAAAATTGTATCAGCATGAAAAAGATCAAATGTGATTAATTTATTCGCATACTACTTCCGTAAAACCGACATTTTTTTCCCCCATTAAACCCCTTTAAAATGTCTTCTTCCTACAAAATTTCCTATAATATTTTGTCGAAAATGATATTTCATCCGCATGCCGCTATATATTTTCCGACGCATAATTTTATATAATTAATGCCTCATATTAACCCCGTGTTTACATTCTTCGTGATAAACGAGCAGCCCAGACGTTTCCGCGTAAAATTCGAGCGAAATTGTTGGCGATGAAGGTGGCGGAGCTGAGTTTCGCGGAATCTTCGATGGATTAATGTCGTGTCTCGTAACACGAGAGCGGAAACGTTTATGCCGCGCCAGTGTTCCAACCAAGCCGAATCGGCATTCCGCGTCTTTTCCGCGCCGCGGAATTTACGACGCATCCGCCGGCTCGTTCGACGCGTCCGCGCGTTCCCGGCCTGTATCGGCCGACGATTAATTTTAATAACGATCCGAGAATCCGTTATTCCGTCAACGGCGAGGATACATTGTAGTTAGCTGAATATCGAGGTAAAGTACTAAAATACCTGTCGTCGTTAATGATGGTAAACAACGACATTGAAAACTGAAAACGGTTGAAAAAAGAGGGAATTAATTTTTCTGGAGGAAAAAATAATAATACTTTTAGAGTACACTTCGTTAACGATCTTTTTCATATTTCTGCATTTCTACTTTAAGGCCTGTAAAATATAGACCTACCTATAGAATATAGGCATTAAATGATGACAATCGAAACGAAATTTAACGAGGCAAAAACGACTGAACAATTGATGTTATAATTATCCCCGAAGGGTGAATTTTGAAAATTTTAGAACGATGGCACATTAGTATAAATAAACATTCGGATTAAACTCAAAAGGCACGCATTTTTTGAATTTGGAAATCTGAAACATACGGACTCCAGCGGCGACCGGAGTGTCAAGAATAAAAATCTAGGATATCTCTTGAGGATCATTAGTGGTACATACATCAAATGCGAACACGTATTACAGATCGGACAAAGTACCATAGAGAAAGCTGTTGATTGTATCACGTACGTAATTTCTAAGCGCAAGAAGCGAGGATCGACCCACTCGAAAGAATTCTGTCGGGCGGCATGCACAATCGATGCGAATACTTTCGGGGAGAAGTTTCGAGAAGGATTTTGCGGATCCTGCTCGAAACCTTGATCTAAAATCCGTCTTTGTCCGGGGCACGTGTTCCGGGGCAGATGGGGCTAAGTCCAGCCCGGGGCGAGAGGCATCATTCCGGCTGAGTCGTTTGCGAAATGTAGTTTTAAACGAATCGATGCAAATCCGCGGCTGTCTCTCCGCACGTTAGCACTCCGAGCATGCAATCTCGTGGGAACTGTTACCACGCTAACATAGTTTGCAATTAACGTCGAATTGAACGTTACAGGTACTCGCGGATGCTTTCCTTTCGCGTGCGTATATTTACATACGTATTCGTTTAAATATTACACGTATGCATCGTTATTTAATCGAATACCAATGCTACACGCTACTTACATAATGGTGCGAAACTGTGCGAACCGCTTTAATTTAGAAATATCGATATTTAATATATCGATATTTTTAGCCACTTTTATGAGTCATCCGCCTTGTAAGTCTCACGTGCGTTAGTCTTTCCTCTCGCGTCTCGCGAAACATAATCCATTAGTTTGTATTATATATATAACTGTTCATCTCCAATTGTATAGCGATGTAAATAAATATATAAAAAGATGTATACATTTTTTGGATGTGTATTTGCTATATCGAAGTAAATTAGCGATGAGCGAGAAACGATGAAGCTCGTGTCTAAAGGGCTATTTGCACTACGCATAAAAGCCCGGGCCATTATTGGCTTCCCAATAATCCAGGCAAACACACAAATTCATCCACCCGCGGTAAGAACCGCGATTCGAGGGTGAGAAAGTCAATGCAGCAGCCCCTCTTTCGTCCTTTATCTCTATGGCAAACATTTCACGTTATCCATCCGAGGTTGCTCGCCGCGATGTAATTTAATCGTTAATTTAATAAATAAAATACTGATTCTAAATAGATAAGTATAATGTTTAAAAAACGGAAAATAGATAATATTCAAGAGAAAAGCAGAGGAATGCATTTGGCACGTAATAAAAAATGATAGAAAATTCGAGAAATTTTTAAACAAAGATTACATAGATTGACACTATTAAATTAAAGGGCTAATAATTAATCATTACAATTTTCTTGGCATTTTTCTTCTTCAAAATTTTCATAAAAATGATGAATGTTGAGCTGGATGACAAAGGGTTGTAATCTTAAACATATGGTAGAAAGGATACGTTCCGGTTAGAAAAGCCTTTTCAGAAAGTATTAAAGTCGGCTTCCCACACATGTGCACCATACACATGGAAAAATCTCGTTATGAATATCTCGGAGTTATATGATGAAAGAGAGAGGAAAGATAAAAACACAGCATTCGGGCTACCGTATTTTTAAAAT